>NC_051182.1:157997323-158317032 GCF_013339695.2 Rhipicephalus sanguineus
TTTGCATTGCGTCAGGTGCGAGATTTACGAAAACGAGTGGACATTTCCCGACATCGACACCATTATACGTAAGTGTGCGCATGATTTTTCTTCGAGTACTTGAAAACATTGCTACCGTCGCCTACAGGCTTACTACGCGGCCAGCATTACTTATGACAGCAGGCTTCACTATTCAAATATTTCCTCATTTTGGAAGGTATGTTTGGCAGTTCACTAATAAAAGTAGAAATTGTGACACATACTTCCTTAGTTCCAGTTGTGTAGCCAGAAATATTGCAGTACTGGTGCCAGAGTGCGCCTGATAAAGCTTGGAAGTGACAACTAAGATCCCCATTATGGTGCAAATTAAAAGTCATACGAAAAATATTAAACTCTCCAGCCACTTATAGTCCAAAGTTGCTAAAGTTAAACTTTAAAAACTTTAAAAAGTTTATTATCTTTCGTATGAATTTTCACCCAGCCAGACAGATCTCTGTCGAATATGTTCACATTTAAATTAAAAGTCCCATACGAGGGTTCGTCGACCGCAACTCCATCATGATAAACAGATTGAATAGTGGCGCCCAGTTGATACCTAATATATCGGCGATATGTCGATACGTGCTAAGTGAAATGTTAGTGCTTGTGTAACTATGTAGCCACGCTTGTGTAACGCAGAGCTTGTACAACTATGTAGCCAAAAGATCACGTGCTACGTGACGCCAAACGGCAGAAAAAGAGTGTTGCACACTCGCCGCCATGGCTGCGGTCGGCGCTGACTAACACTCCTAGGTTTAAATGCACATATATAAGGCATTACTTGTATGTTTGAACTGTATTATAGCAATTATGCCATAAATGGCAAGGAATTAGTGTGGATGAAAATTCAACCTGCCGTAGGTAGGAACCGAAGCTACAAACTTCGTATTACGCGTCCGATGCTCTACCAATTGATCTACAGCCGTGGCCACTTTCCCATCCACTTTATTGGGTATTTATGCTTGTGCAGTTCTAGAAGTGTTAGCCGTTATCCGAAGGTTGTAGGTTCGGTCCCTACCTGCGGCAAGTATTCTGTGTCTTTCTTGCTTTCGTCCTTGTCTTTTCGGCCCACATCCAATAATCCACTTTAATCGAGCAGTACTTTGATTTGGGCGAGTTGGTACATGGTTAGCTGGAAAAAAAAAACAGCGCAATAATGGACGAGGATGTCCAGTCTACTGTGTTCCTACGTCCTCGTCCTTTATTGCCCTGTTTTCCCCCAGCTAACCACTTTAATTCCTTTCCATTTATGTAATAACTGCTGTACTACAGTTAAAACATGCAAATCATGTCCCCTATGACTTCCACAGCTTCACTTTATGTTTTTTTATCAGGATGTGCCTAACAAGAAAACAAGCCGTCAAACTACCCCTCCCCCCCGCCACCCCTCTTTCGTCTGATTACATATAAATATTTTAGCTGTAATAAGCTCCTTTGTAGCTTTCCTAGTTCTTTACGCAACAGCACGTGATACCGAAGGGAACGGTATGTAATTGGGCGTTCGCTTAGTGAATGTTGTTCGCACGTTTTCACTTGCAGATTTCTTCTTCGCCATCTTCGGGTCGGAGGAAGTGGTCCCTGACGCCGAGAAGGAAGCATTTAAAAATGTGTGGAGGACAATACTCGAGAAGAAGACGCAGGAGAGGCCCGAAGGGGGTCGTCAATTGAAGTTTCTCATTTCCGTGGCACACGCGTCGCATCGTCCGCAGGCAGGCAATGTCGCGTAATATGTATTAAAATGTATTGTTGTGTCGTACCTTTGAAGTCGTTCTGCTCATTCACAGCGCCTACACATTGTGATCTGTACTCGTTACTAGTAAGAGGCGCAGATATTTAAATACATATGCGATTTCAATGCCGAAAAATGTCTTAAAAGGCTCCTAAATCCCTCCGAAATCGAAGTCGATAGAGTGGTTTCTTCCTCGCCTTCACTGTCCTTCCTACAGGTGCTATCTTCTCCTCGCCACTTATTTCCTCATAACACATGTGGACAACGTCGGCACTTAGCGTAGAGCTTATCAGGATTTTGCATTTTTTTTGGCTACGCGCTGTTATCTCTGCTAGAGCAGTCGAAAACGCACGAAACGAAGCGAAATCAGCCGATCGCCCACGATGGTTATGCGAAACACGGCAGAGCGGGCATGGGTCTCAGTGGCGCAGCAGGGAGAAAACAATTCGCAACCGATTTCGCTCCGTGTACGGATCAATCGATAGCTTATTTCCTCAAGCCGTCACATAAACAGACTGCTGGTGTCACGAATTGTGCCGTAAAGACGGGAAGCGCCAGGACAGAATGACGAGCTCATTGTTTGTATTTTTAGATGTTGTTCAGGGGCACTTTATGGATTGCAAAAATGCCATATTGTACTCATTTAATTATGCAAATATTGTAAGACGAAATTAAGGCATTAGAATTTCGACACTGTACACGTAACGTAAGCTGCGTTAACTTACGTTTCCTGCCAGCAGGAAAATATGTACAGGAGGAAATAAGCCATTAACTGTATTCACTAATTATTTCTGTTAGCGCCGACATTTCACACTGCCATCAAGTAAATTTCAACAACCACATTTTGTGGTGATTGACCGAAGCAGGCTCTCGTAATGTTCATACAGCCATTATCGTGTTTTAGGTCTTACATGCCTTGAAAACTAAAAATAAAGGACACTCTGACGTAGATTATGGAAGAAAAGACTTTATTGTTGCTTTGGGCACTTCCTGTATTCTCGAATAAATGTCATGGGCTCCCATCAGGAAATAAGGAAATTGAGTCTTCGTAATGAAGGAAAAAACTGTTTTACTGTCTTCGTCAAACACAAATACAAATGTATATGATGCACAACACGACTGCACATTCAAAGAATAGTTCGCACAAACAGTGAACGTTCTTGACATGATCATGGGGTGTCCTTATATACAGCCTATTCGTGTACGTACTCAAAACGCATTTTTCGTGAATCCATCAATATCGTAGTCGATCGAAATTGAGAGGACAAAATACATTGTAATTTCTCAGCGCATTCACCATTGCAAAAATACAAATGAGGTGCAAATGGTTATAAATTTAGTACAAATACTTGTGAATTGTTTGTTCAAATGTTTCTAAAGGTCGATTGCGAAAAACGTGATTTGTGACATTCCACTTACATGTAAACACACATATAATACTGGCTTACTTCTAATGCTGCAAAAACTTAGAAAACGCTGTCACAGGCGAGGGAAATGCACAAGAAACTATTTCATGCCTACGTACTGCGCGGTAGCCTCGATACAGTCACAAAAAACATCTACATATTCACGTAGGTAAGCACATACGTTTAATTAACTGCAGCTAGCGAACAAGTGTATATTGCGCCGATGGTGAAATATAAACGTTCTCATGCGTCCTTCGTCATAGCCGGACTGCAAGCGTTTCTTTTTGGTGTATGCCGCTGATAATTCGTGTCACTGTTAATCAGTATACAAAAAGAGCCTCGTCGCGTTATCGACAGCGCAGCAAGTGTAAACAGAAATATTTCCAGAGCAATGATCGCTTGCCGGGTACCAACGCCGAGTGGTTTCGCATTTGTAGGTAGGTTCCTGTGAAAGGATACGTCCTGCAGTTCAGTTCCGGAATTTACAGATCCTTTTTTACACCTCTTTCATTGTTGGTCGACAGTTTGTAGCGAACCAGTGCGTAACAAACGTTTTTCAGTGTCCTGATTCTTGCGTAGTCACGTCATGACCATATCGAATTTTTTTTTAATCGTAGGATTAGTAGCGAAGATCGTTGCGAACCACTTGGCAGTGGTTTCATATCTGCAGGATTATCCTTGATGTTCGTTTCAATTCAGCTGGCCATCAAAACTTCCGAGTTGCGCAGTAAAATTGTTCCGGCATCTTTTTTGTCATGACTCCAACTTTAATGTCATGCAAAGAGCCGCTTCTGGAGGAGCTATATTTGCAACGCTGAAGAATATCAACCGCTGTTTCTTCGAACACTCGAAGTGCACATGCAGGTGAGTTTGCGCACACCGATGCACCTACCACTTGAGTAGGGCCCTCGGCGATAGCAGCGGCTGCGACAAGCGCGAAACGAAGGGCAGCCAGCGCGGCCCACTGCAAGAAAGTTGAACGAATAATGTAAATGCGAAATATGAACAAGTGACTACAGAAAGCATAAAGTGAATATGCACTGACAATTCCAACGTGTGGCAGATTGCTTCAAAAAGGCGCCAACAGCTTTCCCTAAAATTCTTAGTATATCTCAGAAAAAAAAAAAAACTCAAGAAGGTCCCTTATGCAGTCGCCCCGCTCGACTAGAATGCGAAGACATCTTGAACTTTTTTTCTCATTCGCTGTATTGATCCTCCCTCACCCCCCCCCCCCCCGCCTTCTTCCGAAAGCGTTCTTTCTGCACCTTATCTGTTTTTGCACTTTCTCCGTGATCGGCCTCCTTTTGACCAAGCGATCATGTCATGTGATGACGTCATCGTGTGGCGCCATAGTGACACCGTGATGACGTCACTAATTTCGGTGACCTCTGGCGTCGTGATGACGTCATCGAGTCATGATGACTTTTTGCAGCCCTCGCGCTGACGCCGACGGCGAATATTCGCGTCTGATGAGGCATTGATGGCTTTCGCCGTAAAAACATTTGACAGGCAGTGTACTTTCATGTAAGCCGTTGAACAGGCATCGGAAACTGTCAAGTTGAAGCACTTCATCAATGACTAAGCACAACAGGTCAAGTTGAACCTGATTCTTCTAAACTCCCCTTTTCATTCTTTGAAGGTCCCCCCAAAGTTGTTACTTCGGGACCTTCGAATGTGCAATTATATGCCGACCTTCTATTCTATTTGGTCAAAACAAATAAAAATAAATAATTTGAAATTTCATCACAAAATAGCCTGGGCGTGCAAGACGGGCGCAGGAGAAAAGAAAGAGACAACAGAAACGCCGACAATCAACTGCCAGTGCGCCCAGTGGCGAAAAGCAGAGTAGACACAAAAGTCATCCGCGCATGCTCAGATATGGAGCGCAACCTGTCAAGCGAGCACACGTGCGGAGCACTCGAAAGATGACTACTTAGACATGACATTTTTTTTTTGTGTCGTCTTGTTCTCTGCTTCAGTGTCCATGTTTGCACGCCCACCCTGTTTCGCGATTAATGCTTACCAACTAGCTGACTTTCTGCCACTGAAATGGCAGTTTCTTCACAAATACAATCGTATACTTACCTTCAGCAAAGTGAAGTATTGGGCTAGTTAGATTTGCATGATTAAAGGACTACGCTACAGTTACAGGGACAAACGTTAGGGAGGACACAGGTTACGAAGTAGACGCGACCTTGTTGTGTCTACCTCGTAACGTGTCTTCCCTAACTTCCTTTGTCCCAGTAACTTTAGCGCAGTTTTTTTTAATGAGGTACACTTACCTAATCTATAGGACTCCACGGGGATTGTTGTGGTGCTGCCTTCGCTGTCCACTTCTGTCATGCTCTGTTCACTGTCAGAGCAGAGGATACCTGTCGATATGAAACAATATTGCAAGTTTCATGCCACTGTTTTCTTAGAAAGAGGAGAAAAATTAAATGTGGCTCAAGTAACGTAAAAGTATTTATTTTAACAATAAGCTTTAAACCAAATCAATTTGAGGTCTGACAAAAATGAGAACGAACATATGAAGCTGCTCCAAAAACTGTTTAGCTTTGCGCGCTGATCTCTCCGCGATGCATTTTATAGATATATAGATACGTTTAAGAGCCAGTCAAACTACTTTGAATTACAGAAGCATCTACAATGTAATTTTTCTTATCAGACTATGATTCATGGACAAAAAGCACTTGATAACTTGAAAATAAGTTGGTTTTCATAGTTGGCGACTCAAAATAATTTCATGAACCCTATTCCCTTCAGAAAAAACGCATGATAGCTGAGAAAATATTTTATTCATCGAATAAACTATGTTTTGTTCTATTTTATTCTTTTCCAACTGTCATGCCCTGGAGATCGGGGCTGAGGTAATTCTCAAAAATACATCTCCTCGCACCGCATTCAATGCTTTCACGAATGTCTTATGTGATTTCACCTGTTGTGACAGACAGTTTATCGGCTCATGTGTCGTCGTTACCATGCTGGCCTTTTATCTAAACAGTTCAGGTATTAGCAGTTATAACAACGAAATTTCTAACGCTTTTTCATCCACCTAAAGTTGTTGAAAACTCAGCACGATAGTGATATCGTAAGAAAATGTTTTTATCAGATGGTAAACGTTCCTTCACCTTAAATTCTCAATGCAAGTAATTCTGTATTAAGACTGTCATCGCTTGCTGCTAGATAGACTAATGCGAATAAAACGTAGCATGTGCTTGTTGCAGCCTTTTTGAAAATTAGGAGCTCGGGCTTCCAAATAGAAAAAAAAACGTCGTATTATTGGCAAACCGTAACGTTTGCCCTAGTGAACTACGCATTTCACTTTTTTAAAATACGACACACTGCTTGCCTGCAGTAGAAGCAGCTTTTCTTCGAAAATGAAAAGCATCTATTAAGCGAACGTGTGCCATACACTGAGACAGTTTAAGCGTGCCTCTCTGCAAGTAACAAATTTCTCCGAACGATATCATGCTGGTTGCCAATGGCAAATGAAGTACCATGTTGCTCGCTGTTTTGAAGGTCTTCGCTGTATCTCGGAGGCACTCTGTGATAGATTTCATTCTTTTTCTTTTCTTTTTTTCGTCACTGAAAGTTCATGATCAGAATATTGGGATCGGGCTAAAAGTTTGGCCACGTCCTCAACTCTTCATCGCACATCTTGCTCCACTTCTCCGTACTTAGCTGTCACGCTCGTCCGAAAACACTGCGCAGGCGTCAGTATACGTTTCCTACAGCTTCAAATCACGCAGTTGAGAAGCTGTCGCAAATTTAACAAAATGCTGCGCTTACAGCAATTGTGTGCAGAGTAGCAAATTGGATATTTATTTTCCGGTTAACATCCCTGCCTTTCGCATTGTATCTCTCTCTCTTTCTCTCTCCATCTACCTTATCATAAAACTTTCATCTTCTCTAGAACACCGCATGAAATTTTTGAAAGTGAGCCTCAAATAAACATCGATGGACAATACGTACCTGTTAGCGTCAGTATGGTAAACGTAATCCAAAATGTATTCATTCTCAGCGCAAGGCCAAACGCTTCGAAGTGGCAACCAGACCCAAACCTTTATAAAGAGAACTGCGCGTCACACACGAAACAACGGTTGCATGGTGTACCCTGAGCGAGTATTCTTTCCTACGTGGATCACATGAGTCTGACGGTGTGTCACAGCCCTGTTGTTGCCCTCTCCTTCTACCCGCAGCTGGAAACCATCTTCGCAGTCCTTGCCGCTGCTTGCACTCCTTCGCGTAAGCAGCTCTCGAAAGGCCGTGCGTGGACCAGACTTGAGATAAGATATGGCCCACAAGACGGTCAGGCTGGCATGACGTGATAGGAGGTTCTTTTCCGCCAAAGCGGGTCAGGCCCTTCTGGAAACATTTCATTCTGGGTCGATGCCATTCACCTCGAGCGTGGAGCAGAGAACATGCTATGGTGAATGCTCGAATGGCTCACTCTATCTGTCGATAGGCAGGATAACCGCTGGTCATTAAGAGTGAAAGACTGGATTCAAAGAGAAGGCAAGTGTGCGCGGAGGAGGCAGAAAGTTATGAGGGCACATGGGATTAAGAAGTTTGCAGTGATAACGGGGCCGCAGCAAGCACAAGACAGGGTTAATTGGTGAAGCATGGGAGATGCCTTTGCCCTGAACTGGGCGCGGTAAGGCTGATAATGATGGTAATCATGATGATGATGGCGAGTTATTGATAAGGCTACCAATGATTGAAACGCTTGTTAGATTGAAGCTGTCTGTAGCGCAGCCTGAACGTCCGCGGTGTCCACAGAAAACTCCTGGCGGGCATGTGCCACAGAAATTGGGGCGAGCCCCACTACTCACCACTGCTCCACTAAGTTGAGAAGTAATTTAATGACGCGGGCCTCAAACATTTTCGCCTCCATCGAAAATGCAGCCGCCGCGGCCGGGATTCGATCCCGCGACCGTTCCACTTACTGAAGCATCGTTGTGATTGAAGACATACATGAAAAGACGTGATACTTCCGCACCTTTGGACTACAACACTCGTCTACAATTGCGGCAACAAGCGTGCTCAACATTTACGAGGTACCGTGTATGATAAAATGCATGAATGACGTGTATACCTTGTCCGAAGCCGATAACTGGAGCAGGAGTAGTACTGTTAGCAATAGCAACAGGAGAAAGAGAACGTGAACGCAAACGTCGTCGCATTGCATTAGCACATGTCGGGCCATCTTGTTGCACCGTTGAGAGCAGGAAAGAGAAGCGTGGTTAGAGTCAGAGAAATACGGTAAACTGAAGCCTTCGCCATAGTTTACGCGCCTGTAGCACTGCATGTTCTGGCTAGCTGCAAGACACGATATATGCACAGTTGGGTACACTGCACATGAACAATACAACAGCTTCATTTCAACGTATCAATCTCGCTACCCACATCACCAACTTGTGCAGCTAAGACTGAAGCGCGATCACAACTAACGTATGAAGCGACATATTATCGTGTTCACTTGATGTATGTTACACTCAAGGCGATGTGACATTTTATGAGACATGGTATAAAAACAAGTAAAACAGAAGCACCTGAAACAATGCAACAGATTGTGTTTCTTAGAGCAGTTAAATGGTCGAAATGAAGCATATACTCGGAAATGTACAGAAAAGATCACTGCGCTCCGGTACATATTTTCCAGTGAAGGCCTGGGCCGAAGTGTGACGTCTGAATATTTTTACGAGCCATCGATTTGCTTTTCAAGGAGTGAGAAATGAATACACAAATTAGGAGTGCCGCTTCTTGTCTTCTCTCCCCGCCACGTGAGATCCACGTTGGCAGCGACACGAATCAAAGAAGACTGCACTGCAAGTACTGGCGTTCCGTACTAACCCTGGCCCAGTGAAAATGTCAGAGTCGGAAAACAAGAGAAGATATATGTACAGTCTGACAGTGAAACACGGGTTAATCTAAAAATGAAAGCGAATACAAGGAAACTAGCACACATGCGCTTATTATTGATGAGGGTTGATGGGGAAAGAAAATAACGAGCACTTAACAACTGAAGACAACAATTATGTCAGAGTTCATCTTTTTGCGTGAATTCTCAAGAATCAGAGGCACCCCAAAAACGTCGCCAATGTCGTTATGGAGAACGTACGTACACACAGCTCAACTGTAACAAGCACTGTGATATTTACGCGTAGAACAACGTAAATATTACAGCATTGGGGCTGTAATCCGACAAAAAAAAAAAGCCTTTGCTCGTTACGAAAACTGTCCGGCGAAAGAATGACGATAAAAGAGAGTGAAGGGTGAGAGTGTGTGCTGCCGTAGCGGCGGTGGCGCGACCAAAATCCATGTGATAACCGCGCATGCGCATCTCGTTACGCCGCAGGTATAGCGCAGCAGGAAAAACCAAAAGTAAAGAAAAATATAAATTTAGTGCGGGAGGCAACGGGAGCAGCCGCAGCGAAGTGGTGGCAGTAGTTTTAGCGAAAGTGTCAAGATCGTCCGAATAGCGAAAGTGTCAAAGTCGTCCTCGTGGCCCTGAGCAACAGAAGACATCCTACCCATCTCATGAATCAGGAGGTCAGTGTCACTGTTAGTCACTTCATTCCATTTTCGGCTATTTAGTGTGACACTGTAGCCGCAACGCAGATGCAAGTAGCCTTTGCTTGACGCCCCGCTTGCAGTGTGCGCCTCTCGCTTGTCCACTTGTCGAAACATCGGCTCCAGCGGCATCCCATGTTCCAACGATTTTTCATCGCCTGTGGGATGTTTCACGGGGCTTTGATCTTCACTGTTCGTTCATGCTCCGTGCACGACGTGGCGAATTACTTAAAAGACAGAACGCTGGCTGGTAAGTGCACGGCTTCGCAGAAAAGCAAGTGACCTGCTTCCGTTTCGTGCTGCGGTCCCTCCCTCCCACCATGCGTTGTATAACATGTTGCTTGTAGTTGCAGCGCTTGCTAGACAAAAAAAAAAAATTGGCGAATAGTGCGTGTGCATGTCTTTAGAAAAACAGGTGCCAATTTTCAGGTTTGCTTGCATTAACTGAAAGACGCTTACGTTCCTGTGTGTGGTATGTGTGCATAGCACGCCTGTCAAACTCGCAGTACCAGCCCGGCGATCGCTTTTTTTTTTACGCGTGCTATCTTGTGGGCCCCCTGCACACATGTGGCCGCTTCCAAGCGTCGTTCGTTGTGCTGCTTTCTAGATGCTCGTAGCGTAGTACATATCATGTAGTCATCGTGTCATGTGCTTCTTGCACGCAGTATAGACACTGGTCGATAAACGGCTATTTCTTTTTATTCACAATTTTTTTCAGTTTGCTTACAGAAAACCAAAATGATCAGGACTAAATGCGCTAGTATGCATGTGACTGAGGCCCTGACGCCTGCGCAATCATTGCTCCGGCGAAGCAACGTAACTAAAAAAGAACAGCATGAGCCCACAATTAAACATGATCGTTGTGGGGAATAGTAAAGCGTAATATATTTATATTGTGGTGAACAGCGTTACTGTGCAGGGCAACGTGACTTGGTGTGCATAGTACCTTAGTAAAGTCCATCTTGTGATGGCACTGCTGTCAAACAAATCTGTTCGGTAGTGCGAATACTGCAGCTACTCGTCATAAAAAGGACAGTCATTCATTGCTAATACACCTCAGTCACAGAACAGCCGTAATCAGACTCTCTCAGTATAGGAGCACATGTAAACATATGTGGCTAACAGCTGACCCAAAGTGTAATCCACCCTAAAGCCTGATTAACGTGAATGCAACAATACCGCATCGCGCTTTCAGCCGCGTTTAGGAAAGGTAATGCGACGCCTTTTCATTATATATGCTCAAGATCCGGCGTTGTCGGTTTCCTGTGGGCGCCGGCTGTGCTGAACAGTCGAGGTGCCTACAAACGTTAGCACAAGCTGCCCACAACATAACCAGTGCAGCAGCACTGCAACTAATTGCTTCTCGCCAATTCCTCATTTGATGGGCCTTTGTTTACGTGTTTTCCGTGTGCCGACTCGGAGCCGTAAATCTACCCCAGTCTGGCGCAATAATGCGGCACTCATTCATAGCACATTGCCGCTGTTTAACTGAATGCGATGAGCTAGAAGTAGTAGTGTCACGCAACGCTATAGCATTCATCTCAGCGCGGATTAAGCGTGTTACACAGCACGACTATGCTGCTTTTCGCGGAGCATTCTGTTCTGGAGCTGGAGCGTTCCGAAGAAGTTCTTCTGAACATGTAAGCGAATATTTCAATATCTCCAGCAGCGCAGATCTACCTGCTGCGTCAAGCTGCCTTCACATAAAGCGACGCGCACACATCGCGGCAATGAAACCTGCGAGCAGTCTTCACACGCGAGAGGGAGTTAGACTTCTGGGCTAATATTAAGGAATGCCAACTAGCCCAATATACTACTGATATGTTATCCGTACGTCCTTTAGTGATATTCTCGCAGTTGCACAAATATAAGTCGATTAGACAAAGAACACGGCACGACCGATGCGAACATCTTTCACTCACTTCAAGAAAAGAGCCGGTAAAAAGTGTCTTTTTGTTCCACAGCAGTAATCAGCTTGCTTGCTTGTATTTTACATTGATTTGCACGGCGCAAAATACAAGACGAAGACAAACAAGCACACACGGACAGCGCATGCGGGTGCTCGTTCACGTTTCTATCGTATGCAATATAGCCTCAGTTGCAGTGCTGTCCTTGTGTGCGTCTTCCGTCTCTAATTTTGCGCTGTACGAGTCAACTCAAAATGAATCAAGGCCAACTAGCCCGGCTGTACGTTTTGTTATTTCCTTGCTTGCGTTTCATTTCTTGAAAACCCTGCTCTCACTACTCTCCTATCAACAAGTTATGTCACGCTGATAACATGCATGCCGTTCGTAACCTGGAAGGACCAGATGCGCGCTCATAATGAGTGGAAGGCCCCAGAGATAGATGATGACGATCATTGCGGGACAAAAAAGACACCCTTTTACTCGCTATTTTCTTGCAGTGCACGTGATGCAATATGTCAAAGTGTCACTTAGACATGCTGATGAGTAGCGCCACCTACAGCACATCAAGCAGGCCTCAATGAGACTTGCTTGATGTGCTGTAGGGGGCGCTACTCATCAGCTAAAAAAATGGCAATGATAGAGTGCATGAAAGAAGCGTCCTATATGTAGGACACTGGGTACATATGGGTTAAACGCGTTTCTTCATTCCTGTACCGGTACAAAATTGCGCATTCATCGAATTTTGGCGTGCACTTACACTCTCGACATTGTAAAGATAGATTAGATTGTGCGCCTCCGGTTAGCGATCTCTTACGTTCCATTAATCTCTGGTTGACACAGTGGCCCATCTCTCCTACGTAGAAGCGGCCGCAGCTAAACGGAATCTGATACACCACACCCGTACGGCAATCAGTAAATTTGTTAGTATGTTTCACGAAACAAATGTCAGTCCGCTTCTTGTCTATCACCCGCTCATTCTTTCTCTGTACCGCGGCCCATATCTTCAGCGTATAGTTTCTTGCGTCGTTCGTGGCATGAGTCTCTTCAAGCACCCTTCATTTCTACGCCAGTGAAATTTGATAATACTGCAAATCTGATACTGAGCCACTGTCTTAATTAGGAGTTGGCTGTAAGAATAAATTATACATGACTTCTCTGACCAGTTTTGTTATCTATACCAGCATTAGAAACACTGCGGAAGTCAGTCAGTGAGGAGTAACTGGCAGCAAAATTATTTCCAGTGACTCTACCAAACGCCGGTGAGATAACCACTCGTGATATACTAGAGGCTATTCCGTTATTCGCTGTTACCACATAGGCTCTGTAGTTAACTTTAGTTCACCACCTGACGGGGGTAGACAGACTCGTGGTGAAGCGACACGTCAGTCGGGCTAATTACATCACCTAACCACAAGAGAACATCATTTGTGGTGTCATATATGACGGTAGGTTACAAAATTCCCCTGTTTTTACTTACGTGCGTAGGCATTCACGCGTCCTGTTTTAGAGAAATTAAAAAGGAATATGGAGTTAAGCTGCATTTAAAAAGAATTACGCTTAATAGCAAAATCTGGTTAGATATGTCTTGAGAGATGTGGAAACTCAAAAATGCAAAATTGAGTGTAATTGTTTCCGCCAAAGTTTCTGCAGCACATGACAATGACTTCAGATTTTGGCATGATCTATATTGGTCTGGTTATCGGTCTGCTAGTAATGAAGATGTAGTTCGCATTCGATGATAACATTTCTAGCGCCAGCACAGTCCCACGTGAAGGAAAATATATTGCGATTTGTGGTGAAACCTGGCTCCACCAAGGAAGCAGCTTTATCATTATAAAAGGGAGGCTTACTTCCGTCGCTTTATCTAGGTTAAATTAAACTTACAAGACAGTATTGACGAGCGTAACGTGTTTACATTTTTTTTGCTTTTTAGTCAACCTGTAAACTGAATCAAATAATCATTCACAATTTCAAAATGCCAATGCGACGAATACCAACAGTCTCGGTATTTATTTCTCAATTTTTTATATATTTACAGAAATAAATCTGACATAGAGAGAAAAGGCGCAATGCAAGTGCGTGTGTGAGTACTTTCTTCATTTCTGATTTTGTGCTTTTAAACCCAAGAAATTGTGACACAAATGAGGCTGAGCCAGCCCCCAAACTGTTTGTAAGCTTGATGAATTATTGGTGTCGGGGATTTTATGCACATTCTGACCACAAACGTTTGCTGGGTACATTTATTAGGGGTGGTAAAGAGGGGATTGTGTGTTGGCATTCTGTTGTATCATGTATGTAGGAATGTAGAAGTAGCTGGGACCTAATGTATTTACGTAATCGAAAGAATAGGTTGCAAAGAAAGCGGCCTACAATAACACACTACTCTGATATTTTTTATGGTAATGCCTTGAGCGCACTTATCTAAACCTAATTTTAAGTGATTTTCAGTGTAAAAATCAAATGATTTCAAGTCTGAGCTCCCAGGTTATTATACTGTGCTTCACTATAGCTTGTGCAATAGTAAGCAATGTAGGAATGAATAAAATATTAGTTGTGATGTAGTATTTCTATAGCACAAGTGACTACGTACTATATTTACGTTCACCACATAGTCGTAAGTATTGCGAATTTTTACAGAAAATATCTGCGTACCCTTCCACATTCCTCGTGGGGTGAGCAGCACTGCTGGAGCACTTATGTGGTGATTAGATGATTATACAACATGAGCATGATGGTAGATTTACAAGGAATGTGCCGCGCATTTTCACAAGAATGCATGCAGGGAACTATCTATTGCTTTATTATGAAAATAAAGAACTACGTTTAAATACTTCCTCATTTGCATAGCCGCCTTGTGAAAGGTCCTAATTAACGCATACGTATACTGAAAACACTGTGCTCATTCACTAAGGGATAGTTCAAGATTCAAAGACACACCATGCTTTCATTACCTACAACCTACTGCATGTTCTAATCACTTTGACACCAGACATGACGTAGTGTCCGCTCCTGCCTTTTTTTGCTGCGCCATATAAGCCTGGACTTCATTTCACTGTTCTGTACTTGTTTCAATCGCCGTTCTGCTTGAAATAAGATAAGCCAGCATGCGGGGCTTTCGACCGCACCTTTAAAGACCACAGCTCCTCTGTAATTGCTGCACCAAACTAGCTCGGTATCTGCGAGGCATCAAGTCGGAGAAGATGTGTAAATAACGTGCATACCAGGTCCGAAACCCACAACTGGGGCACGTGTAGTGCTAGTTGTAGTACGTGGTCTTGCATAAGCAGAGAACCGGCCATCTTTCTGCATCGCTGCTAAAATAAAGACAAGTGCGGCCAGAACAAAGAATATGCGAACGCCTAAAATTTTCGCCATAGTTTACGCACTTCAAGTGCTGCATGTTCCGGCATCCAGCCAGACCCGTTTATATACAAACCTGTACACAGTAAGCGTCAATAAAACACCTGCTTTCATTGTCACATATGATTCTACGTAAAAGGTGACCGAATATTACGTTCATTCGAATTCATTCATCTTGTACTGAAGGCGATGCGATATTTTTTGAAGGGGATTGACAACAAAACTAGCAAATGAGAAAACCAGCTGCGAGAATGGAATCAAAGGTGTTGATGAGAGCAGCTGAGAGAGCGAAAATATTGGTTGCGTTGACGAAGGTGTAATAAAATTGTGTTGTTCTGGTATTTCCTTGCATTGCTGAAACTTACATTGTAGTGTGAGATGCGAATTTGTTACACGTGATCAATTTTCTTTGGATGAAGTGAGAAATAAATTATTGCGGAGTGATGCGTATGTCTCTACTCTTCGCATGTAAGATGCACGTTGGCAGTGACATGAATGGCGCAAGAGTGGAATGCCGGTGCAGTGAATGATAGCACAAGGTAGAGCCAATGTAGACTGTTATGCTAAAGGATGACATTACTTCTTCAATGTTTACGAAATGACGTGATACTATTGGTGAAAACATTGATCGGTGCCGACCAAGGGGAAATATATTTACTATCGTTTCGGTTTCCATACGAGAGCCTTATTCACAATGAATCTATTCACAATGAAGGATAACGGATAGTTGCTTGCTTTTGTGCATCGTTCTTTTTTTTCTTTTTATACTACCGTTTGATTGAGACTATCTGGTTTTCACACATCTGCATGATCAGTGCATAAGGTTAGCTAGTTTTTAAGTCTCTCGATCTGGAATGCCACGATTTCTGCTATATTGTGATGGTACGACTTTGTTTCAGGGCACTCGAAGGTGTGCAGTATACTGTACTGTATATATATTCACCAACACATACATTGTGTATATGGACTGGAAATAAAATTGCATGTATTTGATTCATCGTAATAACAGTAGGATCTGGCCTAGCATTTGCACAAATAAACTGCATACATCATAATCAGTTCACAAATGGAATGAGCATATGAGATATACATGTGGACACAGTAATATCGTCATGATTACTAATGTGCTGCGGAAATGGCTGCGATCCTCCGACTCCATTTATCATAATCGTGCTCCTGAATAACATATGCAGTGACATATGTAATGTGGCATACAAAATGTTTTTTCTGGCCATCGTTTTGTAACATACAGCGCACACATATTCATTCAAACATATGCTATGATTACAGTCTAAAGTATCTTGGCTGCCATACGGACTCTAGAATGTAGCAGGGATCAGTATTCCATATTACCTGCCCCTACCCTATTGAAACTTTCCGTATGACCGTTAGGACCGTATGAACATATGGAACATATCTGGAAAATATACGGGAAGCTGTTGATAGGCTATGTCCCGATTTATTGAAATACTGTACTTCAATTTATCGGATGTAGAAGATGCATTTCTGTAGAGTGTTTTAGATTAGTCATCTTTAACTAATCGAATAAATTTTGCGGCTTGATACGACGACAGCTGCCGCAATTTGTTATGGACGTGCCTACTTATCATTGACATTTTTTTCCTTGTCGCTGTCGATTTTCCTTCATCTCGGTTGAGACTGCCGACTATGATGATTGTTTCAGCCAGTACTTTGCTTCATGATTTGATTTCAATGCGTTGCGCGTAAACTTCAGTTGACTTGTGGTTAACTTGGCCTCGTTATATTCTGCAGGAGAAGAACTAACCATCGCGAGCGTATCCTTGGACGTTATCCTCCAAAATAGAAACTTTTACTCTTTTCCAGTCGCCGCAGATATCTGGTCCTAAGTAATGATTGGCGATTTCATAGTCTGAGGTGTGCTCAAGTGAATTTACCTTAGCGTAAAACAGTACATACATATAAAATGCAAGATTTCTTGTCCTAATTTTGAATGATTAAATCAACAAAGTTGCACAAGTACAAATGCGTGAAATGTTAAAGTGCATAACGATGCTTATATGTCACATGATAAGTAATCTTCAATTTAGGAGAAACACGAATGAGCAAGGACGTCATAGGTTGTAGTCTAAGTAAGCACCTTTATGCTTAAGTTTAAAAACTACGCGATACGCAAGAATTCTATGCTCGCAATGCTTTATATTTTCCATTATGCGTCTGATCTGCCCAATAATATTATTATCCGTACATGCAGTAAAAAGCTTGGCGTAAGTGATGGTGAGTTGCCGAAGAAGGTATGGTGAAATAACTAACCTAGAACGCTCAGGTAAACTGCCACTGATTTATAAGCGAACATCCTACGGAACGGTTTTTTTTATAACTGAACATCTGGAAATCAGCCGATTGTGACATGTTACCGGTAGATGAGATACTTCGTCTTAGCTGTACCGTATCTTACAGCTACTACCGTGAGTAGTATGAGTGGGAACGCGAGAGCGTGTGGCGAATACCCTCAAACCCAGATTCAATCGACAGTCGGACGGCGCTGTTAAAAATTTGGAGGACGCTTGAGCATCGCCTTCAAGAGGCTTCGGTTCTCGGTGCATGCCTCAATCGGGCCGTAAGAAAACAAATGAGTGTGCTCATTAACACTGGCCGTTTCAAACCATCCTAGGATGCCTACTGCAAGTACAGTTGCTAAGTGTCCACTGCGTCATAATCCTTCCTTTTGCGAATCAGCGAAGGGCCCACTACGTGTCCGTAAGGCAACTCGCGAACCTACGCAGCTGCTCGCTTTGTTGGTGCTCTTGCAGCTGATGATCATTAAATATATCTGAGCGCTTTGTAAAGGGTGAGCCTTTAAAACAGCCCTGCGTCGCACAATTCACATGTTTTGACACCTCGTTGGATTCCACGCTTCTGCCACGCAATGTTACACGAGTTAAGGAGACTCCTTCCACTACATGACATTCATATAGCGTTTTTTTTTTTTTTTGGAGCAGTTTAAAGCAATATCGTACCTCTGTGGCAGAACACCTGCTTGCCACGCAGACGGCCTGGGTTCGATTCTCACTGAAACCTGAGATTTTATTATTTATTTTATTTGCATCTTTCTGCACTTTTCGGTCACGGACAAGATTGTTTTTCCGCCTACAACCAACGACGCCGACACCGGAATTTCTACGAAATGAGCTCTTTAGCACTATCGCGTTAAAATAAAGTGGAAAGGAAGACCACGTGTCAGTTCACGAAGAAGGGAACGTCTAAGACACAAATTACGGGCTGATATTGAAGAGCCTGTTGTAGCTCTCAAGCGCAGAGAAAGAAGTGCTGTTTTTCTTCCTATTTTGCTTTATCTTGATTTTGTGTGTGACACACACACACTCACTCACACATGCACAAACGAGTGGAAAAACAGAATAACACCGGTATTTTGCTCTGAGCTGGTGACGGCGCCTCGGCCACAGAAGAACCGCAATCAGAAACTCACTTAGTTGACGCATGTGTAAACACGTGTGTTCATAACAAACGACGTCAGGAATAACCCATATATATATTAATTACGCCTTTACTTGAATGCGACAGCAGTGCGTTGCATTTTCAAGCGCGTTTTGGAAAGTTAATGCGATGTCTGTCATGTATCTAACGCGTCTATTAACTCCCGAGGACGTAGCGCTGCATGGTGTCGCACGAGGATAATGTCTGTGCACTATGGCTAAAGATCCGGCGTGAATGGTGTTTCCTGTAAATGTTGTGATGTCAGCCAGCGTTTGCAGAAGCCGCCCGCTGCTTAACGAGCGCGGCAACAATGCAGCTAATTCATTCCTACAATTCCTAATTCGACACGCCTGCTTTTTCATGTTCCAAGAGAGCATGACTATCTACGACGTGTCTTCGCGCACGTGCCTTCGCGCGACGTGCCTTCGCGCATTACAGTTGTTTACCTGAATACGATGTGCTAGAAATGCGATGTCGTGTAACACTGTCACATTCATGTAAACTAGTCCTAAGCCTGCTATCGTCGACGACATTGTTGCATTTTGTGGAGCAGGGTATTCTGGACCGTTCTGTATATGCTATTCTAGGAACATGCAAAATATAATGTTGGAATAACTCCAGCAGGGCAAATCACCCTGCCGCTTCAAGGTGCCTTTACATAAAGCAACACGCCCGCATTGCAGCCATGAAAGCTGCGATCTCTCCTCACACGCGAGAGGGCGCCACCACTTGATATCGAGGCAGTTATCACGATGTGACAACTCGTCCGATATCAAGCATTCATAAGTCATTCGTAAATCTGCTAATAACATGAGTTGTAAGATAGGCGGAAATACGTGCGCCTAGAACTGTTTCACAAAGTTTTTGTTGCAGCAACGGGCCTGTGGAAGGAAACATACATCCTTGATCGTATATCTACAGGTCAGCCCGCCTGAATCGTTCTTTAAAGTTTAGGGAATATAGTTGTCGTATTAACATATATAAGCCTTCGTTTTTTCCTAGAACAGTTCATGAATGGAATAGTCTCCCGCAGGAGGTTGTCTTGTCGCCACCCAATTCCTTTGACGTTGCCCTTTTTATTCTTGTTTCATTAGGTATCGCATGTGACATTTATGCAGCATTCAAACCTTGTTCATCCATCCGTTAATTATCTTATAGCTATGTTGTGATGTACTGTTCCTGGTTTAACTCTGATTATGTTTTCAGAGTGCTATGTTATGTTTGGAATGTAGATATGTCACGTTATCTGTAATCTCATCAGTATATTGTTGATCTTGATGTTTTATTACACTACCCGTAATCATTTCCTTTTTTTCTTGTTTTCCCCCTACAATAATGCCCATCGGGCGCTGTATGTATCTCAATAAATAAAATAAATAAATAAATGACATACAAATACACAAACCGAAGTCGCTTAAACTAAGAGCACTGCACAATTGGTGCACATCTTTTTTTCGGGATGAAATATTGCCGTCGAATGTGGTACACGTCGGCCTTATAATACATAAATGAAAGAAATTCACACTTTACTGTGTTATTAATGACTCCAGTATGCTTTATTGCACTCTTCATACAGTCACTCGCCGTGGGTGAAACCTTCTGCACGTATAGGCGAAGTTTCGTTAGCCAGGATAACGACCTGGATGCCTTCGGAGGGGCAATCTCCAATCGAAAGCTGTAGAAAAGTATATATGTTTACTGCTTTTTTTTAAAACATTTAATAGTAAGGTACAACATAAGAGAAAATGTAGACTCTGCCTTTCACTTTACAACTAAAAAGACCTAAAAATAGTCATCCTCTTCTTTGTTTTTTTGTTGCTGGTATGCGCCGAACCATAAGTACTTCTTCTCGGCTAATGTCAATACTACGCGTATTAATAGTTAAAGGTTCTTCGTTACTACCTCACGTCTCTCTGTGCGGGAATATCAGAATCCCTGACGAAATTTTCCAGGACGTTAGTTTCTGACCGTAAACCAGCGACACAAATGTAGGTTATCTAAAGTCGGCTATCTAAAACTCTCCAGAAGTGCTTGGCGCCACGAAAATGAATAAGCGCTATTCGACGGAGCTCTTATGCAAATTCTCTGTGGGAGGCAGAGCGATGATTGCGGGCGGAGCTGGCATTGTTTTCTTAGGTTGTAACCGAGTATAGTAAGACTGCGTGTGAGCAACAACGCAAAAGGTCAAATTTATAAAATCTAGTTGCCGAGTGCAAAAGTGCCTTTGTCGTATTTAAGAGTTGTATTGCATCTAGCGCAGCTCGCCTTTTTCTCGTATATTTAAAGAAATATTCATTGACACATGGTACCTGAATTTTTTAACATGAATGTGTTTAATGCCGGGGTCCACCAAGACATCACTATCATTTCCGTCACGGAAGTGACGTCGGTAAAATGTACACGAACAGATAAAGAAAAGCCAGAAGGAAGTGTTTTGTTGATTTGAATGACCTCGGAGTCAACCCGCGACCTCTCGGTCCGCGACAGGAGACGGGCGCTCTACCCACTGAACTACCGACGCTCGTGCATGAGGCTCCACAAATACGTATTATCTCTCTCACCTTCTACCTTTCACAGTGGCCTTCGTTGGTGCGCGGCGCTGTCGTCTGGGATTGGTGAAGTACTACGTCATGACACTAACGCGCGACGACAGGGAGCGCTTTTGTAACTTTAGCTTTCGGTGGAGCGAGGGACACGCCAGCGGGAAGCGGAACGCCTTCCCGAGTTCACAGCTTAAGCAATGAACTCTGCCTCTCCTGTTCCTGAAGCGCTGTGGGGTATAAACATGGAGCACAGGCGTAGGTTGCCTTATTACTGGGGAGCGCACACGTTGGCGTGTCGCTCCTGAAATGACGACGCTTTCAATCCGTGCATATCGAGTATTAGCGTTATGGGCTTGTTGATGTCATCTTTACGCGGGATTCAGCATATGTCGTCTCCAGGTGTATGTTAATTATTTCAGCTACCACAAGGGCTGAATCATGAACTTTGGCGTTAGTGTTCGGGATGGAGATGTGCCACTAGGCGTCAACGTGCGTACATTCACGTCATATGGTGCTATAGTTGCCAAACACCAATAAACCCTGTGCAAGCTCTGATACAATAATATGCAATAAACAATCAACTATACTCCAGTGAAGACGTGGTTCACGTTTGTGTTATACCGATTCCCCCACACCTGACACACACAGGCACGATACCAACACACACGTTGGAGCAGTGAGAGGCGCGACTGTCCAGCTCAGACCTGGCCGATCAGCAAGCGCTGATCGACCAGGTTGAACGGGCGGCCAAGGCCAGTGGGGCCCTCGACTAGGGTTCCCCCCAAAAGAATTTTTTTTATTGTAAATAAAGTTTATCTCTCTCTCTCTCTCTCTCTCGGTGATAGAGAAAGCATGTTTTTTTTTAATATGACGCTTTACAACTACCAACCAGATCAGTCTGGAGTAACCAACGCGATCAGCTACCTTAAGAGCGCTAGCAAGCACGCAAGCAAAAAACTCGCAGGGTCCCGTATGAATTCGCCTAAGACAACTCGAAGGCGAATGAAATCTTTCTTCTCAGTTGAGGTATTGGTCCCTTCTCTCGCCCCATCCCATCTGAAAGTGCTCTGCACCTAACGTGGTTTTGCACTGCCTCCAAGATCGGAGGCATTGCAAGCTTTCTTCACTTCAACTGAATTTGCGCTGCCTCCGTGATTGGTACACCTGTAGCAGGCGAACATGTTGTGTGATGACGTCATCCTGTTACGTCACGTTAAGTGACGTCATAATGACGGCGCAAGTTTTGGTTATATGTGACGTCATTATACCGGCACACGGTGACGTCATCACGTGATTTTTTTTTTCATCACTAGTGTTGACGCCCGACGGTCAATTTTCGTGCTTGATGAGTCATCTGAGGCTTAATACCTTGATTTGGCCGAGTTGGTTCATCTTTGCAGGGTTCGTAAATAGCGCGAATGACGAAAACGAAAGAAACACACCAGAACCAGTCTTGTCGTATGTGTTTCTTTCGTCACTTTCGTCATATTCCTCTTGCTTGTGGTGATTATGTACCTTCCAAGTTAAAGGTTCGGGCAGGCGGATGGTAACACAATCTGAATATGAGTGGTATAAACAGGAGAAAGTGCCTCAGACAGGCTGGCCGACGTTTCGATAGGAGCACCTATCTTTGTCAAAGGCGCCTTGTCATCCTTGGAGTGTTAGTATTAAGCAGGTTAGTGGTCGACACCATGTCCTGTGGTGTTGCTGCCTGTACTTGCCAGTTTCTACTTTTTCAGTTTCTTCCAATTTCATGTGTTCCAGGTGGCGTCGTTAAGTTATTTGTACGTCTACTGATAATGTTCTCCCATGCAGTCACGCAAATGTAGGTCTCTTAAGCAAAAGGCACCACACGACTGGTGCGTACAGCCGCCCATTTTTTAACCTTAACGCGCGTGCGTCGCCCTCCTGGTTGATAAGCGCCGTACAATGGAGCGCAGCGGCAAACAAAAAAAAAAAAAAAACGAGAATACGCGCATGCGCGCTTTTCTCTGCTACCGCACAGGCTGTTCAGTGAACATATCATTTAACCATCTGAAAGTGGCTGTCGGAGGTTTCGGTAAAGCCACATTAGCATCCTAATGATTTAATCGGCTTACGAAGAAATTCTATGACTGTTTGATGAGAAATCTTACAGTGTGTTATTAAATTGGTTTTATCATACTTACGTGGTCCAAGGAGCACGTTCACGCCTCCTGTTATTGAGAGATTAAAGAAGAATATGAAGTTAGCTTGTTCTAAAGTATCCTCCTTTTGCAACAGCAAGATGTCTACTTTTATTTTGACAGAAAGGATGATACACTAGAAAAAAAAAAGAAAAGATCAGACTAGTCTTTTGTAAGATCAGGCTACATTGAAATAACTTCGGCTCTGGATGTTGGGCCTGGTTATGTTTGTTAGTAAGGACTATTGTAGATTAAGGGGGTAATAGCGCGAACACACACCCACAAAAGAGACTACACGAACACAAAAGCGCTGTGTCCGTGTCGTCTCTCTTGTGGGTGTGTGTTCGCGCTGTTACCCCCTTAATCTACAATATGAACCAACTCGCCCAGGAAGAAGTATTAATAGTAAGGACTATGTACGCCACATTCCATTAGAGGGAGAACTTTCCAGTGGCAGAAAAGGCTAACGTGAAGAGAAAACTATTGAAATTGATGATGTAAACGTTATGTACAAACATGGTAGTTTCAGCAAACGGACGCTTAATGCTATTTTTATTCTGCAACATTTTTTCTCTTGGCACTCGGTTGAATTAAACTTATGCAACAGCCCCTTCGTACATTCTTCTTATTTAGTGCACTTTTAAATTGTACGCAACCACTGACTTACCATTTATGCAGACAATTAGGACCAGTACAAACTATATAGGCGGGTGTTATTTCTTGATTAATACGTTTATAGCCCAAAACGAAAGACGCAGACTGCGAGGGCACAATGCAAGGACGTCTCTGCTATCTGTGAACTTCTGGTTCTGTGCTTGTAAACCCGCCAAAAAATGTCTTATACGTAATGCAGAACAACAAATCACACTGTTCTTCAGAGAAACGTGCTTTTTTAGATCCAGTTCAGCGATGTGATGCTTTCGGCAGCGTGCTTGGGCTCTTTTGTGCATATGCAATCGCTGCACCAGGCAAGCTCGCAATTTACTAGGTACCACCTAAGAGAAGAACTATGAGTAACATGCATACCGGGACCGAAACCCACAATCGGGGCACGTGTAGTGGTGGCAGTAATATTTCTTCTGGTACGACGAGGACGTCGTCTTGCATCAGCACATGACCGGCCGTCGTGTTGCATCGAAGCTAGAAGAAAGGACGAGCGCTGCCAATACGAGCAAAATGCGACAGCCTGAAACCTTCGCCATGGCTTATGCAGCACAACTGCTGCATATTCTGACGAGTAACGAGGCACAGTTAAATACACGCCTGTACATGAGCAATACCAGAGCTAACTTATGTTTGGCATTTCAATCTCGTTATTTCGCCACCGATGTATGCTTTCTAAGAATAAACATAATCGCATAATCATTTATTGAATTCTATCCGCGTAAGAAGCGGTAGAATATTGCTATAATGTGATTTCATTTACGTTATCCCCATAACTAAGTGACATTACGAAGGGAAGTGTTAACAGAACAAGAACAGTGAAGCAATCAGTTGGAACGATGAAACAGAATATGTTCACAAGAGCAGCAGAGAGAGCGATAATAATGGGCACATTCAGAAATATATGAAAAAACCAAAGTGCAGCGCTCCTGTTACATCTTTCCTAGTTGAGGCATAGGTTATATATGACTTCTGAATTTTTTACAGGTAATCAATTTTCTTCTGCGAGAAGCGAAAGATGAATACATTACTGCGGAGCGGCTCATCCTGTCGCTGCATTGCGCCACGTAGGATCCACGTCGGCAGTGACACGAATCAAGCATGACTGTGAATATGCAATCCAGCGAAAGCAGCGGCTGCGGCGGCGCATTCTCTGGCAGCAGCTTCACGTTGTTCTCGCACCTGTTTGCACTTCTGTGCACGCTGAAGGTCCTTGAATTCCCGCTCTTTCTCCTCCTAACGAACGACACGCGCCTTTCCCATATTTTGGAAAAGAACAACTGCTGATAACGGTGCCAGCGCGATGTCTACGTCACGAGACAAATAAGCGCAACGATTGGCAGGAAGTGCCGCCGCCGAGGATCGCGACACTTGTAACAGTGGCATCGGCGGTGGCGAGGGGCACCTGTGTCGAGGAGAGAGGGGCGCCAAAAATTGTTGTTCTACGCATCATTTTGTCCGCGGACGCCATCCGCCAGAACGTTGATATATATACAGCTTCGCAGTCAAAACGCGAAATATTTCATTGTATAGAGGTACTTCTCTGTACGCTCAGTGTGGCCATTCATGGCGAGACTGGGAGACCAAGCGCCGGCGAAGCCGCAGTAAAACTCCGCCGTGTCACGTGGCACCGCAAAGGCGAGGCTTCGAGCGAGCGTTGCTGCGACGCCTCTCCGCAGTGGATCAAGTGGCGTGACGTCACGCTAGCCACACTTGCGCTCCGGCGGCTCAAGGTCATTACGACGCGATGAATGACCTTGATCGACATGGAGTAGTATAGGTTTCGTTCTAAAATCGCGGCGCTCAGGTGTTTCATTGCATGGATAGGCTGTGTTTGCAGTGCGACATCTGAACTGTTCACAAGCGATCAGTTTCCTTAGCAAGAAACTAAAGACGAATACATTAGTGCAAAGCGACTCACCATGTCTCAACGAACTTTGGGAGAGAACCTTCGACCTCGAGGGTCAGCTAAGGCTGACCTCGACGGCTGAGGACGCTGCCCGAGCCCAAAATATTCCTGGACTAACGACGCCCCTTTTTAGCCAACTTCTTGAAGTAACGGATGTCTCTCTGTCCCTTCCGGCACGTAAGATTCATATTAGCAATGAGACGAATGACGCAAGACTGCACTGTACGCGCACTGAATGTCAGCGCAAGGTTGCGGTGATGTGAGATATGTGTACTCGATGATGGTGAGTGAGGAAATGTTGAGTTGAGACCTTTAAGGAATAACATCACACTGCTTCATATTTTTCTAGCCTGGAGTGCCTCCTCCGCTTTAATTTCGCTTATTACTTCATGTTATTTCTTTAATCGACCTATTCGCGTCTTTGGTCCTTGTTGGTTGTGATTTGTCGTCAGCAGCAAGTGGCATCCCGCTCTACAGTTACGCTTTAGCCAGTTGTGTCATAGGCCTCATGAAGCCGTAAAGGTTCACATGTCACATTATCTACTCTCATATACAATTAGCATATAAGAACCAATGATGCAAGGAAGCATAATTGAGGTACATATGAACATTCATTGTAATGATTACAATGACAAATCTTCTGCGAAAACAGCTGTGCTCGCCAGACCACATTTACATTATTCAAGTTTCTGGTTAGCATATGCATTGACGTATGCGCTGCAGCGTATTAAAATGGTGTTATTGGGTATCGTCTTGTAACACGCACCTTCAATCAAATATCGCGACAATAATTACAGCCTAGGATACCATGGTCGTCATTAATATTCTTGAATGTATCGGTGTTCGAAATCAGCAATGCGTCCGTCTTACATCTTTTCTACATTGCGCCTCTGTGTTTGTCACGCAACGCGTTTTATTGGCAAATCCGTGATTCATTCAAGGTGCGCCCTTGAAATAACCGGATATATGCGGCATATGTGCAGACGCTCTGCAATTATTCATCTTTAACTGGGCAACTCTCATTTTTAATTGCCCAAACCACTTTTTCCAGCTGTTATGCGAATCCTTCTTGTTACTGAAGCTTTTTTTCTTGTCAATGTATATATGCTTCCTTCGTCTTGGCTGCCTGTTGCAGGGGTGCAGGTAGAAATTTTTTTCAAGGGGAGGGGGGTCACCTCCTTGATCTGAAGTGGGGCCAGGCAGGCAGAGGTGGTCGTTTGTCATTTTATGCTCTATACGCCATGGCAAAAAAAATTCCGGGGCGGGGGGGGGGGGAGGCCCCGGCCCGGAATCCCCCCCTCTCCCCCTGGCTACGCCACTGGCCGGTTGTGATGGTTGTTTCAGCCAATGTTCTGCCATGATTTAGATTGAACCTTCTACGTGTCAACTTAAGATATTTTAAGCTGAACTTGACCTCTGTATTTTGCAGCAACGATAATAACCATCAATAGCGCTTTCGTCGCCGTTGATCTCCAAATTAAAAAAATTCTCTGTTCCCCATTCGCCGTATGGTAATGCACTGCCGGGACTGCCAGACTGTTATGCACTGAAATGCATTTGTTTTACCTTACGTCAAGGTATATATGTAGAGTGCGACATTTGCGGTGTCAATTTTAATTGTACAGATAAAATGAAATTGTACAAAATTGAAATGTGTAGAATTCCTTAATATGCATAACTATGTTGATGCATCCCGTCGTAATGGTTAAAAGTAACGTTCCATTTCTTGCCCTAGGGACTCGAACTATTGTACCATTTTAATCCCGAGTTGTCTTTACATGATTTGCTGCTGTTATATACGAGTTACAGGAAACGTTATTATTAGTCGGGAATCACGCCATCGTACATCGCATAAGTCCGTTAACAGGAAAAAAAAAGCAGCACAGTTCAGCAATACTTAAGGCTATTTTAACTCATTTACCGCTACAATAACATTTTGCATTTATCTGCTTTCTGTTATTTCATTCTCAGCCCATACCACCTAGCTGTGTAAGACAATGTAAGATTGGTTTCATCTTAATTCGCAACGCAATTGTATGGATAATCTAGCCAGTGACAGTCGAGCTTGGATGAAACCATGTATAAGTTGATGTGTCGAGGAATGCTTTAGTTAGGGTTGAGTTGGCGCTACAACTTGCAAGGTTAAGCAAACGCACGCACCGAATAACACTAATAATACCAATAGTTGCTGTGGTTTTACGTGCCGAAACCACGTGGTTATAAGGAACGTCGTAGCGGGGGACTCCGCAACAATTTCAACCACCCGCGATTCTTCAACGTGCTCTTAAATCTAAGTACACTGGTGTTTTTTGCATTTCTCTCCTATCGACATTCGGTCACCATGGCTGAAAATCGAAGCCGCGCGCTAGAGATTGTAAGCTCGTAGCACGCAGTGTCGCGTTGCTATAGCAACGTGACATCCTACGTGCTAAGCTACACGGCGAGTCCGAACCAAACACGCGCACCCAAAACCAGCGCTGACTGGACCTGAGTGCTCATGATGCCTTCAGTGTTCGTCTTTTTATGTTCATTAGTGCGTCCCCGTATTCTTCTCAAGATCTTGTTAGAAGTGACGTCATGTATTGTTTAGTCATTTTTCTACTTTTGCGCCGAATGTTTCAAGATTAGCGCAGCCTAGAGATGATTCTGCCTGTCATCGTGATTTTCATGCTCAGATGCAATGCTTGCATGGTTAATATTCGAAGGTTGAGGCTAAATGCGTAGCATGAGGAAATGACAGCTATGCTACTTCATCGGGTCGTTATTCTGAGAACTGGAAATGTTTTATTACAGTACTATATTTCAGTTATTGGTGGCAGTTTCAAAATTGTTCTATTGCCGAAACGTCTTCTGCCGCTTTTCGGGGGTCGACGTCCCTCACCAAGGCTCCGTCCTGGGTCACGTCCTGCGAGGCAAGTAGAACTGTTCATCATCATCAGCCTCACAGTGCCGGCTACAGGGCAAAGGCCTCTCCAATGTTCCGCCAATCAACCCGGTCCTGTTTCTTGCTGTGGTCACATTATCCCCGCAAACTTCTCAACCTCATCTGCCCACCTAACTTTCTACAAAGCCAACGCGTACATTCTTAAACATTCGTTCTGGTACGTTAGTCTAGTAGAGACGCGCAATTTCATGTGACCGTCATTTGGAATGCCGCTTATATGCGTGAGTATCCCTACGATGTTTGCAATACCACTCCATACTAGCTATCCCCAGTCATGTCCTTCTAATCCACTTGTAATTTACAAAGCCGTTTGTTTGCATGTACGGAACGTTCAGTTAAATTCAGTATTTATAACTCCCAGCCGTAAGTAACGCCTCCTGGATTACACCTGTCACAAGTTATGCAGGATAATGTTGCGAGTTGGGCGGGTTCGTAAAGTTGCATAGTGACTATCGATGAACGCTGGATAACCAGGTCAAAAGAAAGGCGGTGATTTAGCGCTTTTCAATAAGTCACTATGCGACATTACCAACACGGCCAACCTGTCACACTTAGTCTAATTTATAATACAAAGGGCCATTTTCAGTGTCAGCGCCTGCCCCGTCTAGTCTTTCTTTAGCCCTGGTTATTTAGGGCTCTTTTCAATGAGTCAGAATAATGTTAAACTGTAGAATATGAACGAAGGAAGGAAGTTTAAGGGCCTGTTTCTATTGTTTGACACAACCTAAATGAAAAACAACAGACAATAAAGCTAAGGAAGGCATAGTAGAAGTTAATTGTACCGTTTTAAGTGTATTGTAGTAATTGCGACATAGATGAGAAGAATGTAAAGTGGACGGAAAAGCTGGCACAAAATAGTGTTTTACACTCGCCGTCATAGCTATGAGCGGCGCTGACTAACAGTCCCAGGTCTGCATGCACAGAAAAAACCCTATAAAGTGGATAGGAGGATGACCACCGCCGCCGCTCAGTTGGTAGAGCATCAGGCGCGTTATCCGTAAGTTGCAGGTTCGGTCTCTGACAGCGGCAACATGTCTTTTAGTCCACTTTACTTTCTTCACACTTATATTGTAATTGGCACAGTATAGTTAAAAGAGTACAAATAGCGTCCCTTATACCTTCCTTGGCTTATTATCGGCTGGTTTTCATTAACTGTAGAATATGAAACTTGCACAGTAGAGGTCCATTTCGAATAGTGCCGTTATTTACGGCGGAATAGGACCACATTGCTAAGAATTCTGTCCCGTTTAGGAAAAACTGTCAAAATGACCGCAACTTTAGACCGACTGTTTTCTTGCATCTGTGATTGCCGCGCGAAGTACGATCAACATGTTCGAGGCAATAAGCAAAAAAAGAAAAAAACGTCAAGACAACAGGAACAAAAAGTGTGGTCACATACCTCTTAGATCCATTCCACCATGTGTTAAAAGATATTTCTTTTTTAACAAAGCCGTTGATGCCGCACTGACACACGACCGGTCGTCGTCCTGCGCCGTTGACAGAAGAAAAACGAATGCTACCACAAAGGCGACAATGCGAAAGATTGAAATTTCCGCCATGGTGCTCGCACCTCAATGACTGAATACTTTGTATGGCTGCCTGACACGTTTATATCTGCGCTTCAGTTGAAAGCCTTGCGAAGAACACCAAGCGTTTCTTTCCTCGTTTGTGTAATATCAGCGTCGTGCTGAGCGCTTCCTGGTTCTGCCCGTACCGGAACACGTGATCACTTCTTTTGCGCTAAAAAGGCCTATATAAGGCGACAGAACATCGTATTACATTCTTCATAGCAGTGTAGATTTAATTTAAAATGATTAATAGGTTCGTTAATGAACGTACAAAGGAATGGTGAAGCGACAGGCAGCGGTACATCATCGTTAAACAAGGAGAGGCTTCTGGGCGACGCGGGTGTTCTTTGTGACGTCAAAAATTTCCAATTCAAAGAGTGAAGCATAAGTCAGTTGTCGAAGAACTAGGTATCCAGTCTCCGCTGTAAGCAACCTCTGGGAAGAGTTGTCATTCGGGCTCTGCACACCCACGAGCTCGTACCCCTCTTAAAGAAATGCAGGAGCCCGTCCCTTACCGGGAAAACGGGGGAAGCGAAAATGGACAATCAACCCCCTCTCAATTCCTTTTTTTCATTTTTGAATGTGTTTATATACAGCTGCAACATAACATACATAAGGGGCAGTTGAACTTCACCGCCCCCCCCCCCCGTAAAAAATTGCTGGCTACGCCACTGTCATGCATGTGCCTTCAATTTTATGTCGCCTCACAGTCCCGACGTCATTGCACAAGAGGAGGCATTAGCGTGATTCTCGAATGTGCCGAAAGTGACAGCTAATAAACATAACAAGAAAGCGAAGAATAAAAAAACAAGAAAGAATACAGGTAATCATTACGTTTACACTAAACTATTCAAGTAGGACTGTTAAATATTTGCAACATTTATGCAACGATAACGTCAGCGAGGTTGCGCAATCCCTGAGAATATTAACAAAGGCAGAAGCAAAATAAGTATGAATTTGCAACGCATGCGCACTGTACACTTCTGAAAGTATTGTAGATGTAATGGTCTTCGTTGGGCAACGTTCTGTGTTAGTGAATGCGCGAATATATTTATGGTGGTTTGTACATACGGCAAATATTTCTGGGAAATTGTGATGCATCTGCCTTACATAGCAGTACCCATCTCGCTGCTAAGCAAACGCAATGATGTATTGTACAGCGGCATTAAGGGCAGTAGTTTTTAGAATGCGAAATATGCATTGGCTATTCTGAGAATTCGATTATGCAAAGGTCAAGGGGAACGCGTATTTGACAAGACAGAATTATTTTTCATTGCAGATTCATCGCCCCACTTACCATAGAATACAGCAGCACACAATTGTCAATCTGTTCCATTAATTTTAGGTTCTTCTGCTTCAGGCGCTCTTACTCATTGACAAGCCCATGACAAATTTCAACAGCGTCCTTGAATAAGCAGCAACACAGGAACTGCTTGGGGGCGTGTTTTCTTTTTTTCTTATTTTTTATAATTGAACTCAGTCATTTCCATTTATCAGGTAAAGCTGCTATAGACGCTAGTTGTAGGACTTCATGGCTTATTCGCGCTGCCAGGGGCTGGACAAAAGGACAAAAGAAAAGAAATAGACACGCACAAGGTGATGCGCGTTCATCAGTTCCTCACATCTGTCGCCTACTGTAGCTCATCGTGCGCTATTTTTACTGAATTTTCTCAACCGCGATATTTTTTCCTGAATCTGTGGGTCGATCATCGTTCGTCGCATTCCAAATTATCGAATGCGCTGGTTGTCTTTACCGACTGTCTTTTTCACGATTTGGTTTTGGTATACCAGCCGTTGAACTCTAGAAGTTGTAAACCTCCATTTCGGTCGTTCCTTATTGCAGTAATTAAAATAGTTTCCGATATTTTGACTGCGGAGCTTTTTTATCTCGACGTTCGCTACGAGGTGTTAACAGAAACTATCACCATCATGAGCGGCATCTATCTTATATGGCATCTCGCGTCCCCTACCACCTGTCACAGTTGCACCTAGCGCGTGCAACGCAATTACTCGTCCGGCCCGCGCTCTCTTCATCCTGATCTCCATCTTCTGCTTCGCTCCCCGAACACGTGCGCCCGGCGTGCACTCTCCCGTTGCGCCAGTTTTTCCGGCGTGGGATCTAATAACTCGGATGGGCAGGAGAACGAGCGCAGAGAGATGGACAGAAAGGGATATAGATACACAAAGAGGGAGAAATAGAAAGGGATATAAGTAAAGAAAAAGAGAGAAATGCAGAGAATGAAAGGGAAGAAACAGAAACAGATAGACAGACAAATAGGCAAAGAGAGAGTGATAGAACCCGACAAAAAAAGAAGAGCAGGACAGAATGAGAACGAGAGAAAGAAGGAAAGTTAGAAAGAAATAGAGAGACAGAGAAAGGTAGAAAGAGAGGATCCGAGAAATATAGAGAGAGATAGCGAGAGAAAGTGAAAATAGAGAAGAAAAAAGATAAAAAAGAGTGAAAAAGAGAGCGAAATACAAAGAAACAGAGGGGGAAATGAGATAGAAAAAGCAGAGAGAAAGAAAGTGAAAGGGAAGAAGAAAAGGGGGCCATGAGGCGATGCGAAGCAGCGTTTCGGCATGCCGAGCCCGCGTTCCAGAGGGGGAGGGAAGAGGCGCATGGAGAGGAGGAAGGGGAGAGGGGAGGGAGATGGCAAGTGGGGAGGAGGTGTGTGGACCGGGTTTGCGCGTGCGCAGTAAGGGTGGTCACGCCGCACACCACTGGTTTGTACTCCGCCATAAGATGCTTCGCATTTAAAAAGATAAAAAAAAAAGAAAAACAAGGAAGACCAGCCAGTGCCGCTGTTCGTTCATGCTTGGCAGCACAAGTGCGAAGCGGCCTTAATTTTCTTTTTAACACGAAAGTGTTCTATGCTGGGGTCCACCTAGACTTCAGTGACGTATTTCCGTCACGGAAATGACGTAGAAAAAGTTTTTCTTCATTTTTCTCTAAACTGGAAACTATACGACAATCTGCTTACCACAGATATCCAATAAATACCCTGTCGCGACAGTGCGTACCCGATAGCACACGCAGGTACAATCACCTTAAAAGCAAACTGAAGGACCACTTTTACATATACTCTAAATGCACGGATAAATAACGTAGAATAATTTTCTAGTGTGAACATTTTCTTAACGTACGCAAATTCAATGTGCTATGTTGCATGCGTGGAAATTGCTAGAACTTAGCAGAATAAGACTGAAGGAAAGTACGTCTTTTCTTTGTTCTGCGTGAAAATGTGCGTCTTCTACGTGTTTCACATAAAGTTTCGAAGTATTGTTGAAATGCATTCTTCATGAAGTGTCGTGGAGCAGTGTCCCGATATCTCATTTAACTTCAATCTCTGTAATGCACTATACGCCGGTAATCACTAAGAAATTAAGAGTATATTCACACGAAAGTGCAACTATAATGTATATTTTCACGTATAAACAAATAGCACACCTGACTGAATGTACCAATGAACGTAAACATGAAACTTTCAGCCCCAATTCGTTTTGTGCCAACTGTTTACCGGTTTTAAAGTATTCTTATCTTCAAATTTTCATATTATTGTCTATTCTGCATAACCTTCGCGAAACTTATACGTTTTTGTGGATGAGGAGTTTGGATATTGTCTTAGATACAGGTGTCGCAAAAGTGGATTTCTTGAAACGAAGGAACTCGTCGCTGTGGTGTAGTGATTATGGTGCTGGACTACTGACCCGAAGGACGCGTTATCAAATCCCGGCCGCGGCAGCCGCAGTTCGGTAGAGGCAAGATGCTAGAGGTCCGTACGCTTAGATTCAGGCGTACGTTATTTATTTATTTATTTATTTATTTAATACTGCCAACTTGTTTTACAAGCCATAGGCAGGAGTGGATTGTACACAAAAGAAAATGTTGAACAATCTGTGAGAACGGTTCCAAACAAATCTGTGAAATAAAACTAAAAACAGTGTTGAACAATCTTTTCAGTATGTGAAACAAGAAACAACAGGTTCCAGTAAAACACACACGATAATACAGTTGAAAATACTGGTAAGAAAATACATGGACCACAGGGTGAAAAAAATGTTTCAGTTTAGGACAAACAAAATAACTACAAGGGAAAAAAAAAAAGAGAAGAATGTGCAAAAGAGCGCATGTTCACGCAGTAGTCTGCTCGACAACGATAAGAAGGGTGTAATGGCTTTTGTTTCAATGTCGCACGCCATCTGGAAAGCGACAGACGCCACAGGAAACATCTCGGTCATAGATGAGCGAGAGCGTGCATAAACGACGACATGGTTGGGCTCTGTAATACATTTTCAGGCAATGCGTTCCATTCATGGATTGTACGAGGGAAGAACGATTTTTTGAACATGTTGGTTCGGCACGAGTATTCGATTAACTTGAACGAATGAGATGAACGGGTTGGGCGCCTACTACACGGTTTAATATACAATTCCCTATCTATTTTGACATGTTGTCGATAAATCAGGTATAACATCTTGAGCCTGTCTCGATAGCGTCGTACCTCTAGAGTTTCGAGGTTCGCGTCCTGTAAAAGAGCACTGACGGATGTATGACGACGGTAAGAATTAAAGATAAATCTGACTGCTTTCCGCTGTATGTTTTCGAGTTCGCTTACGTTTGATTGGGTGTAAGGGCCCCAGACAGGAGTAGCGTATTCTAGTAATGGTCTCATGAATGTCTTGTAGGCCAACAATTTTATATTGCTCGTTTATATTGCTTTTTATAGAACGCTAGGTGGTCCAAACTTCCGGAGCCCTCCACTGCGGTGTCTCTCATAATCATATCGTGGTTTTGGGCCGTGGAACCCTAACAATCATTATATTAAAAGACAATAACAGTGTAGGCTACAAGCGAGCGCTTATCTCTTAATCGTTTATTTTGGGAAACTAGAGAACACAAACACCAGCAGTTTTCACTGGGCATGAGTAAGGTGTCATAAATAATAACAAAATACAGAATTGAAATAAAAAACACATACAAACCGCATGCGGAATTCAAGCAAGCAAATTCCTTGTGACAGATTACAATTGAAGGTTCACTTATACGTCTATCGGCGCAATTTTTTGTGGAACGTCTCAGTTATTTCAAGTGTTCATTTATTGTTATTAGAAAATAAAACAGTTAAGAGTTAAAGGGCCCCTAAACCGCCCAGCGCTTGAAATTTAGTTGTGATGTTGCAGTCCTGGACGAGTTCTCCTCCTGGCCGGGTGTTTCTCCTCGCCATCCGAGGAGGAAGAGCATCGAGCGCGCGTACCTACGAGCAGACAAACAGGTTTTTTTTTGTGTGTGTGGATGTGGCGAATGCGCCAACGGTGACGTCACGGCCAACGCTGGGGATTACCAGAAGACCCGGAGAGGAGGGATTGTTTCTCAAAATTTATGGCCCGCGCGCGGCTCGTACCACTGCCGAGTTTGGCATTGTTCATCATGACGGCATTCTGAACTCGATGCACGGGCTCACCTGAAATTAAAAAAAAATATTACAGGTAGTAGTTTAGGGGCCCTTAAACGCTCGTTTGTCCCCTACACTGTTTGCTTGTCTTTTGTGCGTCCCGAAAATTTTGCGATGAATATGAAAAAACTCGTCCAACTTTCAGTTTTACTGCAGTGATTCACGCAGTAGCAAACAATAACAACAAAGTCATTTGTAACGTGATATTGGTTTCTTTATTCAATAAGCGCTGGCTGGTTTCCTGGATATGCGCCAGCTGCGTCTAGCTCTTGTGAGCATGGTTAGCTTTGGCACCTGTAGCATGGGCGTCGCCATTGTGAAGGTGGGGCTCAGTTACGTTGGTAAATACGGGTGCGGGCTCCTTGCCATGGTGAGGGGCGGGAGGACTGGCGCTGGCAACGCCCTCTGGGGTCTTGTCGGCTCTTTCGGTTTTGTTAGCAACCGCGGAGTTCCACAGTTGGGAAGCTGTGAATGCGACCACGAAAAGCACAGCTGCGTAGCGGACGCTAGCGGGTTTCTTCTGGCACGCATTCACTGCAGACATGGTGACGAGTGCTATGGACGTCTTGCTTCTGCAGAAACAAAGAAACGTAAATTAGAAATTGGTGCCGTGAGGTTACTCGCGTAAATTATAGGAGGAAGGGGGGGGGGGGTCTGACAGTATTTGTGTCCAGGCTAGGGGGTGAAGACACCCCTTGCAAGTGTACCCTCCCCCTCGAGATTTAGCTTTCAAACATCATATTTGAATACTTTGATATTGACGTATATCGCACTATCCGTAAAATAAACGCAAAAATCTTCAAGGAGCCCCGCAACACTTTTCCAAGTAATCACCGAATGACTTTATTAAATGAGTTTGTTGCCTCCCGAATCGACTGCCGAAAAAAGAAATCAGAATCATGTCAAGTACGAGCGAAATCACAGGGGATTTGCCGCACGCTTCAAGCGTTTTCTCTCTGCTTTCGTACTAGCGAGCGCACTGAAAGCTACGCAGGGAGCGGGATGACAAGGGGACAAGAAGTTGCGTCCGTTCGACAGCGACCGCTTACAGAAGCCGCCCACCGCGTCCTCGGCCATGGACGCCATTTTCCTCTTCTTCTACTATCCTCTTCCCATCTTTATTGCCCTCTATTCTCTCTACCCTTTCTCTACCCTCTATCCCCATTCCCCTACAGAAGCTGCGCCGTGCTCCCTACTAGGGCTGCAGAAATACCGTCTTTTCCTCTCCTCCTCCGTCATGACCTCGAGCACTTTCTTTTCTCTTTTTCCCTTCGAACGCGCTGCTTACGTTCAGTGTGCAGCGCGGGAACGTCGCAATATTCTGCGGCAGCCACGGTAACTATGCAGCTCAGGATGCTCAAATCAACCAATGGCCGCGGACTTTGTGTTTATGACGCGTTCCTTTTGGATAATGGCATCATTTGTCGAGAGAAGAGCGACCGATTTGTAGCTGACGTTGGAAATTGATTGTGAATTCCATGCCGCGTACTACACTCTAATGTTGTAACTGAACTGAGCGCACTACAGACGAAGACGAAAAAGGAAGCGCAACAGGACAGGACTTTTTCGTCCTCGACTGTAGTGCGCTAAGTTGAGTCAAACCGTGCATTTCAACCAAACAGCCCAGATGTCGATTCTTTTCCGCTATAATGTTTGGCTTGCATGTTCTCAGCAGCCTCGACTACCGATCGGCAGTGTTTTCTGACCATGCTCAAAAAGTGTTGCAGGACCCCTTTAAGACCTTCCAAAGGGCAAAAACTAACTACAAAAATGAAAACTGATTTCAGTTTCAAAAGTAATGTTAGAGCACGAGATTTCTGAAATGCTACGGGTTGACATGCCGCGAATGGTTTATTACGATCGGCTTTAAAATGCAAAGTCGGGTAGTTCCCACTATGTCATTATTCATCATTTTACACAGAAGCTATAGCTACCCCAAGGTTAAAATTTGGGCCTGTTGGTTTGCCATGAGCGGGTATAACGTTGCACACAAAGGACACGGACACGAGAAGAGATGACGTAACACACTTCGCGCAAACTTTCAACAATATATTTCGAAGCAGAGTGACCCTTCACATACTTGATGTACATAAATGCGCATGTCTCAGGGAACACCATCAAACACGTGCACAACCACTCAAAAAAGCAATTTATTTTTCTGACAATGCTATAGAAGCCTCACTGACGCACCTATCTTTCAATTATGAGATATTATGCGCTTCTATGATCAAACGCGTCATTTCATTTCTGCTTCTGGCAATTGATGCACTCTTCGAACACAGGTTTACATCCGCAATCCCTGCAATAAAAGGCTAACCAACCACCTGACTGATTTTTAACGTTATTCGCGTGTTTCTTGCATGCAATGACTGTATTGTGTACCGCATACCTTTAACTTGCAAGCGGCATTATGACATGCTGCGAGAGCACGCGAATAAGGTGAAAAATCACTCAGGTGGTTGGTTAGCCATTCATTGCAGGGATTGCAGATTTAAACTGGTGTTCGAAGAGTGCATCATAATTGCCAGATAACTACAGATTACTACTCCACCAAAATTGGCTGTTGTTGTGATATCATAACGGCTTCAGTGTAAAACTTGTGCGTTTGACAAAAAAAAAACTTGCTTCTCCTAACTCACTAACGAACAAGGACACGCGATATATAAACGGAGTTATTTTACAGCACCGCGCATAAACACTCTATAATCTTAAAACAACTTATAACACGCACATTGATGGTACAGAGACATGACTGCCCCCTCCTTGATGAAGGAGGAGGCACTGATGCAGGAATGGTTTCACTCAATAACTCACCCGTGCAAATTAACAGACCAGCCTTCCCACCAAGGCGACGTGTGAAACAGTCTTCAGAATCTCGCATATATAGCCTGAATCTTGAACGCCGGCTTCAAACGATTAAAAGGCGGGTATTCTTCCTGAAATAATCAGATTCTTGTCATAAATGAATTCGTATTTTCTTTCTTTGTGACTGATAGTTGTATCCTGCAATGGTCGGCGTTTGTTTGTTCGTGTAGAATAAAATAAGCATGCTCTACGGTTATTGTTCGAAATGCTAGGCAAACGCAAAAAAAAAATAATTACGCTTGCTGAGGCTGTTCGTCCTTGCAAAGCCTAGTGCTAGTTTACGATCGCTAGTGAGAGAACTCTGTGAGCTCGTTTTTTAAGGAAAATGCTCCAATTTAGAACAGTATAATTTCTTTACCGTCAGTAATAAAGGCGTTTAGTAACGAAATTTTTAGGCGTAGAACAAGGCAATGAGTCAGCATGAACGCGAAACTGAAATGAAAAATATCCGTGGAACATTGTTTATTTTATTTTACTTATAGCAAATCAACACGTGGCGCTAGGCAAGAAATTTGATTACACGTCATCTCAGGGCGAGCATATCGCCACGTCCGCCTAGCGACAATGTTCACTACAGTTTAAACTCTATGTAATGAAACCAGATTTTACAAAATTCCCGCTCAAAGAAATTTCCGTCCCCCGGTGGACACACATCGGGTTCAGTGCTGACACCAACCCGAAATAACGAAATAATTTCACTTCCATACCCGATTTAACCCTTTGACACGCTGTGTACACAATTGTGTACACTACCTGTTTTTGCTATTCGTATTAACTAGGTCTGGGCTAACAAAGAGCGAGATATATCGAGCTTTGGAGGAATTGAACTTCCCGCATAATAAATTTGCCGTCATTTAACTTCATTTTGCATTGTACTGTTGCATATCATCGCTTTGCTGAAGGCACTACCACGTTCGAAGAGTCGTTCGACGTGCCACTTAATGCGAGCCATGTGAAAAGTATAATTTTTCTTTGCTCAAAGTGGATGTAACCAAAAATGAAGTTGCACTATATTTCTAGCCTGAGATTTCATTCCATTTGTGCAAAAACAGAGCATCAAGGACTGCAGGATAAATAGACAACTTAATTTAATAGAGTTACAATTTAATTAGGATTAGTTACAGTAACACACACAAGTTAACATATTATGACATTATTTTTGTTGCAATAGGCCATTGAGCGCCTTGACATAAAGCTGTACTGATTTGACGCATTTATAGACGGTTCTTCACAGGTGCGTCTGAAAGGGTCAGAGAAGTTTTTCCTGAGATACCTGAGTGAAAAAAACTGTTTTCCTTGCAATGTTGACTAAAATAGGGTCTTCTTCGATCATGCGCTCTGACGGTATAGCGTTAAAACAATGAGACGCCCTAGTTACGGCCGTAGCTTTACTTTGACGAGGCTACCTGCCTCACCCATGCACGGAACAACTGAAGCGGCAGTCGGTAGCGCTCTTATGTACCGGATGGAGCTTGAGGTCTCTGTGGTTGCTTTCGTTGTTGAATGGCTTATGCGACAGATAGTCCTAATGATCTCCTCGCATCTTCCGCGCTCGTCCTGCTCGCACAGTCACTGAATTCGTTCTCCGCGTTATTGCATATCGGTAGCCAGTCATAGATTCACATGACCGTCTACCTGGCCTGCATTGCCCGGACATTGCGTCCCCTTTGTCTGGGCAGCCCTCGGGCCACCGTCGCTAACTTTTCAGACGCGCAGGCCTGGCTTGATGACAAAAACAATGCCCTGGTAACGTTTCGTTGTCGCTACGTTATAACTCCAGCTTTCGAGCGATCGAAAAGGCGCTCGATTTAACAAAATATTTGGGGCGTCATCATCACTTCATTAAACAGAGTTTCAACCGTATTATAAATAACGCAGTTACATTCCAAATTTAAGGTAGTTCTGTTCTTCAGCATACCACAGAAAACCTCTACGGAAACTGTGTTATACATTTGAGCCTGCCATTCGTGTTTTGTCAGATAATTCTGCGCAATTTTGATGGAGCCTCCGGATGATTGGGACCTAGAAAAAATCACGAGCGTCGACTTTATGGTATGTTGAAAATTGAGTACGGATGGCTTCATTGCAGCACAAAACGAACACGAGTGAAGATCGCAGCACCGAAACGTACCACGGATGTCCACTGCAGAGTATATATTTATGCTTGTTCTGTTTCCCTCTGCAATGGCGTCAATAAATATGAAGAAACTCACCCAGCAAGAAGTTTTCTTAGTACTGATTTGCGTGCTCCATATTTCGGGTCGGCATTAGTCAATGAAATACAAGTAGCAGCAGTGATCATATGCCTATGATGTTTTCCCGAACATTGCGAAAAACGGTGCATTTTTCTTCCTGATAACATGTGCGGTCTTTTATGTAACTTGTCCGCTTTGAGCTGACGAATAAATAATTTTCACTGTATATTGTTCATTAAAGAGATTTATTTTTCAAATTCCAAAACAGTAAGCCTGTTACCATGCCACTCCATTAATCAATTCGAGAGCATCTTGAAATAAAGCAATACGCTGGTTTGTGGCTAAAGTAGATATGCCGGAACCGTCGCAAGGCTAGGCATTAAAGAATGAGAGGGACGCCGGTGGCATTTGAGCATGTAGCCTTCTGCGTCCATATTCGCGAATACCACTTAAAAGGCCCCTCACCAGCCTCTGAAAATAGAAAAAAAGAAAACGAGCGCGTCATTCTCTCCAGGCATTTCTCGTCTGTCTGTCGCGCTTCTTGAAGCATGAACGGTGATTCAAGTAACGTTATTACGGTACATACTCTCGATTGGTCCATATACGCGAAATATCAGTTGTGAATTTTCTCCTACACTGCTTTGCCATGCAGCCGCCCAACCGTTATTCTTTGTCTCGCATGACTATCGTGCGGGATCGACTGATTTCACTTCATTATCTGTGTTTCCGACTGCGCAAACGGAGATAACAGCGCCTAGCCAACAAGCGCTAAACCCTGATAGGCTCAACACTTAGTGCTGATGTTGTACACGTGCTTTTAAGAAATAAGTGGCGAGGAGGAGATATCGCCTGTGGGAAGGGTAGCGAAGGCGAGAAAGAAAGCACTCCGTCGTCTTTGAACGCGAGATGGTCAGGGGTAGTTTAGGTAAGGACGACATAAGGTTTAGCCTGTTGGTGGGCATTCAACATGAAGGCATAGAACAAGACAACCCAAACAGTGGCTATCAACTAGAGGGGTCGACTGTGGCACGCCTGTCTTGAGCTACAAATGTCACCCGTCTCTCCCCTACGAACCGGAGTCTAGTTTCCGGTGCATGTTGCGATAAGATTATTTGTTGTCTATTTCTTCCGTCTTCTTTAAAGATATCGCAAGCTAGCGCTATCACTCGTTGTTCTCCGGCACGTAAAAGAATAGTTTCTACTGCTTCTTGCCATAAAATTAAAGAGACTGTCTACCGCTCGGAAAAATTTTTCTGATTGTGGTGAAAATTAGAAGATCGTTCGTCACATAGGCGGCAACGAGTATGCATCTGCCCCATAAAAAAATAATTATATTTTTAATTTGATGTTGAAAATCGTAAAAGAATGACCGCTAGCCTCACCCAACGGCGATGTGGTTCAACCTACTGATAGGACAAGAAATCCTCGCACGTAGACTCATTTCACTTAAAAACAAACATGTATGACTTGTAATTGTATTTTATGCACTTGAGGCACCTTTCGGTTGCGTCAGAAAGTAATTTCTTGCTTTTTTTTCTCACGCATCCAAAAAGGCGGCCGGTGGCGCTGCTTGCGGCGCCGTCTTCGATTTCGTCTGCTTCAACTCATGCGCTATGCCAAGCGGCTCTCCGCGCTGGTCGTAATGTGCCACTGTATTGTTTTAGGATGTCTCACATGTGATACGCTGTGAAGGAGCGCATTTATCGTCTCTTTTTCATGAATCGACTTGGCTTGAATTGCGGCAGCAGTGCTAAGATAAACGCATAGACTGCGATTACAGCAAAACAAGTGTTCTGTAATCGTATTTTAAGGGTTCATTTACCCGCTAGCGCGCTGAAAACGACTGCTACATTCATTACAATAGTGTTCAGCGAAAATAAAGTAATCCTGCAGAAATCACATATACTTTCGATTTTAATTTTTACCGGCACTACAATCGTCATCGCGTCCACCTACCAATGTTGTGGGCATGTTTCACGCCAATGGAAGAAGACCGAACGCAGATCGCAAAATTCTGTTTTAAAAATTTCTACTCACTTTCCAGAGAAACCGCTGCAAAGTTGGACACTTCAGACGGTACGCTTTCTATTGCGGTACAAAACAGAAGAGCGATGAAGGACGGTAGACAGTCCCTAAATTTATTGCACGGGTATGTTGACTTGTTTCTTTGAGATCATCTTTTTGACCTCTCCAACTTTTAGACACTTCAGATGCGGGAAGAATGCTCGAGTCAATTATGACCGGACATGAATTGCATCCGAAAATTGAAAACTTCGTCCTTGTGTAGTGCGTGTTTGTCGGTTTCCATAGAGTGCGCAAATCCAAAGCATCCCAATTCCATACTGCGTACTGACGCAGGCATATTGTCCGCGCCGCAATCATCGTTCAATACTTGCTCGCGCACGTTTCTACGTACACGCAAAATGCTGCAACAGGTTAACTTTTCTTTCTTTTTTGCATTCGGCGCCACCGAATTCTGCGATTTAGAGCAAGTTCCGCTTGAAAAAACAAAAAACACCTGCACTAACGTGAAAAATGGGGACGCGCGAAGCACTGGTGTTTCCCATAGAGACACGTCAATGACATAGGGACACGCCGTAGGGACACGTCAACGAGAGGACAGCGTCTACTCCTTGCTACAGACAGCGTCCAGCGCCCATCGCAGAAACAGCTTTTCCTGAGCCAACTCGCCGTCTTATTTGCCACTCGGAGAAGCACACGTGGCGTTGTCTCTCTCGGGCAAGCGCGCGTTCTCGCGATCTTTTCCTGAACACACGCGCCGTCTTCTTCGCCCCTTCCTTTACCGCGACGGGCTACGACGACAGGAGACGCAGACAGCCCGAGTGCATGAGGTGCTTCGCATCTGAAAGCCAAGGCAGACATTCTGCTAATGTCATTACGTAATACCTCAGGTACACTCGTCACGCTGGCGGGACGGTTCATTCGCAATTGTTTTGATAAAACAAGAATCCCGACCCTCTTAAGCATAGAGTTTCATACAATACCCTAGAGAGACTGGCGCTGCGATCGTTCAACCACCATGGGAATGATGGGAAGTGCAGGCTTCGGATTGGATAGCGTTAGCTAGCGAACTTTCTACGGATCTTTTTCTACAGTTTCAGTTTCGTTCTTCGCGAGGCGTGGGTAGTGGGGTGCGTTTCAAAGCATTCAAGCAGCGCCTTTGTTGTTCAAAGAGACTGAAGACCGCTAGATCTCTTGCTTTGCTGCGACGCTGCAGCTTTACAGGTTGTATTTGACAGTTTTAGCAAAGCGTCGTGCACTCACCGCTGCGCACAGATGTAGCGTCCCATGTCAGTGCAGCAAACTGCATCGAGTTCACGTTTGTTTGATAAGCGCGTCTTACCAAAACTCGTTCAAATCAGCTGCAAAACGACGGCGAAGCTAAGTAGACGCACCGTCGCGCTCCTTAGACTCGACTTCACAACAAAACGAGAGATGCGTTGGAGGCAGACCACTTCGACAGACGCACCTGGCATCGCAGCAGACAATACGTTAAGTGTTTCTCACTCAATACAGTACTGTTATTTCCACAAATAGATAATGCGTACTTTCGAGGTAAAAACAAGCGTGTTTCTTTTCAAGTGTTGTACAAAAATAATTCATTATTTGGTGATGCCAAATCTGGAACACAATTGCAGAGCAATGCATACCCTGGTGGTTGAATTTGTCCAGGTTTCAGTTCCATCTCACGATCACGCAAACTTTTTGCAAGAAGTTTTACATACAAAAGAATGAAGCAAGTTTTAATTGGAATTAACTTCATATCACTTTGTATTACACTCGGCAAACAAGCGTTGCGAATCTCAAGAACTTAATCCATCCGAAGCAAATCCGAAGCCTGTACTTCCCATCATTCCCATGGTGGTTGAAGCGCGTCTCAAGGAGCCCGCGTAGACACTAGCGCCAGATTCCCCTCTAGGTATTATTGTAAGAAACTCTATGCTCTTAAGTCACTCAGGAACACATTGGTGTTCTTTTAGAACCTCATCATATTATACCGTCAGACAGGCCCGTAGCCAGGAAATTTTTTCGGGGGGGGGGGGGGGGGGAGGCTCTTGCTCAAAATCTTGAATGTTTGAGAAGAACACCTATTTTCATTATTTATTTCTGGTAAAAACATCTACTTCACAAAAATCTCGGAGGGGAGGCCTAGGGCCCCCCCATTTCTGGCTACGGGCCTGCCATGAGAGGCAAAAGTGCATACAGTTTGGTTGGGCATCCGGGTTGCGGAGTGGTGGCGAGCCATTCTAGAGCGTCGTAAGCTGTGTTGGCCCATAAGCATAACTGAATCATAAGCTAACCCATCATCACTATTTATGGTCGAATGGCATAGGCCATGTATAGATCAAATGGAAACGTACAGACGGACGGACGGATGGATGGACGGACGGACGGACGGATGGATGGATGGATGGATGGATGGATGGATGGATGGACGGACGGACGGACGGACGGACGGACAGACAATGAACTTTAATGAATTTTAGATCAAATGGAAGTTTTCTTTTCTTTTTAAAGCTCTCTGAAAAGCGTCCCTAAAATGGACACCCACTCAAAAGTGAATATGCGATCGCAAATGCACCAGTCGCACGTCATTAATTTTGCTGCCGTATAACAAAGTTCAGTTCTGCTTGAAAGCAAATATCTGGAGCCACCCTAATCCTTGATATATGAGTCTGGTAGCAGCACTCGCACCTCGGCGTTTCTGTGCCTTGGTATACTACTGGGGTTAACATTGGATTTTTTCAAGGGCTCGTTTATCTTTGTTAGACACAATATTAATGAGAACTAACAGACAATAACGCCAAGGAAAGTACAGGGGGTGTTATATGTAGTATTTAGAATATATATGTGAAGAAAGTAAAGCGAACGAAAAGATGACTTGCCGCCGGCAGGGACCGATTGTCTGTTAGTTCTCATTAATATTGGGGTTAACATTGTGTTTTGCACGCTGCTGAAGTGGATTTCGGAGGCCACGTAGAAAGAAATGCGTGGATAAGATCTGCTCTGCCAGGTGCCGCAATGATCCCAGCTGCTCACAAGAAAAGCCTACGCTTTTTCGATGAACTCAATCAATTAATTTAATTATCTTGACAGTTAATGAGCCCTGCTTTAAACTTACGCTGCAATGTCATATCTGTCAAATATGACTCTTAACTTGGACCGGAACCATATATTTCGCACCAGTTTGATTTTCTAAATACATTTTCTAAATACATTTCCGAAATATTCGGAAAACTGTAGGTGCTCGACCGGAAGTGCATGGAAAAGAAACAAGAGCGTCATCTCTTACTTGTGCAACTAAATATATAGTGTACGTAAAAAAGAAACATTGCATGCATCCAGCTTTAAAAAAAAATTCATGACCCGGACGCGATTCGAACACGCAACCTTCTGATCAGACGCGCTACCATTGCGCCACCGAGTCAATCTTCCGCTGGTTTCGCAAATGCGCTCGTTATTCGCTTCAGCATACCGACTGTGAACAACTTTTGTAAAGAAAAATAGCAGAATTGCGTTATTTACAATGCCTTTATAGTAATTAGTGCAATGGCTGAAACCAGAAATGGCTGAAAATTATCTTGATGTACCTGATGTCAAAAGCTACGGTGCGCTGCTTCGTTAGATGCGACGCTTTCGAAACAAAAGGCTGCGTTGGTGTACGACATCTTAATATACTTTAAAAATGTTGGCTATGTACAGTTCGTTTCTTAGTCAGTAGCAACGAATGACCAATAAAATGATAAGATCAAAACAAGGGTTTTAGCAACCTGGCGCTCGTTGTGGCAAAGGCGGAAACACACATCTGTTCATGCCCCTTGAGATAAGCATGCGTCACTGCGATGATAAAACTGTGCAATCGCAGCATTGCATTGATAGAATACCAAAGGGCATTCTATCAATGCAATTGACTGACAATAAAAACGATGGCTTTTGACTTTGAGTCGTCCTTGGCGATTGCATAAGGGACCCTGTGATTTTTTCTGCGTTTTGGGCTGTTCATCCGTAATGTTCATGAACCAAGAGGGCTTGTTGCTGAGCTAGTTGCTTCATTACTTGAGAAAAATAGGTATGGCGCCAAAACGACGGGGACGAAATGCAATATCAAAAGAAGGGTTTTAGCAACTTTGTGCTCGTCGTGGCAATTCAACGGAATGGCACATATGTCTATGCCCCCACTGAGATAAGCATCAGCCATTGCAATGATCTGCTTCTTATCTGCTTCTCATTCGGATTTATCCTATAATGGATACGTGCTTTTGTATGGAGTTTCAGGCGCACGTCTCGAGTCTGTTAAATCAGCGGCTCATGATGCTTTGTTAGTTCATCAGTGTTATGTCTGTAATGAAATTACATTGTTCGGCGGCATGTATAAATTAGCGTGGTTTCTGGCATTGAACAGTGGGAAGTTTGTGCCCGTGTGTGTCAGTTCGTGTCTTCACTTCGTCCCCGTCCTTTTTGCGCCATTAGCTTTTTTCTCAATTCATCAACCAAAGCCCACCTAGGAACCCTTGAGCATTACTTTTTTACACGGTTATTTTGTTTAGCTTTGCAAGAGCCGTCAGGTTCGCATGCGGCGAAGGCGCGGCCTCTTTCCCACCCAACGTATATTCGAGCGCGTCCTGTACATCACGTCTTCTCAAGTGTCTTGCATCCCTTCGTATAGGAACAGCTGCGCAAACAGCTGCTCGTCGGCGAACAAAATGTGCGTTGCCAGCGGGAAATCGCTTGCCTTCGGAGCATGCAAATACCGCGTAATAAACGCCCGTCTTTCTGAAGCGTGATGCTTAGGCGCTTGCGATTGCTTGAAAAGTAATTAGCAGGCCCCGTGGAATGAAACCACATACAAAATGCCGGTATATGACGTGTCGCTGGTTCTAGCGAAGACTACGCTTGAATTCTCAACGCGGAACGCCGCAGCAAGCTGCGATACTAATAAAAAATACCTCAAAACATCACTTGAAAGTACCAGTATTGCTTTTATTTATGGCTCAGCTGTGAGAAATGGCGAAATGCGCTGCCCCAAGCCCTGGCAGAGTAGCTGTTAATCTTTCGAATTACAGTTCACCGAAGAGAAGCTTTAATGATAACGTGATGCCGCAAAAGCTCTGTTAATAATGCAGTGTAATAACTGTCTAGTTTACAAACATTATAAAGATATCTATAAACAATTTATAATATATCGCGTCAATTAAGCTGTCTTAAAACGCTCACGCGTATCTGGAACCTATGCATTTCTGTTTAAAAAACAGGGCGCGCAAACATGGACAACACAGAGAAGTCAGGACTCCCAAGCGCCGTTTGTAATGTTCTGAGTTCTCTCTTGTGTCTGTGTTTGCACGCCATTTCTCTTTAATATGAATGCCTACAAACTAGCTCAGCTCTCCGTTATTCTATGTATTTCGTGCTCTGCAATGTGCTTTGTGATTACTGGTAGGCCTAAGGCGTTGGAGCCGTTCGATCGCCGTGTTTAATTGTGGAAACACAACTCTTACGAGTGACACGTTGTTGCCAATGCCCATAGGTTTGCCATTTCGTCCTCACAACGACCAAATGGAAATGGTTATCGCGGTCTTAAAGTGACTGCCAGGGAGTGTGCACTAATCTATTGCAGCCACTCATGTGAAGTTATAGTCGCCTACTTTGTTTAGGAAAAGAAAGAAAGTTGTATTATTATCTCTAACGTATTGACCTCGAAGCTTTTTTTTTTGTACGTAAACAGTGGCGTTGAGTTTCACGCTATTAGCTCTTGCCAAGAAACGAAGACATACCAACGACGGCTAGAACGAACTTCCATAGAAGTGAGACGGTTCTTCAGGGCTAGTTTAGGACACCCCTCCTTCTTTTAACCCCCCCCCCTCCCGATTTTTTTAAAGCGTCGTAACTACGGCCACATTTCAGAGCCGTCTTTAAACACACATTAAATAGAAAGTTATTAGCAATTATGACGATGGATGTTATAAAAAAATTGTCGTCTCCTACGGGAACACGTCCCGATTCGTTAAAAACAGAAAATTAGCGAACATATATTTCCCACAAGCCAAAGCACACGCTTCACAACTTGTAATAGTTGCATTCTGACACAAGTTTGTCATTGTTGCGAGCGAAGTCGTAAACTGCACCCGCCCATTGGTGGAGATTAAGGTAGAACGTTTTTTTTTTTATTTCTGTACGAACTGTTGCAGGTCAGTGCTGTCTTTTGCTTGCCACTCTCGCCGCGCCCTGGAATAAAAGAAGAGGGAAAGGGAGAAACGAAGAAAACAGTTTATTTTCGCCAAATGTATTATTTCGTCTCAACTTTATCACCGCATGGCGTTTCCTTAAATGCATGTAGGCTATGCGCAATATTCAGAAAAAATTAAGGGGACGTTTTCAGCACTACTCGTCTACTTTGAGGGTAGGCGTAGCTGCACATTGAGGCATTGATAAGTGCAAATTATAGGACAAACTCAAAAACATACATGGTCTTCGTCTCTTCGCTTAAGGCTGTGTTTGTCGTAATATGCGCCCTCATATTATAGCTATGATAAATCGAGTAACCCCAGATGAAGGTCTGCCATCTGACATTCGCGGGATCACTAGTTGCTAGTTACAGTGGCACCCTTTCTGTTGAAGATCACATAATTGCAAAATAAATAAAAACTGCATAGACACGTGCTTAGTTGGGGCATCAAAAGAAGGCTATATCCGAACTACCGTTATTTCACAAATTCGTCCAGGTGGGAGCGCTGACTATGAACGATGCAGTATTTGGGCGAAACATGACCCCTTGCACCTATCTCTTAAGTTGTGGACTTTCACAGCGTTGCTACAAAGAGCTCTTGCAATAAGCTGCATAATTATGGTACTGCACGAGATTGGTAGACTGAATTCATTAGCCGACGTGCGAGCGTCTCGGTGAGTGTAAAAATATGCTTTAAGTAGTAATTGTTAAGTAGTGGTAGGAAGGGCTGTAGTGCCACTAGGAGCATTAAAGCAGCGCTCACATCGGCGGCTTACAAATGCCAGAGACTGGTGACCGAGTAGCATTTCAGGTCAAGAGGCGCGCGCTCGAGACCTGCTGTGCTCAGGTGAACCAATGTCCACACCGGCGACCGCGATGTATACTTTGGCTCGTTTTTACCACGTATATAACTCCCTTTAAGGAGACAAGTTAGCTCTCTTTTGGAGAGTCATGCGCCCCATGTGTCTTCAAAAGAGAGACAACGAATCTCTTTAGAGAGTTACGTTACGTACGTAGCAGAATAGAGTCAATAGACACCTTTTTTTACCTATAGGGTGCACTTTGCACTTTTTTCCTTACAACGTAACTTTAGAGTGTACACTGAACTAAGGTGCTGTGAAAACCACAGGAGAGCGTCACACGATAAAGCGCATACTAACCCTGCCGTCGCTGAGTCGTCGGTTTTCGTACGGCTGCAGATGTAGCGCCTTTTAGCTACCTCAACCTCACATACCCTTTTCCCGTCTCTTTCAGTCTCTTGCAGTGTGCCCAGTACGTTACCAGTTCAGTATTCATCTGAAAGAAACTACATTGCTTTTTTTAAGTCTGTGTCTGGCGTTTGTCGACTATTTCGTTGCTATAGCACAGGCATAGTCCCGTGAAATAACCTTCAACATATTCCGACGTATTGCTCCTACGTGCTGATTGGTTCACCAGATTCGCGAACGAGTTCGCGCAGCTGAAGCACCGGTGGGCGAGTGTCTTCACTAAATCGGTCGCTTTTCGACCAAAGCGACCAACCCAAGATCAAATTGATTGGGCTACCTCTCGTCAGTCGCCGATTTAACGCGTCCAAGTGTCTCCGCGCCGTTCTTCTCTGACATTTTGTAGCGCTGAAATATAGCCGCAAGCACGGTTACCTCGAACGCTTCGCCCCGTGGCTTCAACCGGCTTTGACTGACGCCAGCGGCGCCCAGCGTTGGACACGGTGGGTTTGCAGCAGCTAACGATAGAGCGTGGGTCAATTTCACTGGTAAATTTCTGTGGCTCTTCTGACTGACCGGTGAGTCGAATGCACAAACTTGGCAGCAGTGGCATAGCCAGGGGGTGGCACACCGGGTCCATGACCGCCCCCCCCCCCCAATTTTTTTCTGCCGTGGGATACAGAGCACAAAATGACACTCAACCACACCTACCTGCCCGGATCCCACATCGGATCAAGGACGTACCGTGCCCAACGCTTGTCGGCGCTGGCGTCAGTCGAAGCCGGTTGAGGCCACGCGGCGGAGCGTTCGAGTTAACCATGCCTACGGCTGTACATTCACACAAGAAACAACACAAGATGACGGGGCAGGCGCTAAATCGCAACTTTATTCTGAGACTAGCAATCTGTGGCATATATTACTATGACAAGACTTAGCGGAAAACAGGACATACAGAAAAATAAACTATGCTTCATGTTATACGATGAAACAGCCGTTTGGCTAACAGAATAAAAAAAATTTCTATTTTATGGCGAATGCCTCCAGAAATTCTTGAGGCATTCGTCTTATATTAGAAAAGTGCCGGTCCAGTCACCTTGTGTTCCTTCATGTGAATAGGCTTGAGCGCTACAATATGTCAGTTAGCAAACATCATCTTGGCCAGCAACACATTCTTCGGCAGTACTTACTCTGCGCTTTCCCGCGATGACAGGGGCTCGTATTCACAGACCTGTCCTCTGCCCTACTTTTCTTCTTCGAACGATGCTTCATCATTCCTCTCTTCACCGTTATCTCCGTAATCTCCAGCGTCGTAGATGTCGTCTCTTTCTATCCTGCCTTCCTGATCAGCCGATCCGAGGGGCCGCATATCCTGGCCCTCGGTATCCTCGCTACCGCCATAGTAGCCGTAAGTTTCCGGCATGACTTCTGGTTCTTGAGGTTCCTGGGGATGCTGCGGTAGTTGATGGTGTTGCTGGCCTTTGATGTGTGGTGGATGCTGCGGTCGTTGATGCTCCTGTTGGCCTTTGATGTGTATCGGACGCTGCGGTCGTTGATGCGGTTGCTGGCCCTTGTGGTATATTGGGCGCTGTTCTTGCTGCTGTTGATGATGCTGGCCTTTGGTGTCTGTTGGACTGCGTTCTTGCTGCTGTTGGTGGTGCTGGCCTTTGATGGGTATCAGGCGCAGTTCTTGCTGTTGGTGTTGTTGCTGGTAGTGATGTTGCTGCTGGTGTTGTTGTTGTTGTTGTTGTTGCTGCTGGTGGTGTTGTTGTTGGTGTTGTTGGTGGTGTTGTTGGTGGTGTTGTTGGTGGTGCTGCTGGTGTTGTTGTTGGTGGTGTTGTTGGTGTTGTTGGTGTTGTTGGTGGTGTTGCTGCTGATGCTGCTGCTCATCTGCGGCTTCTTCACTGTAATCATAAATCTGGTCGCTACTCAGAAGGCGGGCACTGTGAATTAGCAGAGACAAGAAATAGTATTTTGTTAGTTATGCATAACTACGTCGCAATTTTATGTTTTTCGTACCGGCAGTACTCGCTCATTTTACATGCACAAATTTTTTTGCAGCAACTAAGAGACATAGTTGTGCAGTTAGTGTTGTAATCACAGGACGTATTATGTAGATTATGGTAAATACCGATCGTCAGCACAAGAACAGGCGTTAGGACGAGCACATTTCGCTTCGTAAATACGCCTTAGGTGCCAACTTAAGAGAAAGCTTAAGAAAGGGGGCGGTTATCTAAGTGACCTGGATTTCCTATCCGAGTTTTTGGTTTCGCAGCGCCTTTTTCGCTATGGACACAGTACATACAAATCCATGAGCATATCAGTACCAGTGTTTCCTCGCAAGTTGGAAGGACGTACTGTTTATCGTGACTCCATGAGCGCGAAAATTCAAAAACTTAATTTCTTTTAAGTCATCGACAGCAGGCTCGATTCTGTCGCTATAATTTACGGCCCCTCCATTAAAACCAGCAGCTCGTGACATGTCCTGAAAGGTTTTCGGTCCCTTCAATTCCTCTCGTTTATCTCCAGGAACTGTTTACCCTTTATGCGGCTCGATCGTTTCAATACAGCATTGGCCATATTTATGCGTTTTCCGCGTATATGAATATAAGCATTTGGTTTGGCCCCGAGCTAAATATTCATCTTAAGGATGCACGTTACCGTTAGACTCGTGGTGAGAGTTTTGCATGAGAGCCTTAGCAGAAAAGATTACTTTTAAGGGCTCGTTTTTTCTTTGTTAGGCACAATATTAATGAGAACTAACAGACAATAATTCCAACGAAAGTATAGGGGATGTTATTTGTAGCAATTAGGATATAAATGTGAAGAAAACTAAGTGGACGAAAAGGCAACTTGCCGCCGGCAGGGACCGAACCTGCGACTTTCGAAAACGCCTCCGATGCTCTACCCCTGAGCTACGGCGACGGTCACCTTCCCGTCCACTTTATGGGGTGTATATGTCCATTTAAACATAGCAGTATTAGTCAGTGCCGATCGCAGCAATGGCGGCAAGTGTGGAACTCTCTTTTCTGTCTGTGGGCATCACTTAGCACGTGATCTTTTTACGAGCTGGCAACTGACCAATAATCTCTAGCAGGGCAATATTCAGTGCAGAACTGCGAAATATAAATACCTGTCCTAATATAGAATATAGCAACATGCCATCACTAATTGAAAAAAAACTCAAATTGAGTGCTTCAGAACTAGGTTAAATTTAGTGCCTGTAAATTGTGATACGATGCAGAGTATTCAGCGCTAATTCTGCGGTTAATGTAGCGCTAATGTCGTTCTTGTGTAGGTCTTGCTATAGTTTTAAATCGTGCGCCTAACGCAGTTCCACTCCCGTGAAACCTGAAGAAGTGCGTAGCACTGCCAACGCAGCAATTTTCTTGGCAATCGCGCGCTTGCCGAGATAGTAGTGCCCTCTCTTGCACGGCCTGAGTATCAGCCGGATGATTCAGAAGAGTCTTTCACGACTATAGGCATGTTACCGCGACTGACTGCTCGTTGTTTCTCTAGTTTATATTATTTTAGACCTTGGTACTTCATTTTTGACTGGTTTTGAGCATTGTTAGTCTTGTTTTAGGCCGGTATTGACCGCTGCGGGACAATGCGACATGAGACAGTGGATGGACAACAAGGCGGGCTCATAAAGTGCTACTCATTTAAGAAATGGATAAAGAAGCGCTGAGGTTGGCTCGAGCAAATAAGCGGATAATGTAAATAACAGATGAGAACACCTGCAGAACACACAAAGACCGAAGTTCTTGGCGATATTAAAGCAATAAATGGAAAGTTATTTCAACCGGCATACTTTTTAGACTTACGCAGTGCTGGAGGTGGCTCGTTTCATGAAACCTTCAAACTTAGGCTTTCAGCTTCCATATATTGATGTTAGTCCTCCATCAATAAGAAAAGTATTTGTCAAGAAAATACGCAGTTTCTCATGTTAAACTACGTGGTTGCCCTTTCTGCCAGTTCCCCCACCACTTCAGCGTTCTGTACACTGGCGTAGTTAGTGGGGTCGGTGGTATAGGGGGAAGGGGGAAGGTTCGACCCCTACCCATTCCGAAATTTCTCGATTTTGGATATGCGTAGACAAGCACTCACAGAAACATTCGCACTAACATACATAAGGTATGGTGCAAAATAAGTTTGTTCAGCGTGTCCTCGTGTAAAGCGGACTTTCTTTTTGGTGTAGCCATACTCCCTGCCTTAAGTCTCGAAAAAAATAGGTGATCATTGTAATAATCGGATAATGGCCTTTTCGCAGCAATGTGAGGTAATCGCTTTACCTTGTAGCTTAGGAATGAATTGTGGACATGGCGAACACGAAACCTACCTTTGTATATGTAGCATGTAATTGGACAAAGACTAAAGGGAGTGCGAGGAACCTTTCATTAGATAATGTTTGACGCATGCTGAAGTTGTCGCAATTGTTACATCGGTGCTTGCGTCAACTGCCAGTTTTCAAGCACCAAATGCGCCATTATCCGAACCAAACCTTAAGAAAAGCCTTTTAAACGCAAATCACACATATAAGAGCACCTAACTTCTTGCATTCCCAGCTCAAAATGACAATCGAACTAGTCATGAGGACAACAAAAATTGCTCTTTTTACAGCATTTCTCTGTAGTAACTACCGCATTCTGATGAAGTAACATAATTTTCGGTTCTGCAACAGATATTGTCGTGACAACGGAAGTGAATTTTGTTGTGTGTGTGTTGTTATAACAGAGAGCTTAGCACTACAGCAGTTGTTTGGGGTACCACATAAAAACGTGCTGCCACTACAGACACCGAATCACAACCGAAATGTCCCTGAAATTACCCGAAATATTTGTTCTAGCACCCCCGAGACCTGTGGTGCTACAAGAAAGCTTCGCGACAGACAACAGGGTAACAACAGCATGCCATATCTATAAACACAAGACATAAAAATTTTCTGTCATCGTGTTCTGTTGTATTGTTCAACTGGTTTTGCAGTGAGCATAACGTTATAGAATGATTTCAACATCGAGAATTGCACAGATTGAGTCTGAATTGCTTTAGAAAAGCAGACGTTCATAGTCACTACTTGCCTTTCTTCGTCTCCATAGTAACTTTCGGCAGCCGCTGGGAAAGTAGACCAGGAAGTTCGCTTATTTCATGTTTCGAAAAAATTTACCTGACTACAAATACTTCTAAGCTCCACAGCACAGTATAATAACGCATGTGACAGTAAGATATAACATTTGATTGTGCCTGCGTTCTTTCAGTGTTCAATGTATTCATTCATTACTTATAAACAAATATGAAGTCCTTCGTAAATTCCGTCAACATTAGGAATGTCACGGCAAACTAACGCGGTACCTTCACCGCAGCGTCGCTACAATTTTATGCCTTTCAGTCGTTGCAATTTAGAGTGTGATTTCGTGTAACGTAGTTAGCAAGGACCCCTTCACGTACATTTCTTTTTTTAATTTTTTTATCTAAGCAACTCTGGTATGGGGCACTGTGTGTATTTGCCGCTGAGCAGGGCAGCATCTCGCCTCCCGCAGTTGGAGAACAAACTTTGACGTATAAAGCATCTGATGCAGTTCATTATTTGACCAATAAAATGTCTTTAAAGAGGGTAATTGACTGAAAGCGTCGCTTGTGCAACACATAATTCTACTATAAGACGTCAAAACATGTGACATGTAGAGTTTCTAAATCCCAAAGAGAGCCTTTTAGAAAACGCTATTAACAAAATGTGGGGAGCTTACGTTTACATCAAACGAAGGTCTGAAGTTTGAGCCGAAGGAATTTTCCTTGTGTAAAAAATAGGTTTCCTGATAAAAGAAATACGTTAAAGCAGCGAAATCTGAGTAGAAGAACTGGGTAACAACGCAAGGACGGGAAAAACAGACTGATATAAATGAAGCCCTGACGATCAACCACGTTAGGTTAGGTTTCGTTTGTCTGTCTGTCTGTCTGTCTGTCCCATCCTTGTGCTGACGTTAACAACCTATAGCAGTATAAGCAGAAAATTTGTAAATAGAATATGGGCTTCATAGGACAAGGAACTCAGAAGTCATAAGAACGAGCCTTACCCGTAGAGATTGACAGGATGCATAGGATAAGCACATATCCATTCATGGCGACCGCACAAGTCATACAAGAAGAACCAAATGATTATATATGTGGCCAAGCGTGTAATTAGAGCAGACCTCCAAATTTTTTTTTCCTAGCAGCACCGATATAAACCTTTTGATGGGCTGTTCAACCGTCACCGCGCTGATCGCGAACACATTTCCCGCGACGGACTCCGCGACCATTGAGCACAGTGCCACATTTAAAGAGGGCGTGCTTGACAAAGCTCCTCTTTTTATTCTATCCGCACCAATGGGTGTGAATCGTCTTATGAAGAAATCAGAACGTGTACCTTGTATCTGAAAGCACCTTCAAAATTTTCTCCTTCCCGCAAATCACGATAGAGCAAGCTCTCATCTTCTTTCCATCGATCACTCTATGCTAGTCATGCAAGGGAATATTTCTCGAAATTTCGATATGAAAGATAGTCCTATGTGTTCATCCTTTCATCTTTTCGTCATCGCTTCTTGTGCGCAACTAAAGCCGTCGCAACTATATTCTCCAAACACGTTTGAGACGTTGGTGTCTCTGTTCCTATTCGCTACCTCTTTCATCGCAGGAGCGCTTCTAAAAGTAAACATGAAGACAATCACAAGCTCTGAGTGCGCTTTCATTTCTCGTCAGGGTTCACTGAATAAAGCTGAGCACTTGCGCGTCTCGCACTGAGAAGCGTAAATCATTGCATTCAATTCTATCTTTTTACTCCATCAAGGCGACGGTGCCAATTGCTGGGCCGCATGATTGCCTTTCAAGAGGGGCGCTTCGTGACCAACTCTCGACAGTAACGTGCCGATGAAGAGAAAGCGAACACATTGCGTCTGATGTGATGGCTGGCTTGCGGGAGCCCAGTTGCTTTTTTGCCACTAGCGTTCAGCCGCGTGTGGCGTGCTTCCCAGTGACTAGCACTCTGCAGAGTGCTAACTGTTGATAGGATGACGCGCTTACAATGGTTTGTGCTTTTTAATACAACCGAAGCAGTCACAATGGCTGGGAAATTGACTAAATCACATGATGACATTGCCTGGCGTTTTGTAAGATTGAAAGATCTGGCTATTTCACTTACCTTATGTACCAACAAGCCTAAGCAGCTCTTTTAGACAGCTATTTTGTCTTTGTGTAACTTTGGAAGTTCTCTACAAACTATAACAGATAGGACTTCGCTCTATGACATCAATATATTTTATAGCTGTACGAACTAGGGGTGTGCGAATATCAAAATTTTCGAATACGAATCGAATACGAATATCCACCTTCGAATATCGAATCGAATATCGAATATCAAAGGAAAAATGCCTCCACAGTAACGATATTTTATTTAACTGTAGCTATTTGAAGAAAAAAAACATTAACAGCCTGACTGGCAACACAACACACACTGCTATCTCCAGAACACAATGTCCAGGCTAGCACAATGCACATCACAACACAAGCAAATATCACGGCACAATGAAAGTAATGAATACATGTTATCATGAAGAAATATGAGTTGCTCCACATGATCAGGCAGCAGGCGCTCCCTTGTAACAGAGACAACCCCCCCCCCCCCCTGTCACTGAAAAGGCACGCTCGCTTTGAACAGAAATGGCTGGTATAGGGAGGTGCACGGGGCAAAGCTTTGCCAGACTGGGGTATCTGAAGGTGCCTACAGTCCGCCACCAGTCACGTGGGTCACTGTCTTTCTTCAGAAGTGGTCCCGCATAGTGAACGAGTGGTAGTGCGGCACGTTACCGCCGCATAATATTGAAAATGTACGGTTACATGATCGCCAACAGCGATGCACATCGGAGATGCACCAGCAATAAATCATACGTATTGGGGCGCTCGTCGCAGGCAGATATCGTGCATCCGTGTACTTACGATGTTTATCGCTCCTGTCGGCAACGTTTTAGTAATACGAACGTAGCAGAAATGTGGAAGACGAATTATTTTATGCATGATAATCGAATCACATATTCGAATTTTTTGAATATTCGAAGTTATCGAATAATCGAAACTTTTCGAATACACGATTTTCGAATCGAATACGAATATTTCCAATGTAATATTCGACGAATATTCGAAACTTTCGAATATTCGCACACCCCTAGTACGAACCAAAGTTTCCTTGCAGACTAGTTTGTTTATACTGAACCATTGGCATGCAGCGCAAGCAGAAAGAAAGAAAAGGCAGACAGTACTGCGCTCTGTGCTGTCTTTTTTACTGCCGTTCTGTTCGTGCAGCACGTCAATACTTCCGTAGAAATCACATTGATGAGCTCATTTTTGTGGTCTCCTTGGCACGTGTTTGTATTTATTTGATGGTTTCTGTACAGATCAATACACATGAACTTCAGTGAAGAACAAGGAAATCAACCATAAAAAGTTAAACTGGCGACAGGATTAATGCGATCTGACATCGCCAAAAATGGCGAATATCTAAGACATAAGTTAGAGATAAATTTTGTTACGAAAAAAAAGCTGTTTGATTTCGTACAAAACATCTTGCATACACTTGGTGCTGTGTCGCATTAGCGTTTGCATTCGATATGGGTGCAGGTATTCATGTTCACTATGTCGTTTCGCTGTTGTTTACAGCCTAAACGTACCTGAAAACAGACCTGCCATGCATCTGTCACTTTTTATTTGTTCTCAAGTCCTAAAGATGCCCATCTTTGCACATGGTACTTTCTCTACTTATCGTTGTTTCTCTTCTCGTATTTGCGAGGCATCTTTTTCTTCTAAAGTGCACAAGTCGCCAATGCTTCATACTTTTCTTATTTTATAGAAAGCTGAAGCTGCGTCTGGTATTTGTAACCCCTCTTTTTTACTTACAATGTCCTCGCGCTGGCCCATCGAACCCAATCAATAAATGAATCGATTCAATCAAAACTTCTTATTCAACCTGATTTCTTCGGTTATTTTATGGTTGTAAGAGATCATTACGTTCAGGTAGCATTTATTCCGACCAGGAACCTTCGGTGAGCAGTAGCTGCTAAATCAACAAATAGTTCAGCGTCGTCACGTAAAGGACAGTCGCTTGATAAAAAAGTTGTTGCTAGACGACACAAGCTGGCGCACTATGAAGTCCATCACGCCCACACACGCGCTTGGAACCAACTCGACATAACAAGTTGAAAAGATGGAAGGCATGACCATGAATCCTAAACTACTGAAGTGTTTCTCCATTTAAAAAGTGTCAAGCAGGTCATTTTTATACCAACAACATGCCGCTCAGTTGTAATATCATACGGTAATTCGCCGACAGCTGGCTTTCCATAAAAAAATGAAGGAAATAATGAGCCAAAAGTGTACGCATTCACTAGACTACTTTGTCCAAAACAATGTAGCCGCGTATATAGGTTAGTGACATAATAAACTAACCTCAACATCGTCATTTCAGACATGCAGAAAAACTGAAATCAGCGAGAACTTGTCTAGTCGGGAAGAAGCATGATCAAGAAAAGAGACAAACAAAAGCTGACCGAAAATTAAAATGTTTAAGTTTTCACAGATGTTTCAGCTTCTGTACTGAAGCAGCAACGTCTCGAAACGTTTAAAACGCCAGGAGCCACAACGTCACCAAACTTCTCATTTTTGGTCGACATTTCTCTGTGTACTCTTTCCTTCATGTACGAAAACTGTGTGCATTCAATTTTAGCATGTCAGTTTGCGAGCTGTCTGTACATTGCATTCTGACGCCGAAGTCTGACCTTGCCAAAAGTACTTCTTCCTCGAGCCCTCCCCGTCCTAGTCTTGCCCTTAAGTATTGCACAGTTATAGGAAGCATGCAGAGTATAAACACCAAATACAAAACTACGGATAGAAAGCTGGATGCTTCTCTATAAGGCTGCCATTTCTAAACAAACACTCTACGTCCCGCAATTGAGAAACCATCCCAGCTGAAAAATAGGACAGGTTACGACGACACAAAACCCTGGTGCCTTGTACTTTTGGAACATGGCAGTCTATTATTACACCCTGTCATCTGTCGCGAGGCTCTGTTGAGAGTCTACTGTGTCAACAGCTTTCTGTAGTTCTTAAACACAGTTTTCGCGTTATTTAAGGGACATTTCTGTGGTGACAAGTGGTTGCCTATTGTGACACCACATTTCTCTGAGGCACTACAAACATTCCTTGCAGTGAGGCAGCTCTCTGTTATAAGAACACACACGCGACAGATGTCACTTTTGTTGTGACAAAATATGTCTGTGGCACGACAGAAATGTGCGTGTGTGTCGCACTGTCAGGAATCTGTAGTAACTACAGCGAAATCTTTTTGTAACAACAGCAATATCTGTCGTCCTCGTGACAAGTTCTGTTATCATTTTCAATGTGTCGCTGAGTGAGCAAGTAAACGAAACACAGAGTACAACACATTTTATTACTCAGCAGACTGGTTGTCGCGTCGTAGAACGTCAGTTCAGAGTTTGCCACGTTAGCGACGTGCGAGGACTATTCAGCAAGACAGAAATTTGTGATTACTTTATTGACTATTGCAGGTTGGGCTGGAAGTTTACATCGTTAGAGTTTATTTTTGTTGCGCAAGAGACAAAATCTGCTTTGACAGGAAAAAAACGCAATAGCATGATTTTTAGCTTATTTATTTTCAACGATAATCTGCAGCAGCGTGTCTATTTCCTTTCTGCAGGGGAGGAAGAAAAGAATACAGAAACGTGGTTATTAGTGCGTGTAAACTGCACACATATAACATAATGGACTATGTAGGCACCGGCCCTGCTTACAAAAGTTCTTAAGACTTGTAGCGTCTCCAAGCGTAAGACGCTCGAACAATGTTTATCCAGCTACACCGCTATACTATACAGCGGCTGTATGAGAACGAGCATCTGATTCAGACGTCTAGATCATCATAAGAGTTTTCAGCTTATTTTGTGTCCATTGTAGTAAGGAGGTGTCACCTGATGATCTCCAATTTCCCCTATCTTGTGCGAGTTGATTGCATTTTATGCCTGCCAACTTCTTAATTTGGTCACTCCATCCAACACTGTCGCGTCCTCCTTTGCGTTTCTCATCTGTCCTTAGCAAGAAATACTGCACTTTAGATAGTTTCACGCTTTATCGCGTCTTTATTAATGTACCTATTTTGATTGATTTATTTATTTGCTTATAAATAGTACCAAATCCAAGGAGGTTGAACAAGATACACACGATTATTTACACAAAAGATCATAATGGAACAAGTTTGTAACATGTTTCTCACTCAATTTGTTTTTGTTATAAGGTATAGAGCATAAAAGAACTTTAACAACTTTTTTATGATACACAAGTCTAACGAATACACAAAAAACAAATAAAAATTCTTACCCAAATGGTATACAGCACATTGAGAATGAGTTCTGCGGTATCCCGCAAGGTGGTGGAAAGTTTAGGAAAAGGAAATGGACAACCACCCGTCGCAGCACGGACCCACAAGAAAAACCGTACGGATTTGTCAGAAAGAAAGCTTCTTAGTTGCCGGAAAATTTGTCTTGCTCCGGGAATCGAACCCGGGACCAACGCCTGGCGGCGTCGTGCTACGGATGGGTGGTTGTTAATTTCCCTTTCCTACGTGGTATACAGATCACGGACGCTGGGGAAATGCTTCAGTTCCATTATTCCAGCCAGCTATTGTTTGTGGAAAAAAATAGCCCCGCAAATTGATGACGATGTAAGATTATTACTTCGCTGCTTACGTTAGCAAAGTAAGCTTTAATCAAAGTTTGCTGCGCAATATGCTTAAAAGGGTAGCGACATCATTTTTCGAAGGTGTTCACTCCGCCATACAAATCTTCTGAATACAGAGACTGCTCTGACTAAGTGTGTAGCTTGGCAAATGCTAAGATATTTTCTTTTGATATTAAAGTTAGTTTCCCCATGGCGCACCTACCGACATTAACACTAGCTTGACGTCAGGCTACCGTACTAATTCTGGTGACTTCACGCAGCGGTTTGGTTAGTTGTGATGACTTCAGGTGCAAAAAGTACCAAAATGGCCAATTGCACATCACCAAAACATTCAAAATGACCGCTTGTGCGTCACCAACGGAGCCACAGTGCCGAGCGGCCGTGGAAACGTGACGATATCTTGCGCAGTAACTTGGCGAGAAGCTCATACCGTGCTGTGCCGTCAGGGTACAGTAGGAACCGAAACTAGCTTTAAAAACATATTGCAACTACTTTTTCAGGGTGCACTCACACTTAGCAGTAAATTTTCTAGGCTCTTGATGGCTTGGCCTTTCATATGACGCAGAAAAAACTGAAAATTTTCGTGTCAGTACCCCTTTAATGTAATCGTAGTCACTACGTACATGTAGCTGCTTTTTGGTGCTTATCTACCCAGAATGAGAAAGGCTTAACCATCAACGTAACAGAAGTTGTGAATAATAAATGATGTGTTAGTAATGGGCGCGTGGTTATATTATGGTTTGAGGATGGCTCACCTTCATCTGCTGAGTCAGCTTCGTCAGATAGGTCATCGGGTGATTCCAACCTAGCAATATCAAAAGTGGAGAAGTTTTATCAATAAAAGGCTACTAATCTTCACAGGTCACCGTGAGAATGCAATCGCAGCGTTGTTTTTAGGCGACATATTTCTTGGTAATTGCGGCGAGGCCACTGCAGAATAAATCTTTCCTATCCCCATCACCACCTCCCATCACTCCTTTTTTTTCTTTTCCTTTTCTCCTGTGCAGAGTAGCAGGCTAAAGCGCACTAGCTCAGACCGACCCCTCTGCCTTCAAATAAATTCCATATATATATATATATATATATATATATATATATATATATATATAGCAACTTTTTTAGGGCTTCGTAGCTTGCCTCCTCGCTGTCCATGTTACATTATTTGCTTTACATATGTAAGGTTTCAACTTCTTTTTTCTTCTGGTAGAATATCTGGTGTACAGCTTTTTGTTAAACATCCTCGCTTTTCGCGCGATAAAAAGACTTAGCTATTGCATTTTGAATAGAGCCTTTTACATTTGCAATTACTATATTCCCTTCCATCGAGCTCCTCTTTTATTATATGTTTGTACTCGTTTGATCCCTGTTCGGTTTGCACTACTCAATACGGTGAGCAAATAAGTTTGGCATTGTTTCGTGATCTTAAAATAAAAACTTCTAAGAATGTTTATTCTATACACTTCGCTGTGCTGATTTTATTAAAATTATTGCGGTCATTGACCTACGTTTTAGCTGTATAGCCCAGACAGCTTAATCTGACCGGTTTCCCTCAATCCTCACTTCTAAAGAGTTTGCTGTAAACCGTGGAAGATGAGGAAAGCCCTCTCCAGCCGTAACCAGATGTCCCTCTAGCTAACACACAGCTTATTTGATCCCAGAGTTATGAAATTCACAATAACGACTTACTCGTCGTCGTCCGCTTCTTCGTCTGTAAGAAATGATATACCGTTGTTATTTTTCACATTCTTGCTGCAATTACGCGCATTACGTATAGAGGTAGTTTGCAGTACCAGATGTTTAAGGCGTGTTCACACTTGGCCTCGAAGGAGGCGAAAGCGGCAATACTCACCGGAAATTTACTCGCTTCGCCGCGAAAGTGGCCGGAAAACCAGGCGGCGAGCCCAACGCGAAAGAATCGGTCCGAGACAGATTTGAGTAAGCTGCCAGCACTGCAATTTTGCCCATCACCTACGTTTTTGCCCACCTGACCCTGACTTTTTTTGTTCATTTCTATATGTTACACCTGAAGTTTGTAAAAAAAACCCTTTCAAATGCAAATGTTTTTTTTAAACGAGACTTTCCAGACTTTACTGCCCGTAGTATATACTTCTGCTACCTTGCCGAACAGAGCACGTGTGCGGAAACGCAGGAGCACAAACCGATAAGTGGTGTCCAGCACGCAACGTCTATGACGTATTTCCGCATACTTCCGCCACGTGCAACCAGCACAAAACTGGCATCTCTAATATCTATTCTGTAACGCGCAGGACGCTTTCTCTGGGGCCTGGACTTGAACAACACCATTTGGGTGGGCGTATGAAAGACAGATACAGAACAATAGAGACCGTGTTTAGCGGCTCTCAGCCTTGAAAGCACTTAAGCATTAGCTTCATCATTAGCCTGACTACGCCCACTGCAGGCAGAGGCCTCTCCCATGTTCCGCCAACCAACCTGGTCCTGTACTTGCCGCCGCCACGTTATACACGTAGACAACTTAATGTCATCTGCCCACCTAACTTTCTGTCTCCCCCTCGGCTGTTTGCCTTCTCTTGGAATCCAGTCGGTTACCCTTAATGACCAGCGGTTATCTTGCCTACGCGCCACATGCTCTGCCCATGCCCGTTTCTTCTTCCTGATTTGGTCAAATACGTTAACGCCCGTTTGTTCCTGACCCGCGCTTAGGCGAATACTTATAATTTCAGTACACCATCTGCCACTGCCATACTGCTTTCGACACCTTGACGTTTCCTTTTCATCTCTTGAAGCCTTCGACTATTCTGTCTTGCCCAGGGCCGTGCCCAGGAATTTTTTTCGGGCGAGGGGGTTGTGTGTAGAACGGCTAACTTTGGCAACTGGTGGGCGCTGTGAAGGCGGGTAAACATTTTAGTATCACCCGAAAAGTTAAAACATGAAAAAATTTTGGGGAGAGTGGTCAGGATTATTCAAACTGCCCTCCCCCCTAGTTACGGTCCTCGTCTGTCTAGCCTACTTCCACTTGTAGATGTCGCATGAAGTGTTGTAGCTTGCAAATGGGGAATATTTCAATTATCGTAGATTTTGCCCTCACTAAATTTAACAATGTGCTATAAACTTGTAAAAAATTTGAAGTTTCTTACCTTCCCTTGAATCTAACTCATCATCTTCATTTGACCTGCAAGGAAATCATTGTTAACCCATTATCGTAAGCACGGAAACCTTTTTGGCTAGCTTCGCAGTGTACTCGCGAGAGTACACTGCGAAGCTGTTGAAAAGTGATAGAAATACAACGAGTAACTTAAAAAAATAAAGGAATTCATACGCTCTTTCATCCGCTTCATAGTCTGCACCACTGTCGTCAGCCTCGTCTGCAGTGACACACAAAGAAGGTGGGGGAAACAATGAGCGAACTCAGTAACTGTATGAATTTTTTTTTTATCATGGGCTTTTCACTCGACTGTCACACAATTCGCCTGACTGGCTGTGCACTGTATTCGTTGTAAACTAAATTCTTTTTTTTTAGTGAGCGAGAGCATGTAAAGGAGTTGGTATAGGTATATGATGTTCTATTTCACAAAGAGGTTTCTCAATCATACACAAGTACTGAATACTGGGCCAGACAGAAATCCATACTAAAACTGAATGGTGCAAAGGACCAAGGGACCAGAAGAAGATATTAGAAAAAAGGGACCATAAAAACAAGAACCTTAACAAGGGCCAGTAGAAACAAGTACAATAGAAGAGGCCAGAAGAAAGGGACGTCACGTGTCGTCGACGTCGCGCACTTCTTTTGGTACCTTGTTTCGTCCTTGTTTCGACTGGTTCCTATATCTTCTGGTCTATCTTGCGGTATCGCGAAGAGAAATCGGTTGCTTGGAGGTGGGGCGGTTATAATCTTGGCCGTTGTGTATGTGTAAGGATTTTCCGATGCTGCGCTGTCATTCTTATGTACTGACTTTTGGCACTGTATCAGGTTGTTAAACGTGCTTCCTGTCTTTTATTGCGATAGCAATTATATGGACAGTCTCGGCTGGATTTTGCCGTCGCCGTCGCCGTTGCCGCCGTCATGCGCCGTATATGTATAAGTATGTATATATATATAAAAGCCCCAAAGAAAAATAATTCAGAAAAATGCTTCCGAAGCGCGGAATCGAACCAGGGTCCTCTTGCTCCGCAGCCAGTGGCACTATCCACTACGCCACGAAACGCAGATCCTCCACGTAGCTAACGGCGAGCGTTATATACACACCCTTCACCGCTGGACGGACTAAGAGTCGGCAGGCGATAATAAGCGTTTCTTAATTACCAGCGAGATGGCGCTAGGAGCCCGACAGGCGCATTTAAAAGTCGTCGGCGAGCTCGCTCGCTTCTTCTTATATTTGCGCATGGGAGAACCTTGCCCTTCCGCTGTCTGCTCGCGCGGTTTTCTCGTGGTGAGGGGAAGAGGTATGTTTCAAGCTTTCACCGTGATGTCCGCGCTCATGTTACGGCGCGTACGAATGTCACTCGAGCTCAGGGACGCCACTAAACGAACAAACAGAAGATGAGCGCGAACTATCATGTGTCACAGCTCTACACTTGAAGCACGCTAGCTTCCTTCGCTGCTTCGGCCGCCCTTGCAACAGGAGCGCTGTTCAAACTGAGAGTATCCATTGGCGAGCCTCACTTCGTATAGCATTAATTTCTTGCTATCGCATTCATTGCTTCGCCCTTGCGGCGAAACTGTGACTTTTTTTCTGTTTTTATGCAAGTTCGCAAGATTTCTATTTGTGGTGACACCGCAGTTGGCCTAGAGATCGGCTTCATTTTACAGCAGAGGTGGTATGGTCGAGGTTTGCAAGTGCATCGTAAAGAGAAAATCATGATCAAGAACCGGCACGCGCTTTCTTCATCCTCCTCTTCATCTTCTGCTTCATTGTAAAAACATGTGCTCTGATTGTTCCGGCGCGGGATGCAATAACTCTGATGGGTGAGGCATCGAGAGAGAGAGAGAGACAGAAAAAAAGGAAAGAAAGAGAGAAACGCGAAATTCTTGGCCAAAAAAATTTCTTGGCAAGGCGAGATTTGAAGCCGCGTCCCCACGATCCGTAGGAGAGCATCGTAACTACTATGTTATCCAGGCACATTAGCAATAGTATAACCTTGTATAGACGGCAAGGGGGTGGGGAAGGAAAGTGAGGGTGTGAAGGACAGGTGTGAGGGTGCGGCGGGGGGAATGGAGGAGGGGAGAACGAGTACAGAGAGAGAGAGAGAAAGAGATTGAAAGAAAGAGAAAGACAGCAATTGATAGAAAGAAAGAGAACAAAGAGAAAGGATAGAAGGCGAGAAAACTACTAACAGGAGGAGAAAGAGAAAGAAAGGGAACAAAGCGAGAAAAAGCTAGAAAGACGTCCAGAAATAGACATAGAGAGAAAGAGATAGAAACAGACACAAAAAAGATTGAAAAAAAAAAAGAGAAAGCATAGTCATGTGTAGTATAGTATAGCAAGGAGTGGGAAAGAGAGAGTTGAGAGGGCAAAAGCCTAGCCAAGCAAGGACTAGCTAGGTGCCCACCAGCCCTGCTGTGACGCAGCCTTACGCGACATTGTGAAAGCTGCACTAGTTTTTATGCCTTCTTCCTATAAACCTTTCAGTTGCGAGTAAGCGCTTATTGTGTCTGTGTAACTTCGTATTTATTGTTTGCGCTGCTTTAATCTAAAATGGAACTGTACCAACCAGCCCAGTTGCCGATCTTGCTACAGTATATTTCTGGTGCCTCGTTTCTGGTCCCTCTTTACTTGTCCTTTTTTCCGGTCTCATGTTTCTTGCACCCTCAAATATTAGTTTCTCAGTCACATAATAAAATTGAAGAAAGTATGTTAACAATGTCAGCGGCCAACAGAGAATAACTCACCGTATCGATGCGATCTGGAAGGGAAGGTACGATGCGGAAGAAGGGAAGGAATAAAAAAAAAAGATCAGTTTTGGAAATTCTGTAAAAAATCGCAAAAATGTCTACATAGGCATGTCAGTTACGTTATCGGTGCTCATAAGAAATTGCTTTTTACCAGCAGCTTCCGAAGCCGGAATATCGAACTCCTAATTTGCTGTACGCAAGTGCAACGTATTTCAACGAATATGCCCAAAGGCCATGCTGATAATCAGAACACAAAATTGAAGATATTAGAAAAGAAAAAGCTGCTTCTCTCATTTTTGTGACAAAAAAGCATATTTCTCCCAATTTAACTTGGTGGGGAGTCGAAGTTACGGTGTCTTGAAGGAGGCACACGAAATATATAATCCTCTTTAGCGAAGTTGAACGTTTTCTTACAGGAGGTTCATTCGTAGCTGTATAGATACACTGACTTCACTGAAACCGCCATGTTAGTCTACCAGCATTGTCGTTAATACTTCTTCTTGGGCGAGTTGGTTCATATTGTAGATTAAGGGGGTAACAGCGCGAACACACACCCACAAGAGAGACGACACGGACACAAAAGCGCTGACTGACAACTGGTTTTATTGGCAGAATGATGCACCTTATATACGCCAAAGTGAAGCATGAAAAAGAAAAGGAAATAGAGGGATGAATAACAAAGATTAACAACCCGCAGCGCCAACAACGCATACCAGCCAACCAAAGAAAACCGCAGGAAAACGTGACCTAAGACCCGACAGCCGCATCTAGAAGATAAAACTCACAGTCAAGGAGGGCAAGAGATGGGGCGCTAACACACTTGTTATCAAGTTTCTTAATATGATAGGCTTCTAAACTGACACGTGCAGTCTTTTCTGCGTTCCTACCAAGAATCATGGTCCCTTCAAACCGGGCCACACATCCTGTGCATCCTGTCAGTCAGCGCTTTTGTGTCCGTGTCGTCTCTCTTGTGGGTGTGTGTTCGCGCTGTTACCCCCTTAATCTACAATATGAACCAACTCGCCCAAGAAGAAGTATTAATGAAATTCCTTTCTTATACAGTGGGCCCATCTTTCTGTGTTTCACCTTCTCCTTGCTTCACCGACCTTCTACTCAGCCACATCGTCCACGCAACATGCCAGGCAAGACGTTTTGCATTTTGCATCCGAAAAGGTCTCGTCCCCAATGAAGTAAGTGACCTCTTCGGCCCGGTTAAACCATCGTGGGGGCATGTGAAAAGACTTTGCAAAATTCTTCGATCAGAACTATGGCGACAAGTCCGACTGTTTCAGGATTGGTTGCGTCTTGTGTGTTTAAAAGCTGATCCTGAATGGCTCGCGATGAAGAAGCTCGCATCTTTGAAACGCCTAACGGCACAGCTCACGGAGTGCAGGTGGAGGTGTATCCTGAATCAATTGCTCCTGTGTACAGGAGGCAGGAAAATGCCGCGAGGAAGAAACAGTGTTGACGTCTTGGGTGATGTACACGTGCCCGAGAAGTTTATGAGTCTACTGCAGAAAGGCCCTAAATTTGGTGTTCAGCCTGGTGTTCCTGTGCATGACCTAATCGCGTTGAACCGGAAAGTGGCCGATAAAGTTACAGATGAAAATCGGGACCGCTGTCTTCTTGAAGGTGTCGAGTGCCTGCGGAAGTATGCTCCGAAAAATGCGGACCGGCAACGTAATAGTTTGTTAAAAGACGTGGTGACATTCTTCAAGACCAACAACTTGATGCTTGTCCAAGCCGATAAAGAAGGCGGGTTCGCTGTTCTACCGAAGGGAACCTACAACGAAAAAGCGAAGGCTGCTATAAACAAGAATTTCGTCCCCGTGAAGAAAAGTGAAGTGCGAGTGAAAACCAAGTTCGTCGAGTTTTGTAAGCGGCTAGATTTAAGTACGCTTGCGAGGGACATAACTAACAGTAGAGGTAATAGCTTGAACGCGTTTTTTACTGCCAAGACCCACAAGCCTGAATTTCCGTTTAGGACCATAGTTAGTGAAGTGGGATCGTGGCAGAGGAATGTTAGCCAGTTCTTGTTGAAAAAACTCAAAATGCTCGTGGTCGACGACCCGTTTCTTGTAAAAAAATCTGCTGATGTCGCTAAGTTTTTAGAGGGTAATGACGATGTTTCTTATGGTTTTTCAGTAGACGTGCAGGATTTGTTTTACTCTGTTCCGCAGAAGCAACTGATGGTTTCAGTGAAAGAATGCATAGAGGATAACGGTGACGTGTCCTTCCAGAACTCAGTCGGCTTGTCCGTTGATAATTTCTTGACTTTATTGCAGTTTTATTTAAACTCTACTTTTATAATGTTTGACGAACAGCCGTTCTTGCAGCGCGATGGCGTTTGCATAGGCTCTTGCGTAGCCCCTATCTTGTGTGATATTCTTCTTGCTAAGGTTGATAAGACTCTAGAACAGGTTTTTAATGGGGGGCCGGTTTTAAGAATTTTTAGGTATGTTGACGATTTTTTAGTGGTTTTAAGGAAACAGCCAGCCTTCACCTACCCCTCTACAGTAGGTGATGTTTTATCAGTTTTTAGTGCACAAGGACTTGGGTTGCATTTTACCCATGAACTCCCCGAACATTCGGTTTTACAGTTTTTAGACCTTAAAATAACGTTCTGCGATGGACACGCTTGCTGGGGCTACTGCCCGAGGGCTAAGAAGGGATTGCTGCCCTTTGATTCGGCACATTCTAAGACGATTAAGAGAGCTACAGCCATGATGTGTCTGGAATCGGCTCTCAAAAAATCGTGCCCGCATCAAATGATGCCTAGTTTCGACAATCAGGTACGCCGTCTTTCGGCTGCAGGGTTCCCCAACTCGGTCTTGACTGCTGTTTCTGAGACCCTCCTTCAGAAGTTGAAACGTGGAACGGGACGTACAACGGCTGAGGACCACCGGAAGGCCCTTAGGCCTGAGGTTGTACCGTATGTTCACAAGCTTTCCCACCATCTAAAGAAGGTGGCAAGTAGGCACGGGGTCCCAATTTGTTTCTCTGCCCCCAATAAGCTGGGGAAGCTGTGCCCACGTATTTGCAACACGAGCAAACGTGGTTGCCAGAAGAACCACCAAACGCCGTTCGTCAAGTGTTCCACTGGAGTGGTCTATTGCATTCCCATGTCATGTGGGATGTTCTACGTTGGCGAAACTGGGCGCTGTGTCAACGACCGTTTGGGGGAACACGCACAAAAATTAAAAAAGCTAGATGATAAGTACGCACATTTAGTTGCGCATGTCATTAAATGCACAGGATGTGTGGCCCGGTTTGAAGGGACCATGATTCTTGGTAGGAGCGCAGACAAGACTGCACGTGTCAGTTTAGAAGCCTATCATATTAAGAAACTTGATAACAAGTGTGTTAGCGCCCCATCTCTTGCCCTCCTTGACTGTGAGTTTTATCTTCTAGATGCGGCTGTCGGGTCTTAGGTCACGTTTTCCTGCGGTTTTCTTTGGTTGGCTGGTATGCGTTGTTGGCGCTGCGGGTTGTTAATCTTTGTTATTCATCCCTCTATTTCCTTTTCTTTTTCATGCTTCACTTTGGCGTATATAAGGTGCATCATTCTGCCAATAAAACCAGTTGTCAGTCAGCGCTTTTGTGTCCGTGTCGTCTCTCTTGTGGGTGTGTGTTCGCGCTGTTACCCCCTTAATCTACAGCATTGTCGGACGCGAAGTCTGTGACGTCACTATAATTTTACGAGTCGATCGTACGCAGGTTCTTTTGTGATTCATGTGCATGCGCCAAAAAAATGTTCCAGTGGTTTCGTTATCAATTTCAAGCGTGTTAACTGACAATTGACCATGCTGCCTTGTCATCACACCCGCCATGTTGGAGTACCAGTGCGTTAGCAACTGCATCCATGAAGTCACGCGCAACCTATCAATACCGCATGTTTAGAATAAAATCAACCAGTAAAGGGTGATGTTGGTTTCCGATTTTGGGAGTACTTCGCCCATCCCCCCTTCCTCCCGTTCCCACCACCACCGCTCCCACCACCACCACCAGTCAAAATCGATGGAGGGGGGGGGGGGGGGGGGGGCACACATGCACTGTGACTGACGCCACTGTGACTGACACAGCGCCGATGGCAATTCTTGAGACATTCATGTTCCTTTTATTTTAAGATCACTGGTTGTTTGTATCTAATGAATATTATGATGTGTTGCCTGTTATGTTGCCCGCATGTGATGATTCATCTCCGTGATCAGTGGAGACATTATCAGGGACATTATTATGTGCGTTTAGAGCATTTTCTTTTACATTATCATTGTGGTACTTAAATTGTGTATTGCATGTGCGACGCGCCAGCTATCCTCTGATGCCACTGTGGGAACCCTGTATCAGTTGTAGTGACTTTTTTTGTACTGGTGTTACTGTGAGATGTTACTATTCGAAAATTGTGTGACAATTTTTTTATCGCTCTGTTCCGTTACGTGTTGGGTTACTGTGTGAAATTTGTGTGTTGTATGCTCGATCCCTGTAAGAGACGAGGAGAAGCCGGTGCCTTATTTGTGCGCCAACATCTCCTCACATCATATCAATAAAAAAAATCTGGAGTGCCCCTTTATAGGTGTGTTCCGTTAGTAAATATATTCAACAGTGTTAATATTTTCAAATATTTGCGTCTAATATAACGCACAAAGTACCGAAGAAGCGGTAACTGTGGCATCCATCTTTTACTTACACTGGCTTGTTAGTCGTCGAACGCCCAACAGCCGATGTCGTCCTTTTGGGAGCAGCGTCTGCGATGACCGCTGCAAGATCAAACACAGTGGTGATGCTTCAGTGTTGTTTAATATCTTCTGCCATAAATTCATCTGCATTGTGCAGGTAATGTGGCAAATGAAACTAATTCGTCTATTCGCGCATACAATTTTGTGAAATTTAGGTACCTTCCATATCGAATCGAATGTCAATCTATTCCAATCGAATATTCGAAGTTTCAAATATTCGCACACCCTTATTTTTGTCGGAAAAATATTATGTTGTGTTAGCGGACTCATGGCTCATTGTGGGCGATGTGCAGCATGCACATGGAACTATTAAAAATGGTAATAAATGAAGAATAATGAATGGTAATTAATTCAAATAAAACTGTAATACCCAGTATGGTGCGTTTGCGACTATTTTGCACGTGTCCAGTAAACTTACGGTCCAAGTCATGCCTGATTCCGCAAGAGCCATTGCCTCTGCACTGCTATTCATGTTAAAGAGACGGGGCGTGCAAACACGGACACAAGAGTAAGTCAAGACACCACGAATGCCACGGCGTTTGTGGTGTCTTGACACCACAGACAAGATGCCACAGACGCCACGGTGTTTTTGGGTTCCTCACTTCTTTCTATTTGTCTATGCACGTCAACGAACACCAGGTGATCAACATTTCCGGAGCCCTGCACTACGGCGTCCCTCATAATCATATCGTGGTTGCGGCACATAAAACGACAGATATTATTCTTATTCACTTATTTTTTCTGTCTTGTTTTGCACGCCTTTTGCCTTTAACACGAATACCTACCAACTAGCTCAGCTCCCTTATTCTAAGTTGCTATTCCACGGCGCTTGGCACAAGTGTAGAACAGCTACTCTTTTTGACTGCCATTTCAAATCCGTGAAGCCTAAAAAAGAGCCCCTACATTTAAGTGAAATTCATAGAGGTGTAACTGATACCAGTAGGTTTCGTGAAATGATTACTGAGGTTTGTTGGGATGGTCTAAGTGACATTTTACGAGTGTCGTTATTGGTAGTGCTTTATGCAGGGTTACTTTTGCAACACTACCCGGGAAGGTAATATAGCACTACGTATTGTTTAGCACGAACGGGATGTACCTGATACTCAGATTAATACCGGATTATACATCTCTTTAAATATATCAACCGTTGTGCTTGTGCTTGCCAACATAATTAATAAAATCACCCTGAATATCAGTAGCCACGTTCCATCATGTGTGACGATACAGCATACATGAACGCACACACAAAGCGCAGACTCAAGTGCTCACCTAAGACCACCACAATCGCAAAGCAGACCAGCAGAGATTTCTTCATGGTTCAATAACAGCTGCAATCGTTTCCTGGACGAGAGATGTCCTCAGGCGGCAACTTGAGCACAAAAACGAGGATCACTGCAGAAAGGAAGGTCTCGTTTTATACGACTAACCACTGATGCAGCGAATTCGCTCGGTACCCACCCTGCCGTCCCTACGTGGCTTTCGGTTTCTCACAACCCAATCGTGTGTTCGCACGTAGCCTATATCTCATTGGCTATAAGCTCTAAAGGAATTCGCACCCTCAAATTGGAATGGCTTGCTGTATTGTCAGCCTCTAACGGTTCATATATTACACCTCCCAAATGCACAGCTCGCCTCACCTAATGACTGTCTCTCCAATAGAACGTCGCGCTCAATGTCGTCTCGCCCTTTCTTTCGCACCTCTGCTTTCTTTACGACCTCCGACCGTAAAGTATGGGCATACCGTGTGGAGTAAACTTCGATGGTGATTCGAAAGTTGTTCGTTTCTCAATGCGTCAAGGCATCTTGACTCTAAAGTGAAGTCTGCCTGCGTATGAATCTCTCGGGTTGGGAGAGCGTGAGAATCGGAGGTACAACATGGTTGCTCTCACGCGTACAAAGATGAACGTCAGCAGCTGTATTACAGGAATTGGACATCGCCATTTTTTGTGCGTGCGCTGGTGTGGCCAGCCAGAGCTATATTTTTCTATGTGAACAAGCTATTAAAACTGTCTAATAGCCCTTCACGACGCACCTAAGCTAAAAACGAAGCAGTAGATACTACGTACTCACAAAGAACACACTATCAACTTCTGCTAAACTCGAATTGGTTGACTGAAATATTGCTGCCAAACTGCGAGTGAGCTTCGATTGCTCACAGATTGAACCTTCATTCCTTCTCCTCATCACTTAACACTACACAACGTTCCAAGGACTTTCTTTTTTTATTGGGATAGTGAACATAAGAGACTCTAGTCTTTCAGGCCTTACGCTTGCTTGCTTTGCTCCGTCATCTCGTCGGTACACAGTCTTGATTCGAAAAGCTATCCTTAGATGGCGTGTAGCAGATGGCGTCATCGTATGGGTGGTCATCTTGCTTTTATTCCAACCATCGCGTCATTTCTGCTGTATAAAGTAAAGTAGCGCTCCGCCGTGAAATCAGCTCTTAAGCACAAAGTACTTGCATAGCTTTCAATTGAATGACTAGGCATACTTGACTTTTAAATGGAAGTAAGAAGCTCGGCGAATTCCAGAATAACGGCGATGATAGTGTGATGAAAGGCATATTGGCTAACAAGTGTGAACAACTTTTAAATACATTTTATGTACCATTCAAGGCGACTTGGATAAGCCAGGAAAATGAATTCTTTCACAACGCAGTTGTGACAAACCCGCACAGTCGCTTGACAGACTTGTCCGGTTTGTTGTGACTTTTCCCGACGGTGTGCACTATTCAAGAGAAGCTTTTTATAATTTACAGATTTCGGTGGCGGCGGCAGCAGCAGCATCGCCTGGGTTTAGTTAACAAAATGAATTCTCACAATGCAGGTGTGAAAAGCCTCGACAATGGCTTTAGAGACTTGTTCGCCTTGTTGTAAGGTTTTGCGCCGGTGTACACAATTCACAACTTATCGTTCATACATTTACGCTGGTATTCGTGACAGACACCGTGTGAAACTAAATGTTATCAACGCCTACACTTCGCCTATCATGAAGGCGAGCAGTGTAAAAGCGATGTAGATCTGTACGCATCGCGGCAGGCTTGTCAGATTGTTGCACAATGGAAACAGCTCTGTAGACAAATGGAAGATGACGTTCAATATTGCGCGGTGAACTATTGCATTTACGAGCATCTGGAAGAGAAGCGGGTATATTGTGGACAAACTAAAGCTATAGAGGGATAAAATCACACAGGGTTCCTTATTCATATACCTAAGACGACTCGAAGGCGAAAGCCACCTTCTTTCTCTTCTCAGTCGATGTACTGATTCTGCCCCGCCACCTTCCGAAAGCTTTCAGCACCTAACGTGGTTTTGCACTGCCTCCAAGATCGTAGGCACTCACCTCGTTTTGCACTGCCTCCGTGATCAGCCCACCTTTGGCTAAGCTACGATGTCATGTGATGATGCCATCATGGGACGTTACGTCACGTGAATTCGCAGTGACGTCAGGAATTACGTCGCACTTTTTAACGATCTGCGAATTGTTGACGTGATATGGTGGCAATCCAAGTGATGCAAAAATCATCTCGTGGTGACGTCATATCACGTGTCGACGTCGCCACGTGATGATTTTTTTGCTTCAATCATGTTGTCCGCAACGCCACGGGACGCCGACACCGACAGTCAACTTCGCGTTTGATGAGGCATCTAAGGCTTTTACCTTAATAACCATCTTTAATGACTACCCCGAAGATGTCAGCCTGGGTCATCGCCTTGCTTGCTACTCCAGGTACAATGATCACATATATACTCAAATGATATGTACAGTCGCACGCACGCACGCACACGCGCACACGCGCACACACGCACACACACACAGACACACACGCGCACACACACACACACAAACACACACACACACACACACACACACACACACACACACACACACGCACACACGCACACACACACACGCACACACACACACACACACACACACACACACACACACGTAGATATATACAAAAGAGTGATTTACGAAATTTCGTTAAGGCGAGTAGTCCTCAAAACGCTGAGGCAAAAACCAGTCAAAAAAGACGCCGGACAAGGGGAAGAAGTGACACACACCAGTCCTTGTGTGTGTCACTTCTTCCCCTTGTCCGGCGTCTTTTTCGACTGGTTTTTGCCTCAGCGTGATGTACCAACTGACCCAGACTTCGACGTTAGTCCTCAAAAACATCAACAGCGCTTCCGTATTGCGCTTCGCAAAGGCGCTGCTTTGCCACGGGCCATGAAGGTACCGCAGCTCCGAGCTCAAGCCGCGTCGCAAATCTAGTGCTGCCTTCGGAATCTGTCGCTCTGCGTCACAGCGGGAACAATCACACAAGACCTGTTTTAAGTATTTCAGGGTCTTACATGTGCTGCGCACATGAGTATCTGAACCTTAATCTAGCACTTAAATAGTTCGCATAGGCAACCTCACAGCTAAAGTGGCTTTCGCGAAGAGCGACTGACATGTGGGTATTGCGTCATGAGGCCGCGTTCCCTGTTCCAAAGCCTCACAGAGTGGCGTGCGTGCTATTACAATAGCAGCGTACGTCATTACTACAATAACACGTACCCCACTGTAGACCTAGTACAATAGCCCCACGTTCTATTGTACTGAAACAAAACGAAAATAGAAAGGCACTTGTTTTGTTGTCATGGACGTGCCATACTTGTGACTGAATAGCCACCGCGGTGTCACAGAGGTTACGGGGTTCGGCTACCGACCCGAAGGTCGCGGTTTTGATCACGGTCTCCACGGTCGCATTTTCTATAGAGACGAAAATGCTAGAGGCCCACGTACTTTCATTCAGGTGCACGTTAGCGCTCCCGGCGGTCGAAATTTCCACTACAGCGTACCTCATAATCATATTGTGGTTTTGTCACGGAATACCCTAGTAACCCTTATTGCATTATTTATTTAACATTTGTTCACTCGGTTAAGTAAGAATTCTGTACTTTCCCTTTTGTTCTCCTTGGCTTCATGCATAGTGCTGCTGGCTTCTATATCTATCTATCTATCTATCTATCTATCTATCTATCTATCTATCTATCTATCTATCTATCTATCTATCTATCTATCTATCTATCTATCTATCTATCTATCTATCTATCTATCTATCTATCTATCTATCTATCTATCTATCTATCTATCTATCTATCTATCTATCTATCTATCTATCTATCTATCTATCTATCTATCTATCTATCTATCTATCTATCTATCTATCTATCTATCTATCTATCTATCTATCTATCTATCTATCTATCTATCTATCTATCTATCTATCTATCTATCTATCTATCTATCTATCTATCTATCTATCTATCTATCTATCTATCTATCTATCTATCTATCTATCTATCTATCTATCTATCTATCTATCTATCTATCTATCTATCTATCTATCTATCTATCTATCTAATATCGCAGAAATTTACAGAAACGGACACGGCCTTCCACGTTATCCTACGGGCGTTATCATGGCTTGGAATTGTGTAACGCGGCGAACACTACATGTGAAGATTTGGCCGCTCAAATTATTAAAAAAGCTAATATCAATCATGTGTGCGAATGGTCTTGAAGCGATGCTGCAAACGCTAAATGGCTCACAACTTTTCTCTAAAGGCTCGTCTTCGCGTGCATATAACTTCATGGAATTTCCTTGCGGACTCTCTTGCGAAGTTACAAACTGCTTGATATCGTAATCAAAAGGTTTACGGCTTCTGACTAGGCCTCCGCATCACCGCTTCGGCTCGACGACAGTTGGAGCGTTATACCAAGAAGAACATAGATCGCAGTAGCATCTGTCGTCGAACAAACACTACGAGCCGATGACGTACGTGGCGAAACTTTCGCGCTCGACAATGTGACATCGTGGCTGTCGAACACAATCAATGCGGATGGTTTTGTCAGTCCTCGCTGAGTGCTAGGCTCGTGCGCAGTATATATAAAACAGTCAACGTTACTAACCTTAAACAGAAACTGAAGCACGAACTTTGAGAACGCCGAGACTGAACGACTCCGCTTCGAACTATGGGGGTAGGGCTCGCATGTCAGAACGCGTACGCGGGGATCCGTGTCCATAAATATTCACCTTCCTTTGTATTATTTGCAACTGTGTCAAACGGCGTACGTGGGTGAATGGAGCGTCGAAAGACAGAAGTTGTAACGCGAAGCTATGTGGTGTGACTGTTCGACACCCTATACGAAATAGTAAAAGTCGACAACTCGGGAAGGTTAGAGATCGAATTCCTTTATAAGCGGAACAACGTCTTACATCATTCGCAGTGCAGATCGTTCATAACTGCCAGGAAGGCACACGTATTGCTCCGCACGGAACAACACGATACGGGGAAATGAGGGCCATCGTGTTCCTGTTATGTGCTTTCCTCGTCATGTTGGGTATGACGTCGTTTTCCTTACGTGAATTTCAAGACTGTTTTCGCTCTTAGCGTGATGCTTTATGAAATTTATGATTTAATATACTGTTTGATATTCAGGTTGATATATGTTTTGTCTGCGTTCCCTGTTTGATTTACCCGTATGATAAATGCTTTAATAATTGAACCAAATTTGTAGTACTTCTAGTTTCTTTTTGTCTCTATATTATTTGTCTGTCTCTGCGCGATTTTTTGGTAACCTCTGCATGAACACGTACACATATTTTGTTTGCCATAATGTTCTCTTTTCTATGCATTGTATGCCACCCTGCTAAAACCCCGGTATTGGTGGTTGCAGTACCTAATACATAAATAAATAGCGGTTAAGTTCTAAAGCAGTGGTATAAATCCCAAGCTACAGATAAATCAAAAGTGCTTGCCGCAGCTTGTTGTAAGGGCATCTATGTGATGAATTATTCACTGCTGATGCTAGGTGTCCTAAACGATATATCTTTGATCTCGGGCCGAAACACCAAATTCTGGATGCGTTTCTGTTGTATTCAGCATTTTAATCTTATCTCATATTTTTGCTGTATTGAAACGTTCGAGCTGATAGGCATTCAGGGAAATGAAACATTACAAGAGACCTCAAAATCAGGAGTAGTGACTCGGTTGCTGAAATGCAGCAACTTCTTCATTTTTGGTCACTTTCGCTACAGCGGCAGTTATATTAATGTTTTGCAGACACATTGGGGTGGCAGCAATCGAGTTGGCTGATCAGTGATTGCGTGTAAAGAGATTTGCATGACCCATTGAATTGACTTTACCCATTGACCAACCAGTCAAGCTAAAATTGATTAACAAGTCTATCGTGGTAGATGTGTCCCGTAATTTGACAGATAAATGAGAACGATGTAGAATTTTTCATGCCACAAGAAACAGCACAATATCACTTTGAATAGGAAGTTCAAAATTGACAGTTTACGAAAGAATATCAAAGTGCTCATAAGTGCAGCTTTGGCTGATTCGTTTCTTGTCATTTAATCTTTCGACGCGTTGTGTATATGTTTATACATATAGAGTGCATATGAATGTTTAAAATGATATCTAAATAAAAGTTTATTGCCGTCAAGGCATTAGTGGTAAAAACTCTGTTGAAAACGTGTCGTTGTTGGGGTGCGTTTGATAATTCATAAACCGTATTGTAGCTTTCGCACTCAACACGCCGGCTTACTTGGTCTTTTTCTTTTGAAGAAGTGCTCAAGTTTTGGTGATGCTTATTGTTTTCAATCATTTTGTTCCTGGTCAGTTATTCTGTCATAAAGTCTCGGAAGACAAGGGATTCCGCGCAAATATCTTGGTAATCGGTGATCTCTAAGAATGACTTTCATCCTTCAGTGTACAGTACTATGACGATGGTTGTGATTATGATGTTGGCGATATTGATTACGATTTTATTATTCATGGCAAACCAAGCAAGGGAAAATCCCTGCACGACTCTTAAAAACGAAGATTCGCGACAAACACTGAACCAAAACTAAACAAAGTGTATTTTATGCTGCGCATATAACTTAAAGTAACTTAACGAGTAGAAAATCCAAAAACAGCTTACTGAAATTTCTAAAATTTATTTGTCATCGGTTGTTTTCCAGCTTTGATTGAGACAGATGCAAGGGGGACAAAAAGGTGAGTTGCTTGCCAACTATAAGTCACTCTTTTAGGTGTTATGTTAAAAAGTAGCATAATGAAAGACTAAATCAACGCCTGTAGCTATAGGTGCGCAATATCTTTGAAGGCAATATTATCAATGACGGGCGTGCTTACTTTTATTACGTGAAATACAAATCTGATCAGTTCATTTGCACTTTTACTGGAATTCTTTTAGATTCAATGGCTTAAGTCACGGTGAAGTAGTCGCTCACAAACAACTGTTTAAATTTAGGCGCTTTGTGTAAAAAATAACTGGCATTTCGCAATACTGAAATAAGTCTTATGCAGAACCAAACAGCTTAAGCCGACAGAAGAATTAATGCGCTTTCTTTATTATTCTTCAGAATGTCGACAGTAGCGTATGCCACATTTGCAGGTAAGTCAAGTACATCGAATTGAAGCGTCTGCATAACTTTCAGGCTGTCAATCTTTTTTGTAGTTATGTATACGTGTGCAATGTACGACATGCATTTCGATAGTAAACCTTAAAACCATCGAGAAGCCACTACTCTAATAAGGACCACGTCACCCTATCTTCCTTAATCATGCGAGATTGAAAAGAGATGTTGACTGCGAATTCGTGAAAGTTCATTAAATTGGCTAAAAGTATGAAACGTATCTCAAGTTTATGGTTTGCCTGAACAGTACAAGTTATTGAGCGTCATAAGCAGCAGGGAAGTGAATTCCGACTGCTGAAATGCTTTCTTGTTGATTTGAGACCCTAACCAAATATCAAGAAGGAGGAAGGAAAGGAAGTGATGTCAACGAGACGCGCGTCCGGTTCGCTACCCTACACTCGGGGAAAGAGATCAAGGGATTAAAAGAAAGAAAGAAGAGAGAAGGTGCTATCAGGGTGCATGTGCACCTATCCAGTACAAGCCTACAAGCGATAGCTTAATCCGGTCGATTTTAATAACAGTATCAATGATTGCGTCGCTTTGCTGGCATTCGACGCGTATGGGCGTGATCCGAGAATCTCCTCTTTCGAAAACGGTCTCTAGTCTAGTTTTCTCAGTGCATTGCGTAGGATGCTGCGTTCGGCTGCAAATCGATCACAAAAAGTTGGGGGATCCTTAAGCTTTGCCTTTAAGAGTGGAACGCGATAGCGAAATCTGCCCCCCCCCCCCCCCAGTGCGCAGTTCAACCACTAAGTGCATACTTATTAATGTGTGTTATTACACACACGCACACAGACACACGCGCGCGCGATATGTATCTATAGTAATGGTACAGGCACTGGTGCAGGTTTTCGATCTAAAGCACCTTCCTGTGCTATGGTTGAGACACATTTCTCACAATGCCTCACAAATGGCAGCACATTATCTAATGTTTGCTGTTTGCTTGATCAGCGCCTCCTCTAGAAAGGAGCATGGCCTCCGAGATGGCGGCGATGTCGCGCGCCCGCCATCTCGGAGGCCATAAAAGGAGACGTTGGCTTCATATGTTTTCCGCAAGGACATAGTTGGCCATTTTTAGAGCTCTTTGAAAGTTCGTGTGTGTTTTTAGCGGTGATGGCTGCACTATCCCGGCTTTTTTCGAAGCATGGCGTCGCGCAAAAAACGTAGTTTGATGGCCTCGCCAATACGTATACAACTCGCCGAATGGGCTCATTTTCGTCGTGACACCTGCCGAACAAAATGCGTTAAGGAGACTCCTTCCACTACATGGCCTTTATGTACTGTTTTTCCCGAAGCAGTTGCAAGTAACATTGTGTCCTTGTGGTAGGACACCTGCTTGCCACGCCAAACGGCCCGGGTTCAATCCTCAGTCGGACCGAAGATTTTTATTGTTTATTTTATTTACATCTTTCTCGATTTTTCGGTCACAGACGATTTTTCGCTCACAAGCGACGTAGCGACGCCGACACCGACGGCGGCATTTCTGCGAAACGAGCTCTCTAACGCTATCGCGTTAAAACACAATAGATGTTCTATCTTTTCCTCGCGGAACCAACAACCAATGAAGATTTAGAGTAAGGCGCCTGGCTCTGCAGTACACAGTCAGACAATGCTTGGCAAGTGACAAAAAACTTAACGTTTCCAATTCTCTTGATGACTTCGTGGTGATCAGAAGCGCGGTGCACATCTTAAAAAGATGTACGGGTACAGACACGTACGGCCTTTTGAATTCCTAAAAGGCTTTCGCTTTATGCGCTTGCTTTGGAACACTGCATGGTCTTTAAGTATCCCGTTGTCTGTGGAGTTACCATTCTGCAGTGTATTTCATTGCAGCTTATACATATCTATGCTCTCTTACACTCTTGAAAATTAAGTGGCACCTTTTCTTTGTTTTCGTGCGCAGGTCTTGGACGCGGTGGTGGTGGTGGCGGTGTCGTAAGGTACGTGTGATCGATTCAGGGGAAATCAATTGATAAATGCATTCGCAGATTGGTTGCCAGCATACCTGCTATGTTGTATGCACAGAAATTTAGCTTGATTGCTCTATATTTTGAAGCATTATTAAGCTGCAGGGTAGCCTACCGGGCTCAGCCCTGGTTAACCTCCCCGCCTTTCTTTTATTCTTATTCTCTCTCTATTAAGCTGTGTAAAGGCTATCTCGGCCGAGAGCGAGCGACTGAGCGAGCAGTTTCTCGTGGCATGAAAAATTCTACATAGTTCTCATTTATCTGTCAAATTACGGGACACAACCACCACAATAGACTCGTTAATCAATTTTTCCTTGTGTCACCCGGTAAGCAACAGCAGCATTTTTTTCTTTTACTGAATGTTGTACGAGAGCGGATGTTTTGACGAAAATTACCTGACAAGGCGGGATGTGTTCTCGCTGAGTGGTAACACCGATTACAATATAAATTGCAAGGTTCAAGTGTGTTCTTCACACAAAACGTACGAAAGAGTACTACAATTAAACCTTGATGTAACGAACTTCAATATAATTATCAATATAACGAAGCGTTTCGCTTTTCACAACTTAATCTCCATAGAACACCCCGTATTTTGGGCCTCGATATAACGAAGCCTGTTATCCGTGATTTCAGTATAAAAAAGTTTCATGTCGGCCCTAGGGGAACACCGAGGCGATAAATCCAAACTTCTGCTGGGCCTGTGCTCACATGGTTGAATTGCCGCGGTTTTCGCCAGAGCTTATCGTATATTACCACGATGCGTTCGACGTGTATTTCGAGTTCACGCGTGACGTTCGGCCGCTGTGTAGAGGAGCTCTTCGCCGGCGCAGCATCAAGCCGTGGTCGCCGGATCTCAGGTTCAAGAAAGTTGATTGTTCTGGCGATATCGAAATTGGTTTTTTAACAGCGGAGCCGTTTAAGCTTGGCGAAATTCCGGGATCGTCCGCAGAAACATGGGCGGGTATGCGCCACCGAGAGCGGTTAAGTGCCAAGCAGCTCCTAGCATAACATGCATAGTAAGTACATGCATGTAAGTACAGCATGGGAAAGGGAAGTGAGGTGAGGAGGACGGAAATGAGAAGGGGAGAGGGTAAGGCATAGCATAGCCATATATAGCAGAGAATGGATGGGGAATTAAGTGAGGGTGAGGAGGAGTGCTGTGAAGGTGAGGAGGATGGAAAGGAGGAGGGGAGAGCCACCAGCTACGCTGTTTCCTCAGTCTTCGCACCACTAATGCGTAGCTGCCCGAAATGTTTTGTACTGTGGTATTATTCAAACATTCTTGCAGCAATTCCCATGCAAAAAAAAGCCTTTGGCGGCTACAGTTTGCTTAAAAGACCCAATTTCAGTTTGGCCAAGTTTCGATATATCGGCACGTTGTTTTACCGACTTCGTTATATCGAGCTTTAACTCTGTATAAAAGACGCTTCCGATCCAACGAGACCAACGTCCCAGTGGCAGGTTAAAACATTCAAAAATAGCTGCTCCAGTAGACCTTGCAGTTTTCAAAGAAGCGCCCCCTATTCCTTTCGAAACATGCGTAAATATTGGCGCGATATTTACGGCGGAGCTATTACACTCGAGGTTTTTCGGGCTTCGTAGGGAAAAAATTATCATTAAGAACCGGCACGTGCTCTCTTTGTCCTCTTCATCTTCGTTCTCTTCTGCTTCGCTCCCAGAACACGTGCGCCGATTTGTGCGGCGTGGTATGTAATACCTCTGATGGGCGAGAGAACGAGTACATAGAGAGAGAAAGGAAGAGATGGAAAGAAATAGAAAGTGAGAAATTCTTGGCGAAAAAAATTCTTGGTGAGGCGAGATTCGAACCCTCGTACCTACGATCCGTAGGAGAGTGTCGTAACCAATCTTCTATACAGGCATGCTAGAAGAGCATAGCATAGCCTTCTATAGTATAGTATAGCAAGAAGATGGAAAATGGAAGTGAGGGTGAGGAGAAAGGAAAGGAGGAGGGAAGAACGAGTACAGAGAGATGGAGAGTATGAAAGATACAAACAAAGAGCAATAAATAGAAAGAAAGGTGAGTAAGAGAGAAAAAGATAGAAGGTGAGAAAATGACTATAAAGACAGAAAGAAAAATAGAGACAGAGAGAAAGAAAAAGACAGCGAGAAAGGAAAGAAAGAAAGACGGAAAAACATAGAAAGAAATTGAGAGAGTGAAAGGAATGCAAAGAAACGAACACAAGAAAGATAGAACAAAAATTAAGGGAGCTTCGCATTATTGGTGCCAATAAGCCTGAAGGAAGTGCGGCGCTGGGCGGCCTTCTTTCTTTCTCAGTTTTTTTTTCTTTCACACCCACGTTCTTTTTCTCTTTTCTCTCTATTTTTTCTGTGTTCTTTGTCTCTGTTTTTTTGTGTTTCTTTCTTTTCTCTCTACATAAATATTTTTCTATCATTTGTTCCTTCTATATTTCTTTCTCTTTCTTCCCTCTCTTTTTCTTTCTTTCCATGTAATGCTTTACTCTCTTTCCTCCTCCTCAACCTCCTTCCCCTTCTCACCCCATTGGTATACTATACTGTATAAAGCTATATCGGGCTCTGCTCGCGTGCCTGGATAACCGAGTGGTTACGCTGCTCGCCTTCCGATTCGAATCTCGCCTAGTCAAGGTTCCAATCCCGCCTCGTCAAAAATCTTTCTTGCTAAGAATTTATTTATTTCTTTATCTATCTTTCTTTCGGTCTCTGTTTCTTTTTTCTCTCTCCCTGTACTCGTTCTCTCACATCATCAAAATTATTACATTCCACGCCGGGCAAGCCGGCGCAAGTGTTCTGCGAGCGAAGCAGAACACGAAGAGAACGAAGGTAGCGCGCGCCAGTTCATGATGATGATAGTTTTCTGCTCGAGGATTACGATCAACGGCTGGCATCGGCGGTCAAACAGCACCACTGTTAAAAAGAGAGCAACCATATACATATATTTATCGTATAGCAAGGAGTGGGAAAGAGAAAGGAAAAAGGGCAAAAGCCTAGCCAATCTAGGACCAGCTAGGTGCCCACCAGCTCTGATGAGAAACAGCCTTGCCCGACTTAGTGCAAGCTGCGCTAATCTTTTTATGATAATCGTCATCATCATCATCAGCCTGTCTACGCCCATTGCAAGGCAAAGGCCTCTCCCATGTTCCGCCAATCAACCCGGTCCTGTGCTTTCTGCTGCCACGTTATACCTGCAAACTTCTTAATCTCATCTACCCACCTAATTTCTGTCTCCCCTCACGCGTTTGCCGTCTCTTGGAATCCAGTCAGTTACCCTTAATGACCACCGGTTATCCTGCCGACGTGCTACGTGCCGGCCCATATCCATTTCTTCTTCTTGATTTCAACTATGATGTCCTTTACCCCCGTTTGTTCCCTGACCACTCTGCTCTCTTCCTGTCTCTTAAGGTTACACCTGTCATTTTCCTTTCCATCGCTCGCTGCGTCGTCCTCAATTTAAGTTGAACCCTCTTTGTAAGTCTCCAGGTTTCTGCTCCGTAGGTAAGTACCGGTAAGATGCAGCTGTTATATACCTTCCTCTTGAGGGATAGTGGTAGATTACCATTCATTATTTGATAATGCTTGCCGAATGAGCCACAACCCATCCTTATTCTTCTAGTTATTTCACTCTCATGGTTCGGCTCCGCGGTTACTACCTGTCCTAAGTAGACGTACTCCTTTACAACTTCCAGTGGCGCATAATGGCGCATATTAAATAAAAATTTGTTTAATTTCAAAGACCCAAAAAGAATTTGGTTAATGTCAGATACCAAAAAGGACGAGTAACGCTAGAAAAACTAGCAGTCCTGCCAGTACTTTCAGTAAATGTCCACTAATACGTTCGTTTACCAATGTTTGCGCAGAATGAGAACGACGCCCAAGAAGCATAAAAGTAAGTGTTGAAAACATCTCCTTCTTTTGTTGCTTGTAGCCTATTAAATTACAACAGCACGTGTTAGGGTTACTAAGGCAAAATGCTTAAGTGCCTCATCAAACGCGAAAATTGACCATCGGCATCCGGCGGCGGCAGCGACGCGTTCAGCGTCCCGCGGCGTAGGCGTTAATATACAGGTCATCCTAACCCACATCCTTGTTACTAGAGCGGATAGACTCCGTGTTATTGGTTTACATATTCAATGCAACCGGCTCAACACATACAAACTAAATACAATTCACACACAATTGATCACACGCTACGCCTTCTAGGTCTGGTCCCTAAAAAACATGGGGGGGGTTAAAAGTGACTGAATTCCTCCGCTTAGTCCAGGCCTTCGTTATCAGTAAGATTACATTTGCAACACCCTATCTACATTTTGTTAAATCAGAATCCGATCAGGCTGACCCCATTTTACGCAAGACATATAAATTCGTTTTGGGGGTACCCATACCTCCAATGAAATACTTATGCGTACTGGCCCCTTCAACACCATTGCTGAACTCACAGAAGCCTCTCTTACTTCGCAGTAAAATACTTTCTAACACCGTAACAGGTCGAAATATTCTACAAACACTTTCTGTCACTCCGGCGCCTATCACCAAGGCTGAGTACACCATTCCACACCATATACACGAGAACCTATACATTTCCCCCACTTCCCAAAAACATGCATCCTATGCACCAGAAACAGCGCAGGAGGCTCTAAAAAAATTCTCTTCAAATGATATGCTGTATCCTGATGTCGCCGATTATGGGGATAGGAATCATTATGCAATATCAGTCATCAACTCTCACGGCCCGGTCGCTGCGACTGCTTCCATTCCTGCCTCTTCTTCGGAGGAGGCGGAAGAGGTGGCTATAGCCCTGGCCCTCACACTTCCTAATTCATTTGTTGTAGCAAGCCACTCCAAAACAGCCATATATAATTTCTCAGCGGGCAGGGTATCTAAGCAAGCCCTTTCCCTGCTTTTGGCCCATCCCCTCGACCAAATTGTAGCACTAATCTGGACTCTCACGCAAGCGGACCTTGCCAGAAACGAGGCGGATCACGCCAGTGCCTGAGGATTTACGGTTCGGGCGCAAGCATCAGACGTGTCGCAACTCGCTACGGAGGAGGCGCCTTTTACAGCGCGGGAGCGGCTTATGTCATTCCACCACATTTGCACACACTACCGATTAGAGCATTTAACCTTTCCGCCACTCATGCGTGAATCGCCGCGCAGGTGTAAAATTCTGTGGCGAGAGCTGCAGACTCGCACCTTTCCTTCGCCTTACCTCCTTCACACCATTCATCCCTCCAGTTACCTTTCTCCCTCATGTAAATCCTGCGTATCATCCACAGCAAACTTAAACCACATCATCTGGTGCTGCCCTAAGCACCGTCTTGCCCCTTTCTTGAAAAACCTAATTTCTAATGAGAAGCATTTCAAGGCGGCCTTGCCCAGCTCGAGGCCCGAAATTCAGGAGGCCATCCTGGCGTGGGCTGAGAGAGTAGAGGAGGCCTACTTCAAGCAGTTCCTTTCCAAACCATCTGTCTCATTGGCCCCTTCCCTTTAAACAGCGACAAATGAAGTTTTAGCAGAGTGTGACTTTGGGCGAGTTGGTGCAAATCTTAATAAATATTTGTGGCGCAACTGAGACAAGCAAGCAAACAAGAGAAGAAAGGATAGGGCGCCAGATCCTGTCTCTCTGGCGCCCTATCCTGTCTTCTCTTGCTTCCGTGCTTGTCTCAGTTGAGCCACAAATATTTTATTAAACAAATGAAGTTCATTCATTCATTCATTCGTACAAATTCTCCCAGCTTGCCATGTTAAACCGATCTAGTAGGGTACTGATTACTCAGAATAGTTAGATTTTGTTTTGGGCACAAATTGATCTAGAGCAGGGCTATACGCAGCAGTTTAAATGATCATGAATGCGTGTCAGTTGCGTAGCCAGGGGGTGGCACACCACCCCTCCCTCTAAAAAAATTTCTCCCATGCGATACAGAGCACAAAATGACACTTGACCATAATTACATGCCCGGACCCCATGTCGGATCAAGAACTTTCCCCCCACCCCATTTCCCCGAAACAAATTTCTGCCTAAGCCACTGACGCGTGTCACGAAGACAACAACTTATACATTGGCAGATATGGTACACTTTTTACTGCGACGATAGCTACTGTATAGGTACTCCAGGCGTGCTTATGCCGTCGACGTTGGCGTGGCCGTCATGCTCGGTATAAGCTCACATCGATATCATCGCCCCGCGCGTCGTATGTTCTACGTGCGAGTGAAAGCGTGCGAACTATGCCAAAGATCGCGGTTTTAGCAGAGGCGAAACGCGCCGGCCTTCTCTGTCGCGTGATAAGGGTATGGAGAAGTGCCGGAGGTGTGGCTGCGTACTTCCAGAAGGAAACGCGCACTTTGACCAGGCGGGCGTGGTCATTCGAGGAAGCGCGTGCGCTTCTTTCCAGGCGTCAGCCAGCCGACAGCTTATACATTTGTGCATGTTACGTTATCATAATAAACTTTCCGATAGAGCCATAGAATAGACAGCATGAAGGTAGCTTCGCTCGCTGCAGCTGCCGCGTTTCCTGACGCCAGCGTTTCGTTCTAGTTTGACCAGGAGTCGTGTTAAAGGAGTGAACTGCAAGCCTTACGTCTTATAACATTCCAACTTACTGCAATCGCATTCATTGCTTCGACCTTGCGTCGAAACAGTGTTCTTTTTGTTCTAAGCACATAAACCACACATCGGAATCTCACCTTTAATGACATCCTCAACTTTGCTGACGAGAACGCACTGTAAATTCTGCTGTCAAAATTTCACTGTGAAATATTTTTTTTTCTGTGTGTTTCTCAACTCTTCAAGGGAGGCCAAGTGCTGCGCCGTAAGTACCACTTCCCGCTTATTTCTGGCATCAAGAGCTTCTTATATTTAAAACCACTATACTCGATAGTACTTTCCTAAAGAAATTTTAAAGAGTGTCCGTCAAAGCCTTCGTTACGCATTCCTCTGGTAGAGAAAATTTTCAGAAGCAATTCAGTGTTCAATGCACTAAAAATACGTTTGGAATTTGTAACAACTCTTTAGCTCTGTATTCGTCCTACTTTTTAGACTTCTGTTACGTCACTTCAAGCTTTGCTCTTTGACTTGACGTCCGCTATCACCTCTAATACATGACATGCGGGTCGTACTTCACTACCGTTTTAATACTGCCAGTTTGACACGTGCCTTCCGGTGACGTTATTCCTTTCTGAATTTCCATTCCTCCTGCCAACCTACACTTTAGTTCAGTTCCCGATTTTGGGCCTCAATTTCACTTCCACTTCCCTATTCCAGTCTTGACCACCCCCGTAGGTGCACTTGGGTGCACAAATGACACACTTCCGGTGTAGATTTAACTTACTTGTGGTCTAAACAAATCAATCGCATTTGTATATCTACCTCGAACCGGCTTCACCGCAATAACACATATAAAGCTTTTTTCCTATTTCATATTCATAATGTTTACGCATTAAGAAACATCGTGTGCTATGGGAACTGAATCACAGATCACAGCACTGTGCTTGTGGACCGTTCGCAGTGCATCGGCACCACCTCGCCCTCGTAGTAAATTGGCATATCCGTAAATAAGAGAACTTATTCTTAGTATTTTTTCTTGCTCGCGGGATAACGACCTTCTTTCACACAAGCGTAAGGCAAAAATCCTGTCGCTTCCGCACATGTCACTGCTCCAAGTGTTACAGCCGACTGCGGCAGCGTTTTATATTTAGTGGGAACCAACGCAGCTCCGTACGTGTGACAGCGTCGCAACTGTGGAAACTCGGGATAGAAAAAATACAAAATTACACCATTTCCCGCTAAAGGGGACCATGAGGCGATGCGAAGCCGGAGCACTTGCACGATCGCGTTCCGTTGGCGTTCGTTGGGCATACTACCGACCTCGCGTCGTGGAACGCGAAGAGGAACGCTACGCGCGTGTTGTCTTCTAGCCTGGCCGTTAATTCTCACAGGGCGAGCGGGGAGCGCGGTCGACAGGCGTGCGAGAGGGGGGCAGCGTAGGAAAGGAGAGAGAGGGGGAGGGGACGCGCATGCGCTGGTGCTCATTGCGGCGTTGCGCAGGAGAGAATTTCGGCATGTCTAGCCCGCGTTTCAGAGGAAGAGTGGAAAGGGGTAGGGGAGAGGAGAAGTGGAGAGGGAGAGGAGAGAGGGGAAAGTGGAGAGGAATAGGGGAAGTGGAGAGGGGGAGAGGGTGAGTGGAGAGGGTATGCGCATGCGCAGTAAGGGTGGTCACGCCGCACACCACCACCACCACCACCGGATTGAGCTCCGCCATAAGATACTTCGCATCTAAAGGAATTGCCTCTTACCTCTTTCACAGAAATCTGCGGTGACACAAAATCTACAGATGTATTCATAAATTAGCAGCAACTTTGTTGAATGCTATCAAATACAAGCGCTTAAATTTGCACATTGTGGAGTTTGAGTTGTCTATAATCTTTATGCACTAGTTTTGTAAGCACTACTGAAACTCTAGGGCAAGCACCCTTGCGCTAAACGAACATCTGTAGTGTCCAGATGTGTGTCCACCTATTCTGAAGCATTCTCAGTGCGCAGTGTGCCGCAATTTATAAGTACATGGTATACTTCTTTCCGCCTTAAAAATTACGAAATGTCGGATAAAAGTCTTATGCATCGGCCAAAACACCCTTGAACTGCCGTGATAAAAATCAGATTGAATAATAATTAGACATAATGGTTCTAAGAAGTCAACTGTTGTGGCTGTCTCATTTTTAAAGTATGTGCAGGGTGACATCTGGAAGAATTTGTTCTTTTTAAGTGTTCTCTGTAAGACAGATTATTTCTTCGACGAAAAGAGTGGATTTCACTTAGAATCCCGGGACAGCTTACTGCTCTCCCATAGTAGAGTAAATCGTACTCTAAATCGCCAAACATTTGTTCTAAACACATGTGTGAGCATAGTGCGTGAAATCCGGCATTAAACATTTTTGTGTTCGAAGGCAATAATAAGTTCGCACTTCGTCGTGGTGTAATTATTGGTGTTATTTTATAGTTGGTTACAACCTAACAACAACAAGCTCCGCCCACAAAACCTCGGGGTGCTTGTCAATGACTTATCTAAGAGTGTCGTGCAAGCTGGTGTCCTTTATAGGCACAAGTACTTCTTCTGTGTTGTAAATACCACTCATATCGAAAACTAGAGGTTGGTTCGTTGTTCCTACTCAAAATATGACCTTTTGAGAAGCAGTGGCGTCAGAATATATGTTGAAATTTGCCAGAACGTTCAAGTTTTCGAGTTAAAAACCGGTGACAAGAACATATGTTCTTGTCACCTGTTTTTGTTCTAGATAGTGAAGCCGAGGAGGCTATAGCAGATCTTACTCTGTATTATTTTAGCTGTATTGTAGTAATTATCATACATGCATGAACAAATTAAAGTGGAGAAAGAGGCTACTTGCCGCCGGCAGGGACCACGCCTGCAACCTAACACGCTCTATGCATGCACGGAAACATCCGATAAAGTGGCCGGGAGGACGACCATCGCCGTAGCTCAAATGGTAGAGCATCGGGAGCGTTATCCGAAGGTTGCAGGCTCGATCCCTGCCACCGCCAAGTAGTCTCTTATTCCGCTTTTATTTTCTTCATATTTATGTGATAATCACTAAAGTACTGCGAAATAACTGCAATATAAAGTCTCCTATACCTTCCTCGCCTTCACTGTCTGTTGGTCGTCTTTGAGGTTGTGTCTAACAAAGAAAAACGTGACCCTTAAATTTCTTCTTTCGTGCATTCGTATGCACAGAAAGTTGTTAGCGCTAATATCAATGTACAATTGTATTGCATATTAGGAAACTTGTACATCATAAATATAGCAACCGTAATATTGCAGCACGCACAGTGTAAAAATTAGTCCACCAACTCATTCACTTTCTATTTCTTCTTCTAAAGGCGCAGTCGCCGCAGGACCACAGCGGGTTATAGATCCGATGAGGACGGTAAAGTGTTACCCTGATTTAAATTTGATTGGTAATATAATGATTACGTGTGCATTACCTGCAGGTGAACTTTAATCAAATTAAATCACTGGTGAAAGAAACCTGTGATTTAGATTGAATATTCCTTTGATGATGTTCAATAAGAAGTAACTATAGGTTAGTAATTAAGGCAATATCAAGTTTAAACAACCAACTGATCGCGATATATACTTTATCACGACAGCTGCAGTATCCTCTTTTACCAAGCTTAAGCCTTGAGAAATAAAATATGCAAGCTTCATTACATGATAATTGAGGGGTTACTCGCATCTGGTAATATTTCCTGGGAAGCAAAAGGCTATATAAAGGCGTTGCAGCTTAATGATTTGTTTGCGACATGTGATTCGAAATTCAACATTGCTGCCTTATAACTTGACCCTTGAATGGCCTAATGAATACGATGAACGAATTCCGCCATATCTTGTAGCATGACTGGGAAAATTTAGCTGCTAAACTAAACGCATCCCTCTGAGTATTGATTTCATTTTAACGTAGAGAAGGGTTGTAGGCTAGTCAATCCGTCTGCGGACCGCTTTTTTTCTGCAATCCTCCTATCTGTACTTTGTAAAGATGGCAAAAAAACAATTTCAATTTTCATCATAAACAATTACCAGTCCTTGTGCACGTGAAATGTAATTTTGGGACTGATTCGATTAATTTTTTTGCAGATTGATCAACTTGGCTTACCCGTTAATAACAACGAAGAAGCTCCGCCTATGCCGTGAAGTGTCAGTCCTACAGGCGACTATTAAATAAAGGCGGCACTGAATTTTGCACAGGAGCGCAGTGTTCATTTCGCACTACGGACGTCAGACAGGTGATGATATTGCCACACGACATGAGACATAGCAATTTTTTATATCTTTTCAGGGCAAAGAAAATTGAAAAATGACAGGAAAGCGAGGCACAGGACAGGTAGAACAGGTGGTATTCAGAGTTCTACCTCTGCTGGGCCTTGCATCTTCTCTCATATTTTTAATTTTTATTAAGCACTGAAAATGCATAAAAAGACGAATTTGCACTTGCAAAACTCCACTGCACGGTGCCTATACGTCGCCGTATGGGCTCAGAGCTTCATTCGTCATCGCTATGGGCCCAACTAAGCTTTAGCCTTCACATTCTCGCAGAGTTCTGAGCATTGCCCGTGATATCTTATTTCAAGTCTGAAAAATAAGTGAATTTGAATAACATCATAACTTAAGTTAATTATTTTCCATAATTAGGTCATTGTATTTAAAAATTACTTTCACAAATTTTTCTAATGGCTGAATATTTCAATCAATTATTTGATATCTATTTACCAGTAAGAAAAGACAATCAGAAGTTAGTCATTTGAAAAAAAAATGTTCAAGAAGTCTTGAACTTTTTGTTATTTGTTAACCTCCGATTGGTATTTTCAACGTACGTGAGGCATGCGTACGTGTGCTTCACGAGTCCAAAATGGTCCGAAAATTTGCGGTAATTCTTTAAATATCTCAAAATATTTCACGAACTTTTAACTTTGATGCGTGCTAAAAATGTCGGGCTCTTTTTTTTAAACTCGACGTAAAGTGAAAGAGAGTGATCAACGTGCTCTCATAAAACCCTTTTATAAAGGTATAGTGCGCACTACCAGTATCCTTAAAATTTGCTGTATACGAGTGGAGTGCATGTAGTATTCTAAATCGCTCACAATTTGTTCTAACCGCGCAAGGTCTGCGTGAAAAAAAAAACCGTGTGCGAAAAAAAGGCCCTTTCCTTAAAACTGTTCCTTCCGGTCTTACAAATCCGCCCACAAGAACTTTGCTGCGTAGAATTTTGGATCACTGCTCTTACGTTAGTGACCTTGCGCGAGTAATATTTGTAGCGATCATGAGAAATATTCTTTTTTTATTATTCTATAAGAAGTCGTATGGATAAGGCGCATTTGAATCAGATCGCCTGTACAGGACTTCCTGCATAGTTCAGAGATTATATATTCGCTCGTGCCTATTCTCCTTCCTCGCAACAAGTTTCCTTACGTGCGTACGGCATCTGTGTGCTGGGCAAACCCAAAACCTATAATAGCCAAGGTAGGCGCCAGTTGGTTGTATATAGTGAAATATTCAGCGCGCAACGTCTCCGTCGTCTTGCGTTTCTTATAGTTGCTCGCTGAAAATTTCAGTATTAACATATGATCACAAGGCTAACTAGAACTACAGCCGTCATTTTTATGAAAGTGAACACGCGAACGCGTGGCAGATAATCTCGCGCCGCCTATGTGGCACGGTGCAGTGGCGAAATACGAAAATAAAAGGAGAGACGGGTGACGTTCCCGACTACTGCCTACACTCCCGTCACGAACGTGTCTTTATTTTACGCTTTCTTCTTGATATCTATGTTCTGTTGGGGCATTTCAGCGAACAATGATTGCTTTCGATAAGGATTGTTGCTATCGCACCTTGGGAAGCATTCGCGAGAAACAAAAAGCAAAACAAATGTTCGCACAGATCAGACTAGCGTAACAATATAAAGCAATTAAAAAGAAGGAAAACAGCAACAAGGGGTGCAGGCAATACACGGAACGGCACCGCTCTCTGCTGTCAGTTTTCGCATTTCGCCACAGCGCCGCGCCACATGTACTGTACGAGGCTATTCGCCACGCACTCGCGTGTTCCCTTCATAAAATAAAAATGACGGCTGTACCTTCCTTTTTCTCCTCTCTTTCTCATATTTCTATTTCCATTTCCCAATTCCTCGGTGTGCGCTAGTAAACCAAAAACTTCTGGTTAATCTCCCTCTTTTCTGTCATTCTGTTTCTTACCTTCCTTTGTGAACACAACTGTGATAATAAAAACAGCATGACTAATAACATGGCGACACTGAACAGTTTACAGCGAATATTCGAACGTTTTTTTCTATTAATAAACGTACATAAGGTGAGGTTGGTGCGAATGCGTGGCGCCGGCTACTTCTCTTCTCTTCCATAACTGTTGTCGTCGCAAAGTAGAGAACAAACACAAAACTACACAAAGCCACATAGAATAACACCCCCGCAGTTAGTCCGAGTTCTTTAATACAAGAAAGTATACACTGAACACAAAAGTTTACAAAACACGGATATTCACACAAATGAAATGTTCACACAGAATATAAGAGCTCGCTAAGACGTTGTTTAAAAGAACTGAGCGCTGGGCGAACTGGTAATCCATTAGGACGAAAACTGCGCGAAAAAATGGGACAAGGAAGGCACACGCACAAGTGCGGACTGGCAACTGGAAGGTTAACAGGGGAAACGCACATAGAATAACAACATGGTACGAAGAAACACGTGAACAACTGCAGGTTGACGTTTAGCTAGTCTCAATGTATAAGCCTATAGTCTATAAGTGTGGTGACTTGCGTTGCTAGGACATCGGTTAAGCTGCACAAACTTGAGATAGACTACCTAACCGCCAAGCGTCATAAGGCATTTGAACTCACCTTGAGGTAGCCTTCGGGCAATTACGAGAACTCCGGCAAGCGTCGTGTGGACACATGTTCACACTCTGTGAAAGCCGTGTACGCGCCATAGGTTCTTCGAGGCGCATCCATGGGTGGCTCTGTTGTATTCTGGACTACTCCGCAGAGGACGCATACTCGAGCACTGGTTTATGTAAGCGCATTTTGACTACGCTATACAGTGACGCAAGTGTTGTCACCCTTCGTTCCCCGTCCAGCCCACGCTATTGTGCTTGTGAGTGACCAGCGTTGTCGCGGCGAGCTTCGCGGAGCCTATACGCAACTGTCACGTCGGCCGCTGTTTAAACCGCTGCGCCTGCGTCAATATCAACACTATACACCCTGTAAAGAGAGCACCCTGTCTCACTTGTGCAGTGACGCAGCATCGTTTAATTTTTTTCGGACTTTTAAAAAGGCGCAGCCTGGTGCCATTCTTTTGTACAACATTTTTTTGATGCTCTGATTGTATTGATCTAGCAGGCAGCTGTTAAAGAGGTGGAGGGGGCACAGCGGCGTCAGAGGGTGGGGGGTGGCGTGCGGCGATGAGGCTTGGCCAAACTGCCTCCTCCCCCCTCCCTAACAGAGAACCCTGCGCACGCCTATGGGGTTGCATACGCCATGTTAGCAAAATTTATGTGTATTGAGTTATCTTGTGTACCTTAACTTTAATCAAGTTCTAGCGGCAACGACGTGCCGCAGAGCCCAGTTTTTCTAAGCCACTGTTGATCCGGAAATTAATCCACCCTTTTTGTATGTCGTCTTCGAGGCGGCAATACAGCGCGTAATTCTTTAACTATTCCTTAAAGTGAAAAAAAAATAAATAATAATATTGTACCGAACATAGGCAAATTTTGGTCGCTCGCTTTTTCGAGCTCCTTTTATTGAAACTACGGCACCATTCTTTCACTTGAACAGGTTTCCCTCATTTCACTAATTGCGTAAAAAAGATTGCTCGGAGATGGCTTCACAATAAAATTAAAGGTGGCAATAAAATGAAAGCCGACACACAAATGGTACAACGTGGAGAAGTGTGGCCATCTAGCGTCAAGAAACACAAGTAGGACGATATGACGAGTATAGCCTTCATTGGTTCTGTGAGGCACCAGTTTTTGTTGATGAGTATAGTCGTCATCGGTCATTTTGGTACAAAATCTCCTGATTATACTCGTCAACGGGAGGGAAAGGGTGAACTATGGCATTATCACACGCCATTATCCAGACGAGAAATCCTTCAGACAGGGGTTGTCGCTGGAGCCAACGTTTTAGAATGTGGTCTTCGCCGTCTTCAAAGCGGTTGCTGCATTGAAGAAGACAGACCACTTGTAGAAACGTTGGCGCCAGCGACAACTCCTGTGCAAGAATTTTTCATGTCTTCAAGCCTCCATTTTCTCCAGAACGTCTACTTTGCCTATGTTATTGCCGATATCTCTTGCGTGTTTCGGGTAGCGCTTACTATTTTTTTTCGTTGCATACAGCGATAACACTATTAGAATTCGCTTCCATGTGGTGTAGTAAGAACGCGATCGGCATTCGTACCAGGACAGTATCACAAAAGGGGAAAGTGTTGGCTGCTGTTAGTGCTGCGGGCTAAATTTTAGGCTGCTGATTGGCCGTTATAAAAGCAAATATTGGTGAGGCATAACGGTATAAATTGGGGGAAGTAGAAGATAAATCATCTGAAGTGTTGGCTGGTCCAGGTATCAGCTCGAATCATAAGTGATAAGGGGATGAGTCAAGAAACGCAGGCGAATATGTCGAATACTCTAGGAACTTTAATGAAGCCAACGGACAGTGAAACCAACGAAGGTATAGGGGACGTTATTTGCAGCCTTTTAGCTGTAGTGTAGTTAAGTAAGTGACAAAAGCGATAAGTGATATAAGTGTGAAGAAATTAAAGTGGGTGAAAATACAACTTTCCTCCGGCAGAGACAGAACCTGCAATCATCGGATAGCGCGTCCGATGCTCAACGAATTGAGCTGCAGCGGCGGTCGTCCTCCCGTCCACTTGCTCGGGTATTTATGTGCATATAAACCTGGGAATGTTAGTCAGCGTCACTCGTAGCCATGAGGGCGAGTGTGGAACTCTTTTTTTTTTTTGCCAGCTGGGGTCATGTAGCACGTGATCGTTTTACGAGCTGGCAGCTGACCAATAAGCCCTCGCATTCTACCTCAATGAACTTTATTTTCTTCACATTTACATCACAATGCCTACAATACAGTTAAACGACTACAAATAAATTCCCCTATAACTTCTTTGGCTTCACTGTCTGTTGGTTTTCGTTAAGTTCGTGTCTAACAATGGAAAACGAGCCCTCAAGTTCCCCTTCTTTCGTTAAAATACTTCATCAATTGTGGCATCAAAGAAAACTCCTCGCAATTCATCTCACTTCGTTTTATTGTTTTGACAAGCAACATTTTCAAGTGGCTTGAAGCAGCATGGCGATGACCATGACATTTCATCCTTGCATGAAGGCAGGTTGCTGCACAAAAGCGTGCTCCGCTTGTTGCATGTACGAGCTGAAAGACAACCAATCATATAGTTCTTAGCTCTTGATAGCAAGATTTTACAATTACCGGTGGCTGGTCATGAGTAACTAAATGTGGTTATAAAAAAAAGAGATTGCTCACGTTTCACCGAGTTGATGAGCTTGTCCAAGGAGGCTATTGAAAAGAACAATAAAGTGTGGAATTATGATTACCTGTACTGAAAGCTTCAGGTACAATGCCTTTTGGCTCCCGAATAATGTTGATTGTGCATACTTTTCAAGTACGTTCATCTGCACGTGGGTTACCTACTGGTATGGCTACACCTGAACCTTTGTTTTAAAAGAAAGCATTCGAAATGGTGTGTGAAATTAGGAGCACAGGACGCTTTCCCTTCAACATTTTCTAGGACCCCAAAAATAAATGACAGGAAAGCCATGCAACTGCTTTATGTAATGACACCTTCTTTTGCTACGTCATATGTTGCTATTATGTCTTGATTGATCTCTTCTTTGATGACTGATGACATCAATTTTTCACAATTTTCAAGGTTTAAGATGTTCTTTGGAGAGTTTGTTTGATTCCCGTGTCCTCCAAACCTTACAATAAAATCTTTATGTAGCACGTGGAAAGCACGTTCATTGCGAAATGTGCATTTGCAATCCAGTTATAAAGCAATACGCATAAACAGAACATCACTGCATCGCCGGACGGTCGTCTGAAGTCCCACCTAGCAGCTAAAAATTCGACAAGGCTCTATTGCAATGCGTAAGAGCCGACACATTGGCACAAGTAAGCGACAGGGTAAAATAGATTTCGCTCAACGGCAGCAAGAGCATGGAACACAGGCAGCAGAGACAGCTAGACGCGCAAATCATTCACCTGTTCCGCCAGCGCCTGTGTCTCTTCGTAACGCCTGCCGCGAAGCGCATATGAGTCAGGCGTGCTTGGAAAGGTGCGCCCTTTGAGCGATTCTCGGAGACAGCGTCATCAAGTACTTTTCTGAATCGTAAATAGGTGGCGTTACTAGCCTGCTGGGCATCGTGTATGTGAAGTCTCAATATACTTTCAGGCGGATAACGTGACTGAAAGTTATATAAGAAATGTTGGCCCATAACACAGTGTTGACAAGAGGGGTGCTTACTGATGCCGATGTGCGAAAAGCGCCCACTTCAATACGAATAACGCCGATTAAGAACGTTCCGTCTTTCTAAGACCGAACTCAAACACAGATTTTTTATATACACAGCACTTAATCACGCTGATATTGTCACGTGGTCGTGACGTCGACGAAGACCGCAGGCGACGTGTCCAAGATGAAACTCTTTATTTGGCTGAACTTGTGGCCGAGAAACGGAAACTTAATTTACAGCAATACACAGGGCATGCACTCATAGCGGCGAACAGAGCGTCGGCCGTCGATCAACTCACAAACGGTCAAGCGCGTCGGCTTTTATATAGGCGCTATCGAACTTTCCAGCGATATCGCTGGTGGCGGCGTTATCTCTCGACAAAGCTGGAACGTTCGCGTGCGGTGCGCAATCTTAACGGGACGTTCTAAAACAATCGCGAAGCTTCTTACACATCGCGGCACGGCCTGCGCAGCGCGTTGCACACAGGCTTTGTGGGTGAAGCTTCAACTCATGAAAAATAAGACGCGCGGCAATATCAACAACATTAAGACGGCATTATATTATCATTACCATCAAATAGAGCATTGTAAGCAGCGAGGAATACACATGCTGAGCGTATGTCTTTAATGCATATTTATATAACTGCAAGGAAGTGCACATTTTCCATGTTATAGAGCAAGCGAAACCCGCTTGTTCACGCTGTTTGAAGAAAATGACTACACCGCCGTTAGTGGGCTCCACAGCATGGCAGGAAAGCTAGCTTTTTTAAAATTATGAACAGGGTGCGCTAAAACAATAAACATAGAAGAGGTGTATTTTGCTCTGATTTGTTTATGACTAATTGAAGACAGCATGTAAGACGTGTTTTTATGATGTATCTACATATTTGCTTGTGATAAGCTGCATTCATATTTTCCTTGCAACGAGGTGGTCTATGCAACGAGGTGGGTGAGGTTTACGTACCCGCTTTGTTGCTGAAAGTTCGGGCTCTGCATATCTGCAATAAAAAAAGGGGGGAGGGGAGGGGTCGACTTAGAGCACGATGCATTGTACCATTGCCGTAGCCGTGAAGGGGCGGGGGTGATATCAACCCCCCAACAACTTCTCAAGTTTGCATGTGTACACATACAAACCCACGCATGAACATACATATAGTATGGCCGACTCCCCCCCCTCCCCCACCGCCTCCCGGAAAAAAAATTTCTAGCTACACCACTGAATTGTACTATGGGTGGGCGGCAGGCTGTCCCAGATATCGGTAGCCGAGAGGTTGTGTGCTCTGTGTTTATAAATACGGTGGTAAGGAAAGACTACTGGGAACCCCCAATGGGTGAGGCGTTGAGAGGCTTTTCGAAACGACTTGTGCATTGCAAACTTCCATCACGCAGCCTCTTCTAAATGCCACTCTAAACGCCCTTCAGAAATGTGAGAGTCATATTCGTTAATTTCATTAACATTTACTCTCTAATGGTTATCCCATTTGATATTTATCAAAATATTTTAGCAGTGTTTTAGACTCGGCGTATGGCCTTTATCCGAGGCTTTGTAATCTTCCAAACGGAAAGGAAACTAATCTATCATTGCCCTATAAATTACAGCGAGGGGCGCACTAGCAATGCTGGAAGATGAAAGGATACACAACTACACCTGAAGCTCGATAAGAAAATGAAGGCAGCTTCACACTAGTGGAGCCAAGCCTGAAGGAAGTGCGGAGCTGGGCGGCCTGTCTTTTTTAGGGGCGAAGCTCCTTAAAGCGGTACCCGTTCGTCCCTCGTAGTACGGAACCAGTCGTAACGCTAGTACCAGATCTTGACCTCCAAGGTGGTGCCGGTGGGAAATTTCTCCTGTGCGTTGTTGAACAATAAAAAATTACCAGCGTGCGCGTTAACTAAAAGCCGAATTCTTCTGTCTCTCATTCCCCATTAGCAGCCATTGGCATGTTCCAGTAGGAAACGTTAGTAGAAGTAGAAGTGTAAGTGTTAGCTAAAAGCCGACTTCTTCTGTCTCTCATTCCCATTAGCAGCCATTGTTTACCTCCAAGGTAGTGCCTGGTGAGATTTCTCCTGTGCGTGATTAAACAATAAAAATTTTGTTCAAAACGCCGTTGATTGATGAAATAAACCAACGAAAGACGCCAGATGTTTTCTAAAGCAATGGTTTTCTAAACAATGAAAATTCACAGCGTACATGTAAAATTAAAGTGAGCTGCAAGTCGTCATAACTCTCATCGAACCTTTAGTATAAACGCGCCCGATCCCACGTCGGTGATGATGTACTGGGCAGAATTCACGGAAGATTCACGGTTTACAGATGAACCTCCGCAGCTTCGCCCACTCATCATTCACTCCGTGGATATGCTGTGATTTTTCTCTTTCTTTCTTTCTTTCTTTCTTTCTTTCTTTCTTTCTTTCTTTCTTTCTTTCTTTCTTTCTTTCTTTCTTTCTTTCTTTCTTTTTCTCTGCCCCTAGTGTACCTCTTTTTGCCTCTGTTTATTTCTATTTCTGTCTTTCTCTATTTCTTTATATTTCTTCTCTTTTTTTATCTCTCTCTCTCTCCCTCTCTCTCTCCCTCTATTTCCCGCTGCTTCTTTCTTTCTATCTCTTTCTTCCTCTCTGTCTGTTTCTTTGTAGCTTTCTTTGATTCTCTCTCTTTCTCTTTCCATTTCTGTCTTGCTCTCTCTCTTTCCTATCTCTTTTTGTGTCCGTTCCTTTCTATATCTTTCTCTCACTGTCGCTTTCTTTGTCTTTCTATCTCTTTCTGTATTTCTTCCCTTTATTTTCTCTATTTATCTCTTTCTTGTTGTTTCTCTCTGTGTCTCTCTGTATTCGTTCTCTCGCCCATAAGAGTTATTGCATCCCACGCCGGACAAATCGGCGCACGTGTTCTGGAAGCGAAGCAGAAGATAATGAAGAGGATGAAGAGAGCGCGTGCTGGTTCATGATGATGATAGTTTTCTGTTCATTCTGCACGGACTAACGGTCGGTTTCAACAGCTCCGTCGTTAGAAATACAATCAGAATCTCTTTTAGTAGTTGTATATGCGAAGAGTTTTATTGTAGTCTGTGGCCTTATTTAAGACGCTCACTTGAAGCAGCGTCGCGGCGTGGCGTCTTCTTCTTTCAGCACTTGTCAGCGTGTGGAAGGGCCCCAAAGAAGGCGCATCCAGCAACCACCGAAACACGATTTCTCCATTAAATTTTCGCAAAGTCTAAATTTTCCTGGTGTTCACAATCCACCATGTCGGTCTTACGTGTTGCCTCTAGACAGGGCCTTTTTTTCCACCAGCACAAAATCTTTCAACGATGCCTATATAGAAGAGCGTTCTAGTTTTACGTCTGTTTTGAGCCACCGATAAAAGAAATCCATATGATTCAGATATATTCACATTCTGGAACTCATCCCCACCAATAATTTTTTTTTTTGTGTGTGGCGATGATCATCTAACGTGCCAGAGGGACGAACTCACACACATTTTTTTCCGGTTGAGTCTGCATAGATTCGGTTATGCATTTAAAAATATAGACGAACGTTTCAAGGAAGAGTCAAATGAAGAACTTAATAATACAGAACTCGTTAACTAATTTCGATATTTGCAACATGCGGGTATATTAAGTAAACTATAACAAAGAAATTGCAATATAATATGAAATAGCGCCAAGAAAGGTTCCTTGAAAGTTGGAACTGCAGAGCGGCAGATTCTTGTTTCGCGACTACTGCGGTCCTATGAGCGCTCTGCTACACCTGAACATTGTTCTGTAAGCCTATGAAAAAAGTTAGGCCTTACAGTCTTCTTTCTACTTCAAATAATCAGTGATACAGTTGCACATTCGCATACATATTAAGCATAAAAGTACAGAAATCCTTACCGTATAGGTGTTTGGGGAACTTTTGAAAAACAGAGCTGTGAAGAACAAATAACACAGCATACAGTTTTGTGAAATCAAAAACAGGAAGCACAATTTTATCATAATAGTAGTGTATGAACATTTTCAAGAGCTTCGACTACGCACGCTTCTTCGTTCAAGAGCTAATCCATAACGTTTCTTTTTTGCATCTAAAGCTTTCGCCTTTAATATTACTAAGGCCTTGCAGACGACATGAAATGTGTGACGTTACGCAGATCTGGGCCGAGACCTTGGAGACGGTGTCGCCACTCGTCTTTCTGTTTTCGCAATTTTTTTCGCCTGCGAAGGCTGTTTTCGTCATCCATGGGTTTTGTTTGTTTATTTTGCTCTTTTGCTAAATATAACTCATCAGGAGGCGTTGATCTGTTGAACCAGTTTCCATAGCCCTCTTGTATACGCCTGGGTGGCAAATGGCCGTCAAAGTACTTCGTGACATTAACAGAAGCTGGGTTCGTTATGCCCAGTGTGCTTCTAGAAGTGTAAATACCAAGTTACACGACTGTTAGGACTATGCTAGCCTAGCCTATATATATTGCAAAAAATCTTATAGTGGTGAAAAATTTTGCACCTGGTAACGCATTTTTTTTTCGGCCCCGGACACAGTAGAGAAAGAAAAGGTGTATTTTTGTACTTACCGCTTGTGAACATGAGTGTCATCCATACCGTTGATTCCTGCGAATATTTCTTAACATGAATATAATCACAAAAAAAATATTGCGTGACTGTTCTGACAATGAGGAATTTTGTTATGGCGCGAAAGCAGAATAATGTGCTTGAACATTTATATCATAGGTCGCTAAATTTTTACGTTTATGAGCATAAGCAAGAATTTGCAGTATTTCCTTCCTTATGATTTCAATTTGCAACAACTTTACTTGCGCTGTTTCCTTGAAATATGCGATATGTGCACTATAAAACGCTGCAAAATGAGCACAAACATCCCGTCTAGAACGCGCTCTTCATTCACGCATTCCACCTTCATGCAACGTTACTTGCGTCATTTTTAGCGCATCACTTGTAATAAAAAATTGTACATCGCAGTTCATGGGATCATGAGGCAGGATTAATGAGTAAAGTCTCATGTTGATGATTAGAAAGAGCATGTACCAAATTAGCAAAATGAATTCACCTCTTCAACTGATATGTGCAAGCAATGTACGCCGAGCTGTGGCTAGACGCTCATTATCTACAAAAAAAATTCGACTGTCTTTGCACTAAGCAGCGTCGCTATGTTGTTGGCTAAATGGTTGCTTCCTTGAAAGCTTTGCAAGTGCAATGCAGGCCAGCAATTGGTCTACTTGTACTTCACTGTTCGCCGAACGTGTATAAGCACCTGCCAATTAACTTGTGTTCACCTTTGCTTTAGCTCTTTAATGGCTTTTTCAATCACTGCAGCAATACTGCAAGTGAGGTCAACGCTACGGTATACGGGCGAGAAAGCAGTGATCACTACCTCAAGCTTGAAAGCTGGAGCGCTGCTCTGGCACACCAGCTTGGCATCAATTCTTAGAGCATATGCGTTTATGAGTGTCCAAGTTTGCGAGTAAATTAAGTGCATTTACTAAATTAAGTGCATTGATGCCCCTATTGGGGACTAAAAATCTTCGTAGGAATGCAATGATGAGATGTTAAGGTAGATAAGTACGTTGTATAGTTCTAACTCCTTATACATAGGTCACTGCGTAAATCATGTGAGTAAAATAACTCTGTAGCAGTATGATTTGGCTTTGAATTTCAGAAGTATCATGTGTTGTGAAAGCAATCCCTAACACACTCGGGCATCTATAGCGTCATGTTACCTGAAAGGTTAGCGCGGGGAGAGGAGGGATGAACTTTATTGACAGAAACCAGCAAGTTTAGGTGGCCGGGCCTAGCAGCTCTTTTTTTTTATGTTCATCGTTTTCAGCACCTCTAGCGTGCGACTTCTTCATCAGAGAAATTGATTTGACGAAGGCTTCTACTTTTCCTTTCCTGGACCATGGGAGCTCTAGTGCTTCTAGAAAGTTTACTCCGTATTCTCGCGCCCTGCTACAATTTCCATCCCTTCGTCGGCTTTGTCTTTGTGAATACTATGCTTCCGAGTGCTAAAACTACAAAATACATGGCGAGATGAAGAATCCTTAGAACACCCTGTGCTTCAAGGTTTGTACCTTTTTCAAGATTCTATCTTTTCCTGGGCTTCTAAAATACGTGACATAACATTTAAGATAGTCTTAAGCAAAGCTCACCTGAAACAAGAAGCGCCAGACTGACCAACACAATCACTGTCCTCAGCATCATCTTCGTATCGTGTGGCTGATCTTGAGCGTTCCTCCACAGCTGTAATCTCTCGATGATGAAACCTACGCGCCAGCCATTTTATCTTCTTCGCCGCAACCCACGTCAATCCTACAGGGCTTACTTTTTTGCACGTCGGCACCATGGCAGACACTCTCGACAATGTGGGGAGATGGATGAGGAGGTGTATCATTACTAAAACAAAGAGAGCACGGAAAAGGAAATTTCCTCAGAAAAGGCGTGCATATTCATCTCATTTGGCTGAGTCACGAACCCCTTTTTGCTGTCAGTGGTCTCAAGGGTCTCATCTGTATCATAATAAAGAGCTTAAGTGCGCCACACCGGCACCTCCCCTAAACGTGAGGTAACTTATGGATGGTGCTCCTCCGCACACCTGCCATAAAAAGCCGAAGAATAAATGTTCACCAGAACTCTTCTGGTTTAGCTGCATCAAAGGTGCCCACGTTACTAAAAGCTCCTTATTGTGATAGCACGTCTTTGCAGCGATCTATAATCTCCTCAAAGGGCACACAGGTGAGTGCACGCAGAGGGCTAACCACCTCACTTCTTCATACCTAAATAATAATAATAATATAAATATATAATAATAATAATAATAATAATTAAAAATAATAATATATTATTATATTATTATTATTATTATTAGTAGTAGTAGTAGTAGTAGTAGTAGTAGTAGTAGTCGTAGTAGTAGTAGTAGGAGTAGTAGTAGTATTATTTATATATTATTATTATTTATAGATTATTAGTAGTAGTAGTAGTAGTAGTAGTAGTAGAATTATTATATTATTATTATTATTATTATTATTATTATTATTATTATTATTATTTATTATTATTATATTATATTTTATTATTATATGGGGTTACTACATGGGTTTAATATATAGGGTTCTTTAACATACACTGACATTGTGCAGTACACGGGCATCTAGCATTCCTCCCAAATCGAAATGCGACCGCCGCAGCCGGAATCGAACCCACAATCCTCGGGTCAGCAGCTGAGCATTCTTCATACTTTAACCACGGTATAATGTTGCATTCTAGTTGCAAAAACGCGTTTTGGAAACGTTCTCCCAAGCTTGGTAGATTAATTCCTAGTGATCGCCTTTTACGAGTAATAACAGCTGGTCTGCATAACATAAATAATCATTTTTTTGTATCTTGAACCTCTATTAATAAATTGAAACTGAAAATCTGTCTTGAATCTTCGACAGTGAATTGTCGTTACTATAGCTTACAAACGCACATTTAGGAGAGGAAAGCTTGAATGTCTTATTTCATTATATCTTACACCGGTGTCACACGGTTCAACGCGGATCACGATTAAGCCCAATCGAGATAAAATTTCTCAACAATACTTGCCAACCTTCTGCAACTTGCGCAAAGTGCCTGTCACCATCAAGCAATTCGATTCGGATGAACCCCGATCACGACGTTATGTGACCGTGTGATATCGGTATTATAACAGCCTGAAATAATCATGAAATTATATAATCTAAAGTGCGAACACATCTGTAGCCATAACGATATCTCCTCATTCCTGTTTTTGTGTGTGTGTGTGTGTGTGTGTGTGTGTGTGTGTGTGTGTGTGTGTGAGAGAGAGCGCGGAAAGAGGCCACTAAAACAAGACGATATTACTTGATGGCATACATTTAGACATGGCAAAGTGTAAGAGAGGTCATCGAAAGTTTATTACAGGTGAAATCGACCACATGTCCTAAGAGAAGGCGCTTCTGATCAGTCCACTGTCCGTAGTGTCCCCGTTGATACGTTGCATCACATCGTGTACAATTTATCCGAAGAAGCTGCAGTAAAGAAGCGCGAAATTAACATTATCAGGCTGTATCGAGAATAGTATACTGCACCATCGTGAAATGTTTCATTTGAACGTTCTAACTTCGGAACAAACAATGCTGAAACGGTAATACTGATAGGCACAAGTAGATTGGCCACAGAATCTGTTCATTTCGAAAATTTGAAGCTTTGTACATATTTTTTAAAAACGAAATGAGTAGTGATGACGTTACAACGTTCTTGCACTTCAGCAATATAGTCTTTAAAAGTAATGTCCGAACCTTTAGGAAGATGAAGCTATGCACTGATGCGAGAAAAGCTACCGAAAAATAATACCTATGGTATAGGAGAATAAACGAATGCAAAGTTCACCGCACTCATGAAGAAAGGTTGATACGTTGCGCGCCATAACCAATGGATGCCTTACTTTACCGTAATGCGAATAAGTAGGAACAGTATCGTAGGCTACTGCTGTACCTTAATGATACGGTATTTTTGAAAATTTGCTACCTTAAGTGTAGGGTGGTATAGATAAATTAAAACCAGTGAACCGAGTGTCACTACCAACGGCCCGCTTACCAGCATATAATATGAAACTTATACCCGGGTATTTAAATGTTACTTCAAATTGCGTGTTATCTCCGAAATTAGGGTAAACGATATACTTTGTTCCAAACACTAACGTCTGGCTGAGCCCAATTACTATTCGCCAAAGTATACGGCATCATGTTTTATGCAACGGGCCGGCCCTCGAACCTTGAAACACTCACCGTTGAATTTTTAATGCATCGTGCATGATGTCTTAATAATTACGTTTACTCTGGGAAATCTAACACGTAGCATATATTCGCACCAGCACTCCAGATACCTTGCAGCGAGCCCTCAGTTCTAGGTAGTTCAGCAAATCAGTTACTAAGTAATATATATTAAAAGGCCTTAAGCTCAAGTTGCATTTTGATATTACTTTTTGCACAAACACTTCCTCCATAGCCGGAAACAAAAGGAAACATGCTATATTTTGTATAACAAAAATTTCGGTGTGCTAGACTAACAACAATATACATACATCTTTCGTAGAAGAGACAGAAGAGCTATGAAATTTAAAAAGAAACCCTTAGGTCAATACATGAAAAATCTGCTGCAAAAAATTATGTGGTATTCTCTTTTTTTGTCATTTAATGTACAAGCGCGAATGCATTTAAAAATCTGGCTGTAAGATTGCTTGGATACGCTTGACTGGCGCGAAATACATTTTGCGAAAAGGGGGATAGAAAAACGAAGAAAGGGGCGAAGCGCCAACTACCAACTGTTTAATGACAGTCTTCGAAACGTGCAGAAAAAAAAAAGGAAGAACACCTCCCACGCATGCATAAAGAGCCAACGTATGACTTGAAACGACATGGCCAAGATAACATGTGATCCGAAAAGCGCATTTCGAAGGTTGCGGGTTGGGATCCCACCAACGGAAATGCTGATTTTTCGTCCGCTTTAATTCCTTTTTATTTAAGTGAGAATCATTACACTATACTTAAGAAACCACAAAATATTTTTCTTTTGCTTTTCTTGGCTTAGTTGTCTATCGGTTTCATTAGTTGTGCATAATACAGAAAATATATCCCCTCGGTCAATTCCCTTCCTGTTGCAGGATACAATGTTACAGATGTCATTGACTAAGATATTACACTATTTTGGTTGTAAGATGTCACGCAATGTGCTTACTGCGACGAGGAAGGAGGCTGGCCGGCGCCGGCAGCGTCGCCGTCCATTCCTGGAAAATTCTCCATCGGCATCGGTCCTAGGGCGTTGTCTACAATGTTATGCAGAGAAGGCGTCTTAGCAAGGACAACGGTCACCAAGATGTGCGCACGAGAGAGTGGTGACCACCCCCCCTTAATCACCGAAGGGGTGCGCAAAGCCTGCCCCGTTCAGTTACTTAGTCGGACCCGTCCCCTCGTTGTTTAAAAAGCAGGGCTATGGTCACGCAGGTTTTTCACAATAATGACAGCCGAAGGCCCCTGACGTTGCATTTGGAACTTTTTATTTCCCATCTTTACTCCCAGAAGCCTGGGACCAAAGGCAGGCCGTTGTGAGAAGCAGGCCATCGCTTCGTTCTCATATTTTCATCCATTCCGAAGCTTGTTGACTTTTGGACTCGACCAAAGAAGGGGAGAGCACTGCAATAAAACTTTTACATCCCCTCTCCCTAATGGGAAATCCTGCGCACGCCTATGGTCACCAAAATATAGATCTTGAAATCAATGCAAGGTGCCCCAGCTAACTCTAGCCCGAGTTTAAAAATATACCGACGCACTCTATGACGACGCGACTGGATCCATGTTGCAGACAATTGCGTGGAGTGAATCGCACGATTTTTTTCTGCTTGATTACTCAATTGGGTATTATTAATTAACCAACTTTACAGCTACGAAGATGGAAAAAACGCAGCTTGCCGTAGTGGCGCACGGCTAGAGCCAACGGCAGAGCTAGTGTTCGACATAGCTTCTTCAATGTTTTGATGTGATGCCAAACTTTTTCTAGGGATCTAAAGTTTTTGCTGGTAGTACTAAGTATGGTTAGTTTTGGCTATCCTCCGATTTCGGTCGGTTCCCCACACTACGCACGTGTCACGTGGTTTTGGTGGGAACATTTGACTTGACTAACTGTTACGATATGCTACGTGGTTTTATTCGCATGACTAGCTGCTACGTGATGTTACGTGGTTTTAGTCACGTGGGTAGATGTTACACGATGTTACACGATTTTAAGTCACACGACTAGATGTCACGTGATTTTATTCACGTGACTAGATGTGACGTGATGCTGCGTTTCCTTTCATGTTTGTCCTTGTTTAAGAAGTCGCGCGGTTTTACCTTGTATAATATTGCGCCTGCGCTACCCCGTTAGCTCCTTTGCTACTGTTAAGGGGCATCTGGCACGACTGCAACTAAGCTCGCTTTCTGTTTTCTGTTAAAAAAGTCATTTTCGCCGCAAGGGCGAGTCAACGGATGCGATAGCAACAGATTGGCATGTTATACGAAGTAAGGCTAGCAGCTAACTCCTCTAGGATAGGATGTCGCGTAACGCTACAAAACTCTGACGTAGAGGAATACGGCTGATCCAGGGAGCAAAGCGTTTTCGTGCTGTCTGTCGTCTCAACGTGAAGTAAGCGGTGAAAGCACAGCACGTAAAAGAGTAGGAGCGGACTACTGATATCTGTCAAGGTAGCGCGCTCACCAGCGCGCACGACTACGCCCATTTGATCAAAGTTCGTATTTTCTACCCGAGCGACGCAGTCCGCCACCGACACCCCTTCATGCTCCTTCGTCCGACGGAGCCTCCGGCACGCTTCAATTCTGCTTGAGCCGCGCCCGTGTGCGGACTTCACAAGCTTTTGCTCGCATATAGAACATACGGCGCGCGGGACGATGTTATCGATTTGTGCTTTATGCGGAACATGAAGGCGAAGCAATAAATGTGCTGCTAGTGTCCATGTCATTGCTACCGCAATTTAAAAAAAAAGTCTACTTACGGAAGCCCTGTGGCGAGCCGACTGAGGCCCCATGAGCCTGCCTGAAAGACGAACCCAAAATGTTTTTAACTGAAGTGGGAATCAAAAGCTGGTGTTGTCCAATGGCTGACCAGACATTCTTATTCCGTGCTGGCATAAAATTGACCCGGTGAAACGATACATTTTGATACCTCATCAATGTCCGTGTGTATTGCAATTTATTTAGAGCTTAGCAGCTATCTTATTTCGATGCTGCATGTTATGCCCAACATCATCATGATGAGCCTGACTGCGCCCACTGCAAGGCAAACGCCTCCCCCATGTTACTCCAAATAGCTCGGTCCTCTGCTTGCCATGACCACGTTATCCCCGCGAACTTAGTCTCATCCGCTCAACTAACATTCGGCATCGCCCTGGCGTGCTTGCCTTCTCTTGTAATCCAGTCTGTTACTCCTAATGATCAGCTGTTATCTCGCCCACGCGCGACATGCTAAGATGTCCTTAACACGCGATTGTTCCCTGGCGCACACTGCTCTCTTTCTGTCCCTTAGCGTTACACGTATCATTTTCATCGCCGCGGTTCGCTGCGTCCTCCTCAATGTAAGTTCATCGCTCTTTGCAAGCCTCCAGGGCTCTGCTCCGTAGGTACAATTCACACCAAATCTCGATTCCAAACAAAATTTTGATTCATTCTACTACTGTAGAACCGTAATCAATTTGGCCAGTAATCTTGTCAAACAACAGAATACTGAACAGCATGAACACCGCACCCACACATACACACACAAAGAAAAGAAAAACGGACCGAGCTTTGACAATTCCTTGATTTGTTTGTCGCGTGTTCGCTCTGTGAATCATTCTGCTGTTTAAGAGTAATGTGGCTGTTTGATTACCTTTAGGTCAGATTTATTTTTGCAACTGATAATCACAAAGAAGCCCTGCAGGTACTTCTGATTTGCTTAATCCACTAGTCTTAGTCCAGCGGAACAAAAATAAGGAAATAAAAGATCAGGAATAAAGCAATTAAATACTTACAATGACGGGTGAAGTCCGGTGTCACCGCCTAAATACAATTTTTTTTTTCATTAGAGAACATTGCAAACGAGAAGCGAGAGGGAGCAGCCGGTGCCATTGTAATGGCACCAACCTCTCCTATTCGTCATTTTAATAAAAGAAGCTTAAATGTTTTCCCTCTCTGAAACCATAAGCTAATTACGTAGCACGTGTGTTTACGAGTTCAAGGTGCACGTTGCAAGCGTACACCTTAGCATGTTAAAAAATACAGATGAGGCAGAAACGTGCTTAAAGGGGACATGACACGCTCACCCAACAATTTGCGGTTTTCAGCGAAAAATAGTAGTGTCACTTGGGCCGGTACATAAAAAAATGGACTGTAAAAGAATGTTTCAATGCAGAACAAGGCCTGCATGTCGCCGGCTGTAAGCCCCGCCCCCCACCGGAGACCGCCATTTTGCCATGACGTGTGTGACGTCATGGGCTTCATGGATCGTAACCGTCGTTCCTACCAAAGTTTCAGCCGCCGCAAATTGTTCAATTTCAATGCCAAGCTGACGAAAGCTTGAATGGCTGGATTGCGCGCGCGACTGACCACGGCACAATATCATTCGCCGGAATGCAGACCCTCGCAAAGTGAGCAGCTTGTTACGTCATGGATCGCAAGGGCGCCAGAGTTGCCCAACTCTCGCACCGCGGGCGCGTTAACAAGCATATTCAGGTAAAAATTAAGTGCCCGAGCAAATGCGCTAAGATATCACGAGCTTGTGTGAGAACGTACAAGGATTATAACCCATATAACACAGATCATGACCGAAAATTGGGTGCCGTGGCCCCTTTAAGCTTAAAGAAACGGATATAAAAAATATTCTGAACCAGAATAAAGATACAAGAAATGCCAATATTCAATTTTCACACACTTCCTTGGTTCAAAGAAACAATGTACGGTCTAAAGACCGCACAACGTTATTTGTTGGGCGAGTTGGAACAAGTTAGTGATAATGGTATTTAGCGCAAACACAAGACAACAGACACTTGTCTACGTCCTCTCCTTTGTCTGTTGTCTAGTGTTTGCGCTAAATACCATTATGACTAAAGACTCCATTCATAGGAATTCGACATACAAACACGCTGATATTAAGCGTGTGCATTTCCAGGATTTGGGGACTTTTGTGCGTGGCGCCATTTATCGGCGGTAGCAACGGCGTCCTGCCATAACTGAATGGGGAATTGGCGAAAAAAATAATCTTTTGAAAAAAGCTAGCTATCGAACACGACTCGGGATTCTATACCGTAGAGACCTACGGAACGTTTTCGTAAAATTGCAGTATCGCACTACAAAGCATGTGGCTTCCCAGGACAATGGAACACCGCCCATTAGAAACACATGGGGCCCCATGGTAAAATTTTAAACTCTCTGGGAAGCCACACGGTTTGTAGTGCGACACTGTAATTTTAACAGAATGTTCAAATAAGTCCCTACTGTTTAGAACCGGGAGTCGTTTTTGATATATAACTTTTTTCGTGAGATATGATTTTTTTTCGCCTATTTCCTATTCAGTCACGGCAGGCCACCGCAATCATCGACGAGAGATGGCAATACGTGCATATGTCCCCAAATCCTGGTCATGTTTCGCTTTATCCAAAACACTAACACCCGCCATGTAATTTGTCATTTACACAATATCACGGCTTTCTGTTTTTCAAGTTTGATGACAAGTATTCAGAACTGCTTTCTGGTGGATAGAGGAAACAACTTGTCACTGGGACTCGTAAGAGAAAGAAAGAGAGAAGGAATATAGGAAAGGCAGGGAGGTTAAACGTAGACTACGTCCAGTTTGCTACCCTACGCATGGGGAGGGGAATAAGGGGGTAAGAGAGAGACAGAAAAAGAGACACATTTTACATCCCGCACACAGTGCAGCCTATCAGAGGCAGTCGCTCAATTCTGTTGCCTTCAAGAACTGCACGAGGGATTATATGGCTTTCAGGTATTAACAAAGCTGGCATTTGTATTTATCTTTTACGGCGCCTTCGTTCGACTAAAAATAACACAACCTCTCTTTCTCATTACGTCAAGTTTGGCTGTTTTTAATCGGCATTTGGCACATATAGTTTGTATCGCAGTCATGACTTACTCTTTCCATTGACATTGATCCGTCATCCACACTTACTAGCCCATCTGCGAGAGCGAAGGCTGACGAGGGAGAGCATGGGTAAAGCAAAGTGGGTGAAAGGAAAGCCTAATGCAGCGCATTGAGCCTGGCAGAGAAAGGGTAGCGACGTGGAGAGGGTGAAGCTGGGTAGAGAGGAGGAGAGCAAAGGCGAAGCTATGGCGGGAGCGAAACAGGTGATATGGAGAGCAGGAGAGAGCAGGTGCGCCATTTGCTGTGCCTTTGATAGGAGTCGTCCAATGGTAGCGCGCTCGAGGACATGTGGTGCTGGTGAGAGAGGAGAAAGGGTGCACCGAGGGCTGGCGAAATAGGATGAAAGGCGCGCTGATGCCACCAGCTCGGCTATTTAATCAGCCTTTGCAACGTTAAGTCAGTTGAAGCTGTGCATAAAAAAAAACTCAGTACATACCCATCATAGGCATCATGCCGTGAGGTTGGAACATGGCAGCCCGTGCATTTCGTTCGTGGGCACGCCTGTGTGTCATAAACGGAGCAAGAAAGACAAGAACGGTAGGAAGGACGACTCACACAAAAACAGTTTTCAGAGGTTTTTTGCTTAAGTAGAGCAAGAAGTGCTGCAAAAGGAGGTTGTGAAAAATCGCAGTAACATGGGCATAGTGATTATGAATATCTTTGGTGAACATTTGGAAAGTAGGCGCCAATAAGCATGGGCCTGTTCGTTGTAAATACTACGCCGGTAGGACCTGCGTTTGTCAGGGCACTAAAATGTTACTATAAAATCTCAAGTGACTGTGAAAGTCTTAGCAGACTACAGTCGGTCACAACCTGAGGTTTAATACAATCTCCGCCCCCAGAACTGCGCCGCGGCAGCCATTCATATGTGCAAGAGAGTCGCCATGGCGTGTGTTTTTGGCATGTAGCAGTGCATTTGGCATTTACGTTAAAAAAACAGAAGACTGTAGTTAGAATATGTAAAAGTGCAGATGCAATGATGCTTTTGACAGCGTTGGATATAAATCAATTTACGCAAACCATCTTGCATACGCCGCCCTTTAAAATTTTTGACGCGCTCCAAGAAAATATGTTGGTTCACTTTTTGATTACTTCAAAGTGATATCTATCTGCCGTCCACATAACTCCTTACCTTGTAGTTAAGTGGGCATGACGTTATTTTTCCCAGCCTATCGATTGTTACACTTTTTACGATGTTGTGCGGGCGCAATGATATTGCGACTTTTGCCATAAAAACCAGGAAACTGCGTGTCAAAATGCGACAGCTACAACTGACTACTTTTAGGATGTTTTAGTTTTAAAGACGCCCATAGCCAGAAATTATATTTCGACCTGTCCTGGTTAATTGCGTAAAATGAAGGACTTTTACTGCAATGCGTATAGCCTTAAAAAGAGTATTTGAATGGTTAAATTGGTAAACTAAAGGACGTTTACGCCAATACCTATCTTGAAAAAACTGCCTGAATGATTAATTTGATAAAATGAAGGCCTTTACTTCAATGCGTACACCCTTAAAAAGATGATTTGAATGGTTATTTTGGTAAAATAAGGGACTTTTACCTCGCTGCCTACCTTTAAAAAGGCAGCTTGAAAATGCGAAATTCTTGATGTTTTGAAAACCTCATTAGAATTTTTTTTAGTACTGAAGGTAAATGCAGATTAAGAAGATGGAGTACCCAGATGCAATGTACATTTGTTTCACAATAAGCTGAAATAATTACTTACAAGCTTTCTTGTTCACTGTGAGCGACACCTGCAAAAATAAAACAGCATTCACAATACTGGTTCGTGGGCATAGCTTATCAGTGGGACATGCTTGCACTCCTCCCTTTAGAATAACCCACTATAAGTAGTCCATAATTATACTGAAAGTTTATCAGTTTAATTGTCACATTGCTCCCTTTGCGTTAACGTTGGTCACAATACTTACCACTTAGATCACCCACGTAATAGTTCAGAAACGTTACTCAGTGTCATTTTTCTGCTCGTCATTTTGTCAGTTATTAACAGAGCGAATACTCATGAAGTCGTACCAACAGGCCCCCAATGAAGCCTTGCTCAGTGATTTTCTTTCATAAAGATAACTGTAAAGATGCTTTGCCAGATATAACATGCATTGCGCGTAATCTAATAACAAACGATTCTCCTTGGGAACGCAGCTACCTCAAAACCCGGCCGGTTCGCTTTTCCAGGCTCCCTATTTTTGTGCGTGTTGGTGTTTAAGGTCCAAAAACCACGATATGAATGCGAGAGACATCGTAGTAGAGGACTCCGGAAATTTTGCCCACCTGGGGTTCTTTAACGTGGACCTAAATCTAAGTACACGGGCCTCGAGCATTTTCGCCTCCATCGAAAACGCAGCGGCCGCAGCCGGGATGCGATCCCGCGACCTTCGGGACAACAGTCGAGCACAATAACCACTAGACCACAGTGACGGCTCAGGCCCCTTATTATTTTGTTTGGCATTTCTATTATCTACGTAATGTGTTGTTCCGTTTTCATGGCCGCATCTGTTAAACGTTCTCTTTATGAATTTCTGGTTTTGGAGCTTGCTGAATGCAGTTACGACAACGTAAGACAGAAGTGTTTAAGTATGACGTCGAGCTACAATGGTTATTAGGCCATTACACAAACCTATTTTTGAACACAGATAGGTGTCTTAGCTATAGCTTCACATCTGATAAATATAAATCTCATATTGATTACGTGACACTTGAAAAACCATAAATAATTTTGTCCCTTTCTTCCCTTCTTGAACTGGAAGGTGTAACAGCTTCAGCCGATAGGACAGGTATTGGAAGCTTACGTTGATTGTCAACTATGCGATTATGCTGCTATGAAAAAGAAGCGTTTGCAGAACTGGAATTCTAACGAAAATGCAACTTATTTTGAGCGTTTGCAAGTTGAACGTTACCATTGAGTAAGCTGGCTGTGTTCACAAAATGTTGTTACTGAAAACATGCTTTCTTTCCCCATGTTTTGACGTCGTTCAGTAAAATATTCCTATCGATAAATTATTTTGCTGTTTAGATAGATCGCAATTTTAATGGTACCACCGGAGATGTTAGCTTGGTTTATCGTCTGGCTTGCTACTCCATGTGTCTGGTGATGAGCATGGTCTATACAGTCATCAAATGTACACATAAATAAAAAAACTCACAAACACACATATATACGCAAAAGAGTCATTAATAATGTTTCGTTAAAGTGAGTAGTCCTCGACAATACAAACAGCACTTTTGTGTTGCAAATCACACGAAGGCGGCTTTTCCACGGGACGCGAAGGTGCCGCGTTGCAAATGTAGTGCTGTCTTCAGAATAGGGCAATACAACTCAGGCTTATTTTTCCCTAAGAAAACTTACTGCATATGACGAGCGCTATCAATCCGGTGAGCACTGTGGACCTCATCTCGCACGGTGGAGAGTCCCCTTAAGCTTCCTGCGTAAGCCCAGTTAGAAACCACTCAGCTCGTAACCCAGCGACGTCACAGTACTTATACCCGAACGTAATTTTTACGCCGCAGCTGCTTTTTCAATTATCTCTAACGTTTAAAAAAGTATGCACGCAAATGTTCAAAGCTCGTTTCCTCGCCTCCTCAGCCGGTTGAACCGCGCCGACGCTACCGTGCGGCACCATTTCTGAGCAGGCGACGGAAATGTGTCTAGCCGGAAAACCAATCGCGGCTTCTCTGGGAAAGAATAAACGCCGTTGGTTTCTCGTTAAACACCTGCACAGAAGACTCGGAGAAGTAAGTGGGAGTGCCGCTTTGCTTTGTGGGGAATCCGTCGTGTCAGCACCCCCCTAAACTCGGCGTTTAGGCACGACGCACTAATTGCCATCTCGTACACCGCGCCGTGAGCCACGTATGTCGCTCGGTGCTGCTGCCAGCTCGCGTTAGGGGTGTCACGTCATCCGCGACTGAGTTCGCGGAAATACTGCGGGAAGGTACTGAAATGTGAGATAGGCCGACGAAATTTGAGATTAAGGCGACGCTCGGTAACCTTTCATCTTTGCGGTTGTTTTTTTAACCTGTACTTTCGTGCTGTATATGAGAAAGCAAGCTGCCAACAGAAAAACTGTCTCCGTTACGCAATCAACTAAGACGACTCGAAAGCGAAACCCATCTTTTTCTTTTCATCGCAGTCGATGTATTGATCCTCCCCAGCCACCCTCCGAAAGCCACCCTGCGTGGTACTGCACTGCCTCCAGGATCGGAGACATTGCAAGATTTTGGCACTTTACCTGATTGTGCACTGCCTCCGCGATCGGCCTACCTTTGACCATGCAACGATGCCATGTCATGGTGTCTTCATGTGACGTCACGTTATGTGACTTCATGCTGACGTCAGTTCTGGTGATCTCGGACGTCATGTAATATTGCGGTGTCATCATGTGATGATGTTTTGCATCACTCACTTTCACGCCGATGGCGCCGACGCCAACGGTCAATTTTCGCGTTTGATAAGGCATCTAAGGCTTTTGCCTTCAATTGATCCTTATCAAAACATGTTGTTAAGCTAGTTGCCTCATGTTCGATCAAAAAACTTGGAGGACGCTTGAGCTTCGCTTTCAAGAGTAGAACGCCATAGCGTAATCGGACCGTGTTCGTATCGCTTTCACAATCGCTAACTTGGCTTCGCTACTCGGTGGAGACCTAAACCATGCTGCAAGAAAAGCCAAAGTGTGCACACCCTCTGGGTCCAATATCCATGTGTGCGGCGCGACGATACATGGCCACGATGGCACGATGCCTTTTAAAAGCGCGGCTTATTAGCGGCCGTGAGCCTTTTGCGCCATCTCGGGGATGTTGTGTCAAGCCGCTGAAGAACCTCCGATATGTGCGTACCACCAACGCTAAATGGGCTATATAAATAGCTCACCGTCAGCGTGCTAGAGTATGTATGCGTGGTGGCCGAGCGGCTAAACGCATCGCGCCATCGAGCGAGGGGTCGAAGGTTGGAATCCCCGGTCCCACTAAAACCGAAAATTTCTTATCATTTCTTTATTTGCAACTACCTCGAATTTTCGCTCACCTACAATGCTGATTTTTCGCTCACAACCAAAGACGCCGCCGCCGCCGACACCGGAATTTCTGCAAAACAAGCTCTTTAACGCTATCACTTCGAAATGGTTAAGACGCTACACAAGGCAAGAGGGGTTCAGGACAGGAAGGATGCTATTTCAAGCCTTGAACTTATTTCGCCTTGGGCTTCGTCTTAACTGTCTTGAATAAAGACAATGATGCCGACATCTCAAGCTGACATCATTTCCTCACTGCGGTCTTCACAAATACACTCTCTAGTGTAGGCGGCATCCATGTCACGTATCACTTGTAACACTGGGAAGAATAACAGCATGAATCGTGTGTGCTGAAAAAAAAATTAAAGGGCCCTTGCCCTATCAAGAAAATTGGGACGAGTGAAACATGGTCTCTGCGTAGCTGACGTACTTCTCCTTTCTTTCTTTCTTTCTTTCTTTCTTTCTTTCTTTCTTTCTTTCTTTCTTTCTTTCTTTCTTTCGCATTTCGCAATGCTCCCTCCTAACTGTCTCCTTCCTGCATTCCGGGAATTGGACAATCATCCACGTGCTTAGCAGCGCAACTACAGGCAACAATGGCATGTAGCAATGTGCAATCACGAGTGACCTTGATGAAAGATCGGATTACCATATCAGATAACGGCTGATCGCCGACAAGCCTACGATCGAGAAAGCATCAATTATTGCAAAACGGCGCCTACAAACACGCATCGGACCGGCGCGCCTTTGACGGCCGCATTTCTGTACGCTCGATGGCCTCCAGTAATGCGCGTACGACGCCGAAATCTGTGGGTTATATAAACCTTCGCTAGGAAGGTGTCGTATATTGATGATAAGAGCGCCAGCAATAAGCAGTGTTTGTATTTATTTTGAGCTTGAGGAGATTTCTACCCAAATCTTATTTCGGAAGGTGGCGGCGTGGCGAAATCCGGCGCATCGTCTCGTAATAGTGAGCGGCGTGACGCATTATGATTCATTCGCGCCCGAGCCGTGACCCACTTGACAGGTTTCGTTGAAAGCCCGACGTGCTTTCGGCACGGACTCGGGTTTCCTGCTTAACAAGGAAACACGCCGAGCCGCGTGGAACGACATAAAAATAAAAATAATCTTTTTCTTCATCTTTGCTGTCATGCTGTTGAAACGGCTGCGGTAGACGCAAAGAAAACTCATTACAGGCCGCATGCGCGCGTCTGTCAGCCTTTCCGTGCTATGAATGTTGAAGCGTGCGTGTAGATTATCATATTCAAACCTTCGAAACTGAAAATGGAAAAAAAGAAGACAAAAAAAAGCGGGGGAGTGCAATAGTACGACAAATTTCTGGCGTCTAGAAGCAGCACCGAAGTATCTGCACGCCATGCTATATATACCGTGAATGTTCACATGCGGTAACACGCTGAAATATAAGCTTCCTTGCCCTGTGAAAAGGCTCTCCAAAGTGAAGTTTCTTTAGGTCTTAGATCTCTCGTAGTGCTTGTCGTCACCGTATAGGAACCTAGTGCTTCCGGAAGCGGAACTTGCGCGGCGGTGCTGCTTACACTGCTTACGCGACTGCTTTCGCGCATACTGCTGCTATTTCCCTATTCGCCACTGTAATATCAATAGCGGGGCTCTATCGATACATATTCTGGTCGAACATTGCAGCGTGTAGTTAGTAGGAATAGCGTCCGTAGGGACGTTTCACAATGCCCGTTTGCCGTACCGTACCATACCGCCGTGGACGGAACGTGGCTGTTTTAATGGTCATAACGTGTATTAGCCACCGTAACCGTTGCGTTCGGCTACCATACGCATCGAGCAACTGGTAATGCCGTGGCGTAAACGGTACGGTATTACCGTCAGTGCTAAACTACCCTCATGTATAAGTTGTGTAAAACTGAAAAGTCCGCAGCTATATATAAGTCGGCTTACGGAGACCTGGCAGTATAGGCCGCCCATGGCTCCTCATACAATATTCCAAGCAGATTCTACAATAATTCATCTGAGTAATCTGTAGGAGCTAGCAAGTACATGAGCAATGTAAAAATTACCAAAGCATGTAGGCGCCTTTAAGTACGCCGGCAGAATTCTCTGTTTTTCATTAAAGAGCTTTCTCTCTCTTACCAAAGCAACTAAAGGTATCATTTGTAGGTTTGTGCAACAAATGGGTAAATGTGATTGCCTTCCCTTCATTAACCTTACTCTACAATGCGAGCTTAAGGAGAAGTGATCTGCCAACGTGAAACCTAGAAATAGAACTTCAGGTAATCCTATACGCTGTGCACCTTGGTGTTTTACTGAGAAGTTAGCAAGACGCAGCCTGTGCCGCATTTTTTGTGTTCGGGACAAGCGTTACGAGGCGGATCGGCGTATTTGTGTGAACTGGGCAGTTGTGCGCGTAATGTGGGTTTAGTAGGCACGCCGATCACACTGTGATGCCTAGAAGGTCCTACATAGCGTCGGCACTCACGTTCGAGCGCAAACGTCCATTTCATTTAACACTTTCCTGTCCGCAGGAAAATAAGCAGTTTTTGGGTGGTCTAGTAAACAATTTTTTTACTGCTACACCAAATGCTTCATATTATAATGTAGAGTATCAATTTGTAGCAGAAGGATTGTGCTTTCTAATGGTTTTATTTGCAAGCAAACATTTATTAAGAATTTTTTGTAAAAAAATACTTAATGAAAATATTTGTAACAAAAACGAGAAAACGCCGTAAAAACATCGATGCTGCTTTGCACCAACGCAACCTAAAAAAAATTCCAAATATACATTTTAAAGAAGAAGGCTATATACAACATTACTGCAAATATGAACTTTCTATCTGTAAAAGGTAATTTTATACAAAACAAAAATGTTAGCCATGGTGGCTATCGTGCCACCGCACAAAGCAGTTGCGTGATGTGGTGAAGCACAAGTGTGCGGAGAAAACGTTCGTTCTTTGTTAAACTTTCCGTTCTTGATAGCATAGTTTGCAGTTCCTGTATCTTTGTAGCTTCTGGGGCTTGTGCTGTTGATCCTTAGAGGCACTTGTAGCGGGAACAGCCGCAGGAGCCACTGGATGTTGTTGCTCATCAAGTTCCGGGGCTACTTGACGCACTTTCACCCATCCGTGCTAAAGTCTGATGAATCAGTCATCTCCCGAGTCTTCGCTGCTACCACCATCACAAAATTCTGATGCAGACTAATCGGAATCCGTTGAAATTCGCCGTTTCCGAAAGGCAGCTACGCGCGACGTCGACGCCATGTCGGAAACTACGAGCGCTCGTCAAGCGGCGCGATTAAAGGGCGCTTTAAAAATCCCCCCGCGGCGAAACAAGGAAACACAAAAGCGAAACTAGAAAAATAGTTATCCTTTTATGCGCTGGATAGCGCTAGCTGTCTGTAAGCGCTCCGAACGCTATAAAATGTTTATTGAAGCCATCAACAGCATACTGTTGATGAGTATAGGCGCGGACAGGAAAGTGTTAAGCAGCTATGCAGGCTACGGTGCGCTGACGGGCATGTCATAAAGCAGATTTCGTTGGTGCGTACGTCGACCACATTATCTGGGCATGTTCCTGCAGCAGCACACACTTTTAACACTATATGTGTTTATAAGAAAATGTGAGCGCTTTAGAGGACTATGTGTACTCTAACTGTGGGATAGCGGTTAACTGTCCCTTGTAAAAAATTCGCATTGACTATGTGTTTAGACAATTTTATATATTATAAACGATTAACATCAATAACAATTCAACATATACTGTCAATTAAATTAATAAGCAACCCTTCACCAGTGAATGTATTTCCTGGGGCTACACTAGTTCACTTAAACCGCACAAAGTTCGCAGCTTACAACAATAAATTTTGCTGCTAGTACACATTACTGATGAAAAACATTCTCGTTATTTCGCACCACTGTCGATTCGGAACTGCCTACCTCTAAATGTGAATCGGCCTTGATTGCTAGTTTTTTTTTCTTTATTATTATTCGCATTTTTTCAAGATAACTTAGAGTTCTGACATGCATGATATCTTAACTTGTTCACATTTCTTTTACGAATCTTACTTACACAGCTGCTCTTCTTTTTTTCTTCTTTCTTTGCTCGACCATTCTTCATTTAGTCAGCATTTTTGGTGTGCCCTGTTGTAAAATGTTCTAGGCAGTGTTCTTGTTGTACTTGTAATTTTTTAATCTCGACTACTTGCAGTTTGTGCTATAATTTCTTCTCAAAATTTTTCCACGTTGTGACATTGCTGTAATCTGTTAATACATGTAACACACGTTTTCTGACCGGAGGTTCCCTTCAGCCAGCTGCTCTGGGACCTCCTGTTTACATATGTAAGCATGTATGTTTTGTACGAAAATAAAAGAAAACTGGCAGGGAGCCTTATGCATTCGCCTACGATGACTCGAAAGCCATCTTCTTCTCTTTCTTCTCACTCGATGTAACACCACAAAAAATTCATAACCCCGAATTTCATCCTATTGCTTCGCGATAACCCAGCGAGTTAGTATTAATCCAGATACGGTGTTCCAACATACGTTGAAAACAAATACAATGGCTACAGCTGGGCTGCATAATATCAGATAACGTTGGGGCTGTCGCGTAATTCTGATGTGTATGGAAGGTGTCTCTTTCTTTATTTGTTGGCCTCTTATGGTCTGTGTGATTATGCGTTGACACAATGTTTAAACCTTTTCTATAGTGTTAAAATTGCGACAATGTTATCAACTATTGAGACGCACCGCTTTAGCTTATCATACTACCACGAGCCCTTATTTCTTTATTTTCATGCGATCGGGTTTCACTCACACAGAACTGTTAGCACCGCTTGGCGCAGGCCGCACCGCAATGTTGGGAAAGCTTCGCGATTGTTTCAGACTGTTCCGTTAAGACTGCACGCAGGACGCGACTAGACAAGCTTATTCGGGAGCTTACGCGAGCACCAGCGATAACGATGGAAGGTCCGATTACTGACGCATAAAAGACGGCGCATTCCGCTGACGACCAGATTACTGACGACTGACAATTGTGCTCGAGGCTACCATTGCACTGAGTGTGCCACTTCTTTTTTTTTTCTCTCTGGGTACCAGTTCGCCCATTTAAGTGTTTCCTCCTTACCTGCTGAAGTTTTGTTTATCTCACCACCACAACCCCGTGACAATAATTAATCATCGCTCCTTCGCCTCATTGTCCCTCTATTTCCAGGCCAGTGCAGCAGGTAGCTCAGTCCAACCCTCTGCCTTTCTGTAAATGTATCTCTATCTGTATCTGTGTATAGGTACAAATATTTGCTATTTGTGAATAGGCGGTTGTTTTAACAGAGTACGAACGTTCTCCCAACAGCGCAAGGCAGGGGTCATCTTTTTAAAGTTTACAAAAACTCATTTGGTTTTAAGATTATTAAGCACACAATTGAGCCAAGCAGTGTGATAAAAATAGCATAAAAAGCTTTGCTTCTCGCAGTGTGTTCACAGGCAGCTATAAAAATAGGAAGAAAACACAAACAGTCATTGGTGTGGAGAAGGGGAAAATGTGTATTTTCGTAAAATGGAATTATGACGATACAGGTGTCACATATGAGTAGAAACAAAGAGCTGTATCACGTTGAAAAAAAAAGTGGTTTCACACTCAGTAGTCCCGAGTGCGGATGCAACCCAGAGCTCCTGCGTACGAAGCGACAAACAAACGAGGAGATGTTGAGGCGTGTACGAGTGAAGTTTCACAGAATCCAAAAGGGGGCGCGGTTTATTCTCGTTGGCAGTGGTCCCAGTTGACGCAGTTTCCGTTGTGGTTCCTGAAGTATCCTTCCCCGCAGTAGCAGCCGCTGGTGCAATCCTTGCACTCGCCGCCGGAAATGGGGTCTTCGCAGCTCAGCTCCCGGCAGTCGTTGCCTGAGCAATCCTGCCACACCTCCCAGCCAGGGCAGGCCTTGGGATCTGGCGTGGTGCTTTCTCGGTCCTCTGCGAAGGCACAGATGGAATCGACATTATCCCTGTAGGTTAGGAAGTGGGGCTAGTAGCACTGACGTAGCCAGGAGGGGGATGGGTGGTTGGATGCGTTCAATCCTCCCCCCCCCCCCCCTTAAGAAAAAAATATTAAGCGTTGCATGTGTGTAAAATTTTCAGCGTTGTAATTTGTACGCGAAAGTACAAACTCACCCACGAAATACATAAAGTATGGTTTAACCCCCCTCCCACAAAAAAAGGAGGTTCTGCTTACGCTGCTGGCTAGTTGGTACAATTGCATAGCGGAAGCAGCCCGAATAGACCTAGACAAGGAAGGCAAGAACACACAGAACGAGCGCTGACTCGCAACTGACAAGATTTATTCGAAAAAAAAAAAGAAAACATACGGAAAGCGAAGCGTAACAATGCAACCGTGTGCAAAAAGCAGAGGAGGTAATCTAGTCAGTAATCTAAGAATCACTTCACAGAACACGTGTTAAGCAGAAAAGAGCATAGCTCTTTGTCCGTCGATGACAACAATGCCTGACTGACGCAAGCGTCTCCCCCCCCCCCTTTTTTTTGCACGTTAGTTGCACTGTTTGAAGTGTATTGGGATAATTGTGCTATAGATGTGACGAAAGTAAAGTGTACGAAAAGACATCTTGCCGCTGGCAGGGACCGAACCTGCGACCTTTGGATCTGAAGGTCTCAGGTTCAATCCCTGCTAGCGGTTATCATTAGTGCAGGTTATCGTTAAGCTTGCATCTGTGCGTCAGTCAGGCATCAGCCTTTCCCCGATGAAGGCCGGACACCGGCTGAAACGTCAATAAATAGCTTCCTACGCCCGTCTACTTCACTGTGTATATTTACTTGGACCCAGAATCGCTTTTATCAGCGCAGCGGTGTAAGGCCACTGTTATCCCGTGCAGAGCGAGCAGAAAACAATCATAATTAGGCGACGCGCGCTCTCTTCGTCCTCTTCTTCCATTTCGTCCGCTTCTGCTTCGCTCCCAGAACACGTGCGCCGATGTGTCCGGCGTGGGATGCAATAACTGATGGGCGAGATAACGAGTATAGAGTGAAAGATAGAGAGAAACAGAGAGGGAGAGAAAGAGGTAGATGAAAGATAAAGAGAGGGATTCTTGGCGAAGCGGGATTCCGCGATGCGGGATTCAAACCCGCGTACCAACGACCAGAAGGCGAGCGTCGTAACCACTCGGCTACCCAAGCACACTAGCAGGGCATAACATAGCCTTGTATAGGATAGTAGAGCATAGCAAGGTGTTGGGAAAGGAAGGGGGGGGGGGGTGAGGAGAAAGAAAGGTAGTAAAGCATAGCATAGGAAGAGAAAAAGACAGAGAATCAAAGAAAGAGATAGAAAGAAATGAAGAAAACTATAGAAGAAAAAGAAAAATAAAGAGAAACAAAGAAGGCCGCCCAGTGCCGTACTTCCTTCAGGCTTGGCACCATTAGAGCGAAGCTGCTTGAGTTTATTTCAGATATATATATATATATATATATATATATATATATATATATATATATATATATATATATATATATATATATATATATTATAATGGTGCATCAGAACTCGCAAAGTAACACATATCGCCAATAAAGCAGAGCTATATATCCTCTTACATACCATCTTAAAGCAGGCTGTGCTGCAACCGGTTTCTTTTTCTATCTTAACCGTTCGCGCGCCTCTCAAACGTGTTATGCCTGTCGTAGCGACAGTCCAGCCCTTGAAACAATTTCGCAACAAGCGGCAAGGGAGCGCGCATCGTTGTATAAGCGTGCTCATCCGTCTTCTTTTTTATCATTTTGGGCGTAGAACTACGCGAAGACTCTCACTGCACGCTGGTGGCTAAACACCTCCTAGGCTTCAGATTAAGCAAGGCATACGAGGATTGCCAGCTGTGGCAAAGCCTGAAGCTGTATATAGAAATGAATGGGCGTTGCTTACGCATGCGTATCACAAGGACTCTAATGAACGTGTTTCTAAAAATAATGTGCATAAAGCTTTGAAGTTACGGGCATGTGCGATTGCTGTTGCAGTCGCCGCCTAAGGACAGGTGTCCTGAATAGCAGAGAAGGCTTTGTCATAGGCATTTGTGTTAACATAGCGCTAAGAATGATGGAATTTTTTGAAACAGAGTAGAGTCATTTTAAAGTTTTACGTTCCTGTTCTCGTAATTTCTCAAAGAAAGTTTTGGTTGTTTGTCTTATTGTTTACGACGTAAAGGAGATGTTGGTGCACAAATAAGCCACCGGCTACTCCTTAGCTCTTGAATGGATCGAGCGTACAACACAAGTGAACATACAAACAGTTGGACATGGAAGAAACGTACAAACAAAGAAACATATGTCAAACAACATCATAGTGCAAAAGAAAATCTCCGAAATGCAATTAACAACGCCTATAATAATGTGTGTGGTCATCATGGGGATGAATCCGCACCAATGGACAGCATAACAGTCAACACATCATAATTACTGCATATGGTACGTGACCTAATGTAGTAGGAACATAAATTCCTTTATAATTGCCAGCAATGCCGCTACCCTCAAGAAGGGGCTTTAACGCTTTTGAGGCGTACGTCTATAAGGCTCTTATTGGCCATGGGCCCAGAAGTTGTATGTTGAACGGTGTGCGGTCAAATGCCACTAGTTCTGATTTAGGCCAGCGTTTCGGCGTTGTTCATCAGCACATTTTCTTCCAGCTTCTTCTTATATCCAGTACAGTATGAAGCCCCACCCCAATTATTTCCAATTTGCGCTATCTTGTGCGAACTTATTCCATTTTTGCTATGAGCGTCTTGGATTGGTGCCGAACTGCTCATCATAATAGCAGCAAAACGTCAATGCAAAAGCTCTCTACGACTGTCGTCTGAAAAGACAAAGAAAAATAATCACCTTATAGAAAGTACCGCCAGTGCACAGGATGAACTACTGTGGTTGAGGACATAACATAAAAAAATATAAATAGTATTAACACATATCTTGGCTGCGCAATTACAAGATGACGTAACTGAGGCTCAACCTCATAAAGACTGCAACTCGCGGCTGCACTAACGGCTACCAGAATTACTTGGATCATGGCCTGAAAAGCTTCTTCAGGAAAAGGCGAACATCTTTAAAAACGTCTTCTTAGTGGACACTGGACTAGATAAGCGCTTATGATCAACAACTATGGGCAGCTGTATACGAAGTGCAAAAAAAACGGCAGGAAGTGGAAGATGGAAGCTTTCGATGAAAAAATCCTTAAACAGGGGGGTGGGTGCTCGAGCCGACGCTTCGACACGTGGACTTTTCTTCAAGGCTGGAACTATACGTATAAGAAGTGGTACGTTATTCCGTATACTGTAGACACAACTTGGACAGAAATGTGTGCGTGTAAACGTTCTACTAGAAAATGAACTCTTGCAAGCGAACTGTCAATTGCCATGCTTTTTTTGTTGTTTACGTTTTCTATATGATTTTTCTTTACTTGTTCGTTTTTGTTCTTGGGTAACCACTTCTTTTCTTTTTTCGCTGCCAAACTTAGAGAAGTGGAGTAGCCGAGATGTTGTAAACCTTAACCTCCTCACAGCGTCAGAACAGAACATTACTGTATCTACGTCAAGTTCACTGGAAAACGCAGAGGATATAGTGGAAAGTGTAAGCAGCGCTTACGAACATTGAGCCCCGGTGAAGAAAAGAAGATTCAAATCAACCCATAGCTCACAACTGCGACCTCAATTTCACTTGATAGATCCGTCGTGGCCTCCACATTGAAAGCAAAGTTGAGCGTGCAATCTGCTATATGTATCTTTGACCTACTCACGAACGACGCAAGGTGAGACTCCAGCAACCCTGAATAAAGACGCTTGTAAGATTCAATTTCGTTCGCTTTTTTTTAAAGCGGTTACGGAAAGAAAGAAAGGCAATGCGTTCGAAAGCAAGAGTATAGACTTACCTTTTGCAGCCTTGGGCGCCGCAAGTGACACGGACACAATCGCGATCATAGCGAACAGCAGCACCATCGTAAGATTCCTCATCGCTTCTTTTGTGGTGATAACCGCGCAAGCCGAACTCAATATAAGGAGCCGTAAAAAGATGCGTCACCGTTTGCTCCGCTTAGAAGAAGCTGTCTGCGAGGAACTGGCTCTCGCTACTGCTGCAACGCTTACCGCGGCGATGACCTCTTCGATTAGACCCCGTGACCCATTTGAGGTCGTGTAAGAGAGAAGTCGTCCCCGCCGGCGCGACTGCGAGAAATCCTGACGTTCCGGTATTACAGTTTTTCTCTTTCTCTCCGCTGCTAACAACTCGGCTTTCGTTTTTATTCTCTGATTATACGCTCTCGTCTCGCGTAGACAAAAACTCGTTTTCGGCAGCGACATCTTGCCACCCTCCCTTCCGCCATCATCCGACGTCAACCGGTCCTCCCGACTCCCTGGCGTCGCGGCGCCTCTTCGCGATGCAGCACGACACAAACTTTCGTTAGCTGCGTGCCACCCAGCAGGATAAACCTGCTTTTTTTTTTTTTCGTGTCTGCGTAACGTCTCGAGCCGGAATCGGACGTGATGCTATGCGATTCATGGTCAAAGGCCCCCTTATAGGCACGCATGCCTTGCTTTTTTTCCTGTCCTCTTGCGTCTCAGTGTGGACTTTTCTACGCTGCCAGACCATCGCCGTATTACAGCAGTGTGGTTTGTATTGCATCAGTGCGGCGTCCGCATCTCGATGGAGGCAATATGCTAGAGGCCCGTGTGCTTATATATTAACGCGATAACGTTAAAGAGCTCGTATCGCAGAAATTGCGCCGTCGGCGTCGGGGCCGTTGGTTGTGAACGAAAAATCATCATTATGTCCGTGACCGAAAAATCGAAAAAGCTGCAGATAAAATAAATAATAAAAATGCTGGGTCCGAGTGAGAATCGAACCCAGGCCGTCTGCGTGGCAAGCAGGTGTTCTGCGACACAGCCACGCCTCTGCTTTGACCTGCACTGAAAGTAACTTTCATGCTTCCCAAAAATACGCGTCCTGTATACAGGTGTCACAGTACGAGATGTAATATCGCAGTAATATTGCGTGGTACAAGTGTACATTGCCATCGGGCGTCACACCATGTCAATATCATAACGACTTGGTGGTTTAAAGACAGCCACCCATTACAAAAGGCACACACATTAGTGCGCGTATTCCCTTGAGACCACGTAGTGGGTGCATCGCAACTTCGAAGAAGTTTCTCGCGCATAATTGCTCCTGGTTTAAAGCATGCTACCCATTACATAAGGCACACACCTTAGTGCGCGCATTCTGTTAAACACTCGTAGTGTTCGAACTGCGCACTAGGAACAGAATATCGCTATCGCGTTCAACTCTTAAAAGCGAAGCTTAAGCGTCCCCCAATTTTTCTCTTCAGGGCAGTCATATGAGATATCTATCTGAAAATAGTGTGACAACTTGCTGATAAAGTGCTAAAGGTGGTTACCACTGTTGTGTGGGTCGTTTGCGATGTATGGGCACATTCTGATTTTTTTCTTTTGATCGAGGTTCACGTGTTGGAATCCCGACCGCGGAGGCCGCATTTCGATGGAGGCAGAACGCTCGAGGCCCGTGCGCTTATATGTAGGTGCGCGTTAGAGAACACCAGGTAGTCGAAATTTCCGGAGCCCTTCACTACGGCGTCCATCAAGTCATATCGTTGTTTTGGGACGTAAGACACCAGCAATTCTTATATAACAATGTATTGCTGTAGGTGGTACATTACTGGAAAGGAATGAAAAAGCGCTTACATTGCCCCTTTTATACGGTGTTCCATACGTAGCAGTCAACGCTGTGGAAGCAAGCAAGACTTCTTGCAGTAGATGTGTATCGCACCAGGAAATTGTTCATTTTTGTTTCGCACTCACAATGTGGTGATTCATTCAGTTCTATGTGGAGTAATAAATTAGTAGTTGTTATGGCTTAGAGATAAACAACTTTGAATATGATGTTTTTTATCTTTTAGCGTTTTGTGATCTTCGTTTGTTTTTCATTTGAAGCGTCGCAACGCCCGACGCGCGTGGCCTTGCTCTTCTCGCACGAGCACTTGCAACGACGAAACTAGGCTATGAGCTGCGCGGAGTTATACATTTTGCTGGCCGTTGCATAACCTCTATAGTGTTGACTGTTATGCATGGAACGGAGTATAGGTTTGTTTCTTGAGCGAGTTTCTTGATTGAAAAAACCGACCGCTCGCGCTGCACAACTGTTCACTGACCACACCGTATATATAGGCACTGGATTTTTGACCTCCAAGGTAGTGCCTGTGTGCGATTTCTCCTGTGCGTGATTAAACAAGGAAAATTCACAGCGTATATGTAAAATTAAAGTGAGCTGCAAGTCCCCATAACTCTCATCGACCCTTTAGTATAAACCCGCCCGATCTCACGTCGTTGATGATGACGACGAGATACCCTCACAACTCTGCGACGCATTTACTCGAGTTCCCTCCGTGGGAAGATGCGGGCGGCTTTTTTATTCATCGTTTGAGGAAGCGCGCGTTCTCGCTCATAGATTCGGTCCCCACTCATTTGGTCGACCAGTGTGAAAAATTGCAGATGTCAGCCAATTCTTGATAAGTGCATGTTTCAAGGGCGCTGTGAGGAACGTCGTTCACTTGAGATAAGCCAAGCTTTCCGCATTCAACAACACGGTGTTCGTGTGTAAGCGTACCTGCCATTTTTCTTCATAGCGGTCAAATGAGATATCTATATCGAAAATAGTCTGACAGCTTGCTGATAAGACGCTGGAGATGGTTATCTTTGTTATGTGGGTCGTTTGCGATGTATGGGCGCATTCTGATTTATGTTTTGTAATGTCTGCGCAGATTCCTGCTTCCTATATACACCCGCCACGGTGGGCTAGTAGTTATGGTGCTCGGCTGCTGACCCGAAGGTCGCGGGATCGAATCCCGACCGCGGCGAGCGCACTCTATGTTTGATGGAGCCGACATGCTGGAAGCCCGTGTACTTAGATTTAGGTGCACGTAAACGAACAACAGGTGGTCGAAATTTCCGGAGCCCGTCAATACGGTGTCTCTCATAATCATATCGTAGTTTTGGGACGTAAAACCTCCACAGTGATTGTTATTGGTTCTTATATATTGCAGTTGATTTGCGGCAAACCATGGTGGTTATTTAGCGCCATGTCTGTCATCCTCACTTCGTCCTGCCTGAAGCGTTGTTTCATTTCGCTCCAAAATAAGTGTATTTGCATTTATTGCACGATTCTTGACGCGATTGCTTCCGAACGTGCGACATCTGATGTCAGTAATAGAAAGTAGTGTTTAACTTTGAAGAACAAGTTTCTTTGGAATTTTTTAACCTTTCAAGTCAATATATGTCCGTGGCACTACATGCAGCAATAAAGAAGTGCGACCGCACGTGCACCTTCTGCTTTCCTTTACCACAAGATGAATGCACTGCAACTCTTTTTGTTTCAATAGAAACAAACAGAGTTGCAGTGCATAGCAACCATTTGCAATGCACTGCAACCATTTGTCTCAATAGAATGCTGCAACTCATGTTACAGCATTTCTATTGAGACAAATGGTTCAGTCCAGAATGCGTATGCGGACGCGTGGACATAGGTCGTCAAACTCACTCATGAGTCGACTAACTCAGAGTCAGATCGGGCCGTTAGTCTGAGTCTGAGTGAGTCCGGGTCAGCAATATTTTGGTGAGTTTGAGGCTGAGTGAGTCCAGCTGAGGAAAATATTGGTGAGTCTGAGTCCGAGTGAGCCCTAAGAGCAGAATATATTTCTATAGTGAGTCCGAGTGAGCTCCAAGTTTTGTTGCCAACTTATAGTCTTATCTCTTCAGCATTACTATCAGCCTTATGTCGGCTTACGTTTTTACTAAAGTTTACTCACACATATATCAGCACACTGGCATTCATGCGCCATCTCAATATTTATTGATCAGAGGCGTGAGTTAAGGGAAGGGGTGCCATGACCTCCCGCTGCCAAATCTTTTATGGGATTTTCTTGATAAAGATATCTTGTGTGAGTGCCGTATTTCATTCAAATGTCCTTGCTGGATCGACATGCGATAACAATAACATATTATATATGACTATAACTAGTTTTTGGAGGTACAAGATCAAAGGGCGTATCGTATAGCATTGATTATGTGAGATATCGGCGTTTAAGAGGATTGACACCATTATCGAAAAAGCTAATTTTACGCCAACGGACTCATGAGTCAACTCACTCAGGCTCACTCAGACTATGGTGAAGCCGCAGGTCTGAGTGAGTCCGGCTGAGTAATATGTTGTTGAGTTTCTGTCTGAGTGAGTCCTGCTTAGAGAACGTTTGGTGAGTCTGAGTCCGAATGAGTCTGCTTGAAGAAAATTTTGGTGAGTCTGAGTGAGCCCCTAGAGCAGAATGTATTTCTTGAGTGAGTCTGAGTGAGCTCCAGTTTTTTTGCCGACCTATGCACGTGGTTGAAGATGTGCAACATATTTTATTAGAATACCTGTGATATCAGGACGAAAGACAACAGCTAATAAGAGATTGAATGGCACTGGAACGTAGGTCTTTCAGCCTCCGAAAAATCCTAAGCGTGTGGCCAACGCATGCCTTCAAAAACGTGCACCATTAGCAGTCATCAAGTTCCTAGAAGAGAGCGGTGTATTTGGAAATTATTGAGAAAACATTTTTAGGCTGCTTTTATGCCTATAATTAGACATGACCCTGTCGCATTATGTGTTGCTCCATGTGCGAACTCATTCTGTGTCCCTATGACTGAACTTTCCTAACTTAAATCCTATTATCTGTAGAAAGGGGTAGCGGGCGCTATAAAAACGCACCAATATCTCCTAAACACCATATATTGAAAAAAAGGATTCAGCACAAAAATTACATACAACATGCTTTTGAGAAAAATGAAGGCAATGTGTCTTATGAATGTCCGAATAAAATTTAGAATGCCGCCGTTCGGAGGGAGCTTCGCGTTAGTTCTAGTGATGAGCTAAGGTCCTTTGAATAAATGGGCTTACTTTCTTCCTTCTCATAAAAAGTGGTGTTGAAAGAAGTAACAGCAACTACAGTGCGTCACCGTTTTACACATTCAATTACTCTCGAACGTTTACATTCAATGTTCAGAATTGCTTTATTAGGAATGCTACTTACGATGATCATCGGGTTCTTAGCGCCCGTTTCTGCGTTGTTTGTTAGATGTGGCGCAGTGAGAGAACTTCAGTGCGCGAGTCAGAACATCAGTGAGTCAGAAGAAGAGATAATTTTGTGCATCTTAGCAGCAGCAGTGATGTTCATACAAATTATTCTATGAAATGCTATGACATTGATTCACACTAACCACGGAGAAACTATTTGTATTTTTTGGCTCCTTGGTAGGAAAAGTCTGCCGGCTATATTGGCATGACGCGCAAAACTTATTCTAGCAGAGTTCAAGACAAGTGTAGCAAAACTATGGCAAAGAGTCCATAATCACTGAGTCCATAACCACATCACGTTCTCTCAGCTATAACTTTTCAGTGCCATCGTGTTTCACGGGACTTGAAGTGTTTATTCAAACCACTCGACACAAATATGCTAAGAGGATGCACGGTCGCGTACGTGCATTAAAATGCGGTACTTGCCCTTGCGTCGTTTTCTCAGTTCGTATAGACAAAAAAACTGGCTCTTCTCCAAGAACTAGCTAAAGGTTTGTCTACGACGTGAAACGAATAACTCTGCTACACACTCTATTTTATTCTAAGAAGATGGCTCTCTCAAAACAAAGACGTATCTTTCTGGCATTCCCGTGCAACGCAACATAGATAGATTTCAGTGTCAGGTATTCTCAGCAACGATGCCGCATTTTTTTCCACGCTTTCCGGCCAGCGAATGTAGAATAATTTGCTCGGTCGGATTGGCCTTCAAAATGTATAATGGAATTATGCGTTGAAGATCAAAGGAAATGTTCAATATGGCTCAACTTCTTCTTTTAAAAATACGGTGGAAAACAAGCATCAACTTGAGCAAAGTGTGGTATTGGGCTAGTTGGTTTTTCATGCTTACAAAAACTGCGCTACAGTTACTGCGAAATACGAAGTTAGGGGGGAGACACGAAACGAAGTGGACACTACATGCGCAATCAGGCGTCAACTTGCACTCTTCAGAATTCGCAAACTCACACTGATATCAAAATATGCAATTTGCCATCATCGTAATTCACCTTGGAATATCGCACATTAACTTCACCCTACAATGAATGTGCCAGTGTACACGGACGCAGCTATGTTCTTAAAGTAAGCCTTTCTTTTTTGGCTGCACTTGGTGGCGTAAAGTATTCTGTTTCGCTGCCCCTCTCTGTCTTTCGCTCGTTTAATCATTTTCCCCAGCGCAGGGTAGCAAGCCGGACGTGCTTCTGGCTAACCTCCCCATCTGTATATATCTCTCTATGTCTCTTCATTCGTGAAATTCCGCCCGAAGTGGGTGGTTATTTCTGCATTACAATGTAAACGTTGTCCACTTACACAGACACAGTTTGCGCAGTTCACCACGAAGAAGTTCTTGGTTGTTTGAAGAAAAACCTTAAACCCTTTCCTCACTTTTCCTGCAACCTTAAGCAGCTACAGACACCAGTAACTCGATGCGGCGCATTATGTTGTTGTCCAAGTGGATCAATATGCAACCAATCTTACCAGGTTAAACTCCCTGGAAGTCAGAAGCAGGAACGTTTTTAACAGCAACGACAACAACAACTCTTAATCGGTCATTGTCGCGAGAAGAAGAGCGCCAAATGGGGACACAGATGCGATAACGTATTAACTGCCAGTACATTAGTAAGATCTTGGTACGGGCTAGTTGGTACTTCATTTCAAATTGTGATCATAGCGCAAGGTAAGACACGAGACAGAGATCTGCGATCCGAATGGTTGAGGCAGGCAAGGATTTATCGGCAATCTCAGTGTTGATCAAGGTTCCGGGAGTCGTCACTGCAAGACACGTAGACATCGAGAGTTGTCTGTGCTTATAGATAGCACCGTCGAGCACAAGTGGCAGCAGGAATTGTTCCGCCTTCGTCGCCGTCGTGAGTCCCCTATCCCCAAGGCACCACAACAGGTGCACACAGATGCAGGAGTGACCCTTTCGGACTTGGTCACTCATACTCTCGATCTTGGGCCCATGTTCGCCAGTGTGGGAAAGAACTATCCAGCGGAACTGTCGACCTTGGTGCATGATGTGTCTAGACGTGCTGCGGAATGGGAGGATGATCGTTGCGTGTCTGTCGGTGTCGATGTGCTCCGGTTATACTCTCCTCGTCCAGACCCGGTTCACATTAAAAGGGTGCTGTCTTACCTCACCGACAAGGCGCTGTGTCTAACAGCTGCTGACAAAGGTGGGTTTTTCGTCACACCTCGAAGCAATTTTCCCGAAAAAGTGCAAGCTCCTTTAGATTCCGTGTTTGTTAGGCGAACAGATGTTGATCTCAAGAAAGTAAGAACAAAGGCAAAACGCATGTTAACGGGACTTAATCTGGGTGCTCTTGCACAGTCTTTGGACAAAAAGGAAAGGTTGGCCTTAAGGATGTTTTTCTCAGCAAAAACTCACAAACCTGATACGCCTTTTCGCGTCAGTGTTCCAGAAAAAGGTGCGTGGCAGAATTCCCTTTCCTGCTGGCTTCAGAACCATCTTAAGAAGCTTGAGGTGGATGACGTATTTCTAGTCAAAGGTTCTTCCGGTGTCATTGAACACCTGTCTCAAAATTGTGATGTTACATTTTACGCTATGTCCATAGATATAAAAGATCCATATTATTCTATACCACATCAGGAACTGTTGGATGTTGTTGAAGAAGCGATTTTAAGGTTTGATGCTGTAGCGTTTCAAAACGAATGCGGTGTTTCTACGTTGAACTTTATAAAAGTGCTTCAGTTTTACCTCACCTCCACCTTTGCCGAATTCTTCCCTCAGAAGACTGGTATAAGTATCGCGTCTTGTATCGCTGAGTGATTTGTTTTTGGCGCATCTCAACAGAAACGACGATTCTCGGTTGTGCGATACAAAAAAATCACAGCATATCCACGGAGTGAATGATGATGACTGGGCGAAGCTGCGGAGGTTCATCGGTAAACCGTGAATCTTCCGTGAATTCTGCCCAGTACATCATCACCGACGTGAGATCGGGCGCGTTTATACTAAAGGTTCGATGAGTTATGACGACTTGCAGCTCACTTTAATTTTACATGTACGCTGTGAATTTTCATTGTTTAGAAAACCATTGCTTTAGAAAACCATTGCTTTAGAAAACATCTGGCGTCTTTCGTTAAGCAGCTGGCGTCTTTTCGTTTTGCTTTAGAAACATCTGGCGTTCTTTCGTTTTGCTTTTACAAAACATCTGGCGTCTTTCGTTGGTTTATTTCATCAATCAACGGCGTTTTGAACAAAATTTTTATTGTTTAATCACGCACAGGAGAAATCTCACCAGGCACTACCTTGGAGGTAAACAATGGCTGCTAATGGGAATGAGAGACAGAAGAAGTCGGCTTTTAGCTAACACTTACACTTCTACTTCTACTAACGTTTCCTACTGGAACATACCAATGGCTGCTAATGGGGAATGAGAGACAGAAGAATTCGGCTTTTAGTTAACGCGCACGCTGCGAATTTTTTATTGTTCAACAACGCACAGGAAAAATCTCCCACCGGCACCACCTTGGAGGTCAAGATCTGGTACTAGCGTTACGACTGGTTACGCACTACGACTACTACGACTACGAGGGACGAACGGGTGCCGCCTTAAGGAGCTTCGCCCCTAAAATTGCGAAATGCTTTTGTTTCGCAGACGACTGCTTCATTCTGCTTGATTGTGATGACCGTTCTTCTGAAACCTCCGCTCGTCAGAAGGTGGCTCTATTTCAAGAATGCCTCAACCCTCTCTTATTAAACATCAACTACCGATGAATGATGTGCTTAGGCTTTTTTTGCAGCATCATGCATGCTGGATGTATGAGCCACATGCACACAAACCTCTGCTATCATATGCGTCGGACCATTGAAAACTAATCAAAAGAGGAATTGCTCATGCCGGCTTGCATAATGCTTTGGTGAAATCCTGTCATCACTCAATTCATTTAAGTTTCCGTTCGCAAATCACTCGGTTGAAGGCGGCCGGGTATCCTGACAGGCTTCTGGTTTCAGTCTCGGAAAAGCGGCGCAGTAGGTCAGGTGATGGACCCCAGGGCGTCGTGCCTGCAGCACATGATCGCGGAAAAATAACTGTTCTTCCGTATATTCATGGCGTATCCCACAAACTGAAGAAAATAGGAAAAAAAGTGGGTGTCGACGTAGTCTTTTCGGCTCCTAAAAAACTTTCACAGCTTTGTGTTAGGACTAATCCTGTTGTCAAGGCGCGTAGTCTATGTAGTATTAACCATAAGAAGAAGTACGTTGTTTGTTCAAAAGGGGTAGTGTACAAAATACCCCTGTCTTGTGGTCTGTCCTACGTAGGGCAGACAGGTAGACGCCTGAACGTCCGACTGCAGGAACACAGTAACATAGTGAGGAGAGGGAGAGAAGGCTTTATTGTTGTGCATTGCGCACAATGCGGCTGTGCTCCATTCTTTGAAAAGACGGCTATATAGCAAGGCATCCTAACGAGAATACAAGACTCGTCATAGAAGCTGCAGCAATCGCTGAAGGTGGCTTTGGTAGTAGCCTTTGATAGTTTTAACTGATAAGAAACTTGCTTTCTTACACCCACACATGCGCTAGTGTTCTCTTTTTGACAGGGCTGTTCTTGCACTGTTGTTTTAGAGCGCTTGCTCACGTTGGCTTCGTGTTTCGGGGGGGGTTTGATTTATCGTGTGCGGTTTCTACCGCAAGTCTATTTTTTATAAATTGCTTGTTCTTCACAATAAAATTTTATTTGGAAGTCAGTGCTCGTCTTCGTTGCTCTCTGCCTCGTGTCTTACCTTGCGCCGTGATCACAATTTGAAATGAGAGTATATTAGTTCTTGTCACAGCCTGCACTCACACAATTAACCCGCGTTACGTCATCGACCTGCGTAGCATGCTTCTCTGCAGAAGCATTCCGAAACGTCCATACATGTTTTCCATGCTCTATGCCACCACCACAATCCTTACACTTCTCAACTGTTAAAAAAATTAAGCGCTATCGAGAGATAAGATTAACAAACATTGTGAGTCACCTCGGCAAGTTGCACATCGCTCATGTGCGTTCAAGAGCTTTACGGGGATTAATTTGTTTACGCCGTCGTTTCGAAGATGAGGCATCCTGCTTTTATTAGACTGCATTCCCTGCGCCAGTACCACAGATAAACATTGTTTGCTGTCATGGAAGCATGCCGTAAATACAGGGTGAGTCACGATAATCGCCATGAATGATCAAACCAGCTGCCCTGGCAGGAATGGTGCCGCCGCATAGTGTTTCACTCTGCACTGCAAGCCATCTTACTTAACCTCTTGCTTGCACTTCGCACGTTTTGAGGAAAGGGGGCCAGCGACTTATTCGCATTCACGGCACAGCGCCGGGATCCGGCAGGAACCAGACTCGTAGCGGCGCCTAATCGTGACAACACATCTCGGACGTGTCCAATAGTCGCATCTCTTTAGGAACGCTACGACGGACGCACGTGTGTGGAGTTTTCGCCCTTGGAAGAAGTAATCCGCAGTCAGCGCGAAAAGCGGCGGCCATACTTTTTTCGTTTCTTGTGTTTATGGCCGACGTGGCGCGAGTGGGAAAAACGAAAGCTCTCACTCTTCCGTGGAGAGGAAAGTGTCGTTCTCGCTGGCTTGTTGACAAGATTCGCCCAAACGCAGACGTTCGCGCGGAGCACCATATATATATATAAAGTTTCGCTCACCGCAGCAGTTTCATTGAGAGTTAAGCTCGCATTTGACGAATGTTGAATACCCGCGAATATCTGACGACCATGGGACTCAAGACGCTAGCAGTTCATCTGATTTTCCTCGTCATTGCGGCTGTGATCGTGGCCGAGGCCAAAAAAGGTAGTGTACACGTGCACTGTTTATCCTTATCTCCCCTAATCCCGCAATTTCAAATACAAAACCTAATTCGTTGTTGTCATTCGTAAAGCCTTGACCTTCTCATTTGCCCAGTGAGACCAACGGAAGCGCTAGAACAGAATTACAAAACACACTGGACGAGTTGGCTTGAACTACACGAACTGTTTTTCCTGCGATAGTGTTTATGTTAGTGTTATTTCGTGCATACCAAGATGAATTGACGTCAACTAGCCCAACGTTTTGCCTTGCTAAAGTAAAACTTTATGACTTGCGTCAGAGCAAGTTGGGTGATATTTGTTGAAGCAATGCATCCGACCACTGACCGCTTCCTGTTCTATTGAAGGCTATCGGCTATGGAAATGACTAGGAGCTGTGGAGAGAACCAGGGGTCAAAGGGCTAGTAGTCATTAGAGTCATTGAAGGCAGATATAAATAGATGGGGCTGTAAACACGTAGGCCAGGTATGCCGACTACCTTCTTAAGCGAAAATAATAATTGATAACGACTCATTTTAGCGAGAAGAACGAAATTAGTTACAACCAGGAGAAACCCATAAGAATTGTCATGATCACCTAGGTTCAAAAAAAGCAGCAGATCAAACAGCTGAAAGAAGACAATGAAGAAATTAGGAAAAATCACGTCTAGCTTTACTCAGCATGACTGAGACGAAGATTGGAGACCCACTGACATGAACCAACGCTTGCTGAGAAGAGTTGTCAGACAGCGCTCGTTTGCGTCTATTTCTTTTGTCTTCGTTTCACTGTGCTGCATGTGACGAAGAATTGAACAACTCGCCCGTGTCAAAGTGCTATACCGGAAGAATAAAGTGGCTTGCCTAAAGCCAGCGTTCGTCCTGTGAACATATTCTTCTCTGTTCCGTATGTTTTTGATATTTTGTTATGAATGCAGACTAACTAGCCCGTATGTCAACCCTTCGACCTTCTTTTGTGCGGTGTCCTTTCTTGCGCTCAATATTTTCGTTGAAACTCCCAAAGTATAGTTGCTCAGACCCTAGGAATAAATAAAGTTTGAGAATTGGGGCCCCAAGAAGCTTGGGGACCCAAGACGTTTGCGAGCCTCCAGGGCGCATGCCCAGAACCCAAGCCACTCTTAGGGCTCTTGCGCTCGCGTTGTCCCAAGGCCCACAAACCGAAAAATAGCGTGAGTTCCGAAGGCGTGTTGGGTCGCCAGCGAGACGAAGTAGACGCAGCGCGGACCGCGACGCAGTATGGCCCGCGTCTCGAATAATTTTGAATTTCGCCAAATGTGGCGCCCCGAGCGTTTGTCTCAACGCAGCCTGCGTTTGACCCAATTCTCAAACTCTGCTGATCCTCCGAATGCAAGAGCAGCCCATAGAGAAGCAGCCTACCCAACGCAGCTTGGGGACACAGTGTCTTGGGTCTCCAATTCTCAAACTCTCTAATGTAAACTACGCCCACAGACATCGCTGTACCGACCACAGAGAGTTTGCATAGATGCTCTATTCAAGTGCATTTTCTTGTTGTCCTGACATGAATCAGCCCTCGCGAATTTCAGGTAGGTGAATTGCTCATAGAGGCATATGTTCGTGTCGCCAGTTCTCGGAAGGAAACTTGAGCTTCTTGGCAAGTTACAGCAAAGATTCCGACTTCCCAGCTCATTCAAACGTAACCTTTCAACAACGGACGGCGAACGTTTAATTGATAATACGCGTAGTATTTAGATTAGCCGCGAAAAAATACTTAGGGTTTGGATGGAAACCACGTAGCATGACTCTCTGGCACACATGAATGACAGGCGCGCCGCAGTACTGGGGGCAGAGCTTGTTTTATTTTTAGGTTTTAACCGATTACGTCATTACGTTAACGTTACGTTCAAACGTCATTACGTTAACACGTTAACGATATGCTCCAGCCTGATACTATGATCCCTTGCGACAGACTTGGACCTTGCCCGACCTAAGAAGTGTGGACGCAATGAGGAGTGGAAGGAATGCCAGAGCAGTACCTGCGCCGAGACGACTTGCCAGAGGCCCACCACCGGACCAGCCTGCACCTACGACTGCATCTCGTCGTGCTTCTGTCGTCAGGGCTTCTTCAGGAATAGCCAGGGCGTCTGCGTAACCAGGAACCAGTGCCCATAAGCTTCCGGAAGCCAGGGACTTCAGAGAACGAACACATGCCTCCTCCTCTAAACGTTGACCCTGGGATGAACACTGGTGTGCTTAAATAGTGTTTATTCTGAAGGTTCACCTACATTTTCCTGGAACTCCTCGTGCTTGTTCTATACGGCTTATGACCCAAAAGAGGCGAGTTTGATCCCCGCCACGGCGTTCGCATTTCGATGGAGCCGGGATGCTAGAGACACGTGCTCTGTGCAATGTCAGTGCACGTTAGAGAACCATAGGTGGCCTACAGTACACGGGGCCGTCCACTGCGGCCTCTATGTCGCTTCAAGACGTTAAGCCCCATAAAGCAACCAGCCATCATACTTGTGCTGTAGTGTACATCGGCTTCGATTCTGTTCGAGAGCTATTGGTTCGGGACATATTCATTAAAATATTCACATCAATAATGAAATAAAGACCTACTGTTTCGTAAAACTGTGGTTTACTTTGATTAGCTTCAAAAGCCTTTGCCAAAATTCCAGTCACAATAGTCGAAACTCATTCAGAAAACGCAGATTGCAAGACAGACACGGCCGACTTCCTTGGTTCCGGCCTCCTTCTACGCTGCAATTAACAAAAGCGTTGTGCCAGCATGCCCGAGCAGCTACGATATTGAATTCGACTGCCTTGGCCGTGATGTCCTAAAAACGGATGAAAGGCAATCGCGGTGTTTGTTCAAATTACCGAGAAATGACCTGGAAATTCGGGGTGGAGCGCAAGCATAGCCGCTCTATCACGATGTGACATCTGCGTCTCTCTGCAAAAACAACAATATTTAAACTGACGGACTTGTTTGAGCTCATGGTTATGCCATGCAGACTGAACAGAAACAATCATCATCATGATCGGCCGCTACCTTCCAGCGCGTTGCTCGGCCGGCGCGCCCTCTTCGTCCCTATCTTCAACTTCTTAAGACCGTGCTAATTAGGATTATTTGTAAATGAGGACCTCGCTAAGTAAGGTCATACAACTCAACACCACTCTAATTAGGACGCGCTATTTAAGACATTGTTAATTAATGTATTGCTAATTAGGAACTATATAATTAAAGTCATAACAACTAGGTCCTTGCTAATAAAGGACATGCTCATTAAGACCGAGCTAATTAGGTACATACTAAGTAATCGTTCACCCGGCGTAGCCACCACGACACTTCGCCAAGCAATATACCTCTAGTTCTAAGCTTCCCATAGCCAAGCCTTGCAGTGCCTAGTCAAACCTAGCTGTCACCTAATTCGAGGTTTTAGATGGCGACAGAAGCTAGGTCGACCACAAGCTGCGCTGTTAGTCCAGCCTTGCACCACTAGTGCAAGTTGGTCACATTTTTTTTTCTCTTATGAATACGGGGAAACGCTCCCTTTGCCTGCGTGTCGTGATGAACAGTTGAAAGACGAACTAGTTGGGCCTTATTCAAATGGGTTCGTTCTTTCTTGTTCTTAATAGTGCGCACAATGTGAGCATTATTTCAGCTTGCCAGCTTATTCTGAGGTCCAGACAATCTTTGGCAACCACATAATTAGCGGTCAAAGGTTAGACTTCTGAGCTGTCACTCACAAAATCTGTTCTATTTTGCAATCTGTTGTTCGGCGTTTATTTGTGCCATGAGGTGCTGTATTTGGGTTTCCGGAAGATATAACGAGGCGGAGACAAATTTCTTGATTCTTTTCTCGTAGGCTGTTTTATTGACGCAAACACTATATTATTTTCCACATCAACATTCACACTACCTGTTTTGTGTTGTATTTTCCGTCACATGACTCGCCATGCTGCCTTATTAAATCCTGTGTTGTTGTATTTACCTGAATACATGCCTCGTATTAATAAACGTATTCTTGTAGGTGTATATGCGGATCCTTACACATGGTATGTGTCATTGCTGGCGATTTGCATTAGTCTCATATGTACACTAACAACCATAAAGTAAAATAACAATAAAATTCATTTGTTGCAAGAAACGTAATGTGTAATGTTCATTTGCTCGGCGTTGCCATAGAATTGTCTGTCTGACTGTAATGAAATAAAATTAAATCGATGAAAGCCAGACTAACGCTGAAGGAATCTGTTTTGCTACTTTTCCTTTAAGCTGAATTCATTGGCTTAGTCAGAAAAGGTCACATGGTTCCTTATTCATTTGCCTAAGACAACTCTAAAGAAGGAGCCATCTTCTTCTTCTTAGTCGACTGTACTCATTCCCTCCCCCCCCCCCCCCGCCCTCCCGAAAGCTTTTTGCGCCAAAGTGGTTTTGCACTGCCTCCAGGATCGGCTCGCCTTTGGCTAAGCGACGATGGCATGTGATGACGTCACAAATTTTGGCAACCTATAACGTCACGATGATGTCATAAGGTGACGGCATCACATGAGGATGAATTTCTTGCGTCACTCGTGTTGGTGCCGACGCCGCCGACTGTTACTGCTCGCGTTTGATGAGATATCTAAGGCTTTTTGCTTAATAACTGCGGCCTACACACAATTATCTCACCTTGCATGGCGTTTAGCGTTCAGCGTCAAGAGAGGAAGAATTATCAATTAACAAATCAGACTTCACCTTCGTGGTACAGAGTGATGTACTTCACATTGCAGCGCTAATTATTTTTCGCCGTGCACAAATTAAGGAGTAATAAGATGGGGCAAGCGTAGGTATGATAACTGAACTGCTTATTTGGAAGCAACAGAGTTGACCTCGAAAGCAGTTCTATTAAATGCGAAGCATTTCTTAGCGAACCTTTCGCACTTTGAGCGTTTCTATCTACGTATCTATCTGTCTATCTATCTATCTAGCCGCCTACGTCTGGGTGCTCTCGTGATCGCCTCCTTAACTTGGTGTTGACCAAAATTGGCATGGAAGGGTAAGAGGATTTGACGAATATGACTGTCGGGTCATGACATGAATAACGCGAAAATCCTGTCGCGTACGTTGTCAAACCCTTTCCTCCAGACACGTGTGGCACATACCGGTTTACCACGGGCCGCGGTGTACGGGTATGCGCCACAGGTGATTGACAGTTTATATCTACCCAGGAACGGCGAAAACAGACATTGGTAACTTAAATACGAGAGCGTTAAGAAAAACCGACATCGGCAGCGTTGACCCGACGTATGTAAAGAATGAAAATTACGATCCCAGCAGGAATTGAACCCAAGAATTCTGCGTGGCAATCAGGTATTCTACGACAGAGCCACGCCAGGTCTGTAAACTGGTTTCGAAAAACAGCCTACGCAGACGTAATGTCGGTGCACCGTCAGTTGTGGTTGTGATGCTGGCTATCTAATTTTGCAAGGAAGCAATAAACACTACGTGATAGTCCTACGATGTGTAATCCTACGATACAGGCGTCATATCAGATTAACGTCTGTGGTTCAAGTGTTGGCTCCGCTTTTATAGCAGTCTAATAAGTATTACATTTGTATTCCTATGATTCAGCAAGCTATATTGAAGCATTGCTCGACCACGGAGGAATAAATCAACGATAGTTACGTATGATAATCACATCATCGCACCGTAAGTGCACTTAGTCCGCCAGAACGACGCAGTGTCATCTTCATTTCTTACAAGGCTGGGCGATGGCCTCATGCTGACAAAGGCTGATGCCACATTCACTGACAGCCGCTTTGTAGACTAGGCTACTTAGGCCACATAGGCCCAGATAGTCTACGATTACGACAAGCGTCATCCATTGATGTTGGTCTACATGCACTATCCAGGCCTACCAGCCTCGAAGGCGTATACCTCACCAACGCGAACGGTGACTGCAGGTTCCGACATATCACCGGCTCTACCGACAGACAATTTGTCGACGAAATGGCCGAGGCATCCACGATTTCCAACAGCTGTACAAGACCTCATACTTCACTACACATGGGCCCCTCGTCACCGCGATAACGACCGAATCCAATAACAAGTCATGGCCAGCTGCTGGTGCTCACTGACCCCGGTGATGATGACCTTGTTCAAGAACTGTCAAGAACTTCTTCCACACGTGCACACGGGTTCGTAAAGCTTGCATGCGTTCTCCATCATAAGGGACAAGTATAAGCACTATATACATATCAGCTTACCGCTTCTGGTGTTGGTAATACCCACGTTGACGTTGGCAGCGTTACCCAACTGTAAACAACTAGTTATATAACACATATGCGGCTGTTCAACATATATGTGGGCGTATAAAATTTATGCAAGTCATTAGTTTCATTTTGTATGCCGTTTCACTGAGTAAAAAGAATTACGCCACATTCACCTTCCCGCCGCATGCTTCGCATAACATCGACTCCCACGGTACCTGGGATCTGCCGAAATTTTTTTTCTTACATTTTGAAGCTTAAATCGCATAAATATATATGTACTTTTGATTGAAGCCGTCACCACAGTTTAATAAAAAAAAAGATGTCTTCGCAAAATATTTTTATTTACTTTTTTCTCTTGCCTTAAAAAAAGCACCAGGCCTGCGCGGAAAGCGCAGCACAGTCACAGCGAAAGCTGGAAGAGCGGCATTTATTGAGCCCATTGTAAACTCTCTTGTGGTTACTAATACACGTACATTGGCAACGTACCCACTACGAAACTCATAATTTTTGTGAAGTTGGGATGCACCCACCACGACATGATTCGTCATACTGCGGAGAAGCGAGGTACCATATGTAAGGCATTATGTGCACTTTGTTAATGGAAAGGTTGATGACGATGAAGAAATATGGCTGAGCCCTTCGTAATGGATTGGAAGCTTTAAACGACCCACTAGTTACGTAATTCGCATTGTGTGACGTCTGGTTATAGAATTCGCGTTGTGTGACGCCTGGTTGTTATTTTACTCTTCTACCACACCGCATTACATACGTTAATGTGGTTCCTTCCCGACATGAAGTCTGTATAGGATGTTTTTGCAAAGCGGTTTCAAGCACCGGCATGGGTCTGAGGTAGAATACTGGGCTCCCACGCAGAGGGCCTAGGTTCGAACCTCGTTCCATCCCGGATATTTTTATTGCGATAGCAATTATATGGACAGTCTCGGCTGGAAAATGTCCGTCCCCGTCGCCGTCATGCACCGTATATGTATAAGTATGTTTATATATATAAAAGCCCCAAAGAAAAATAATTCAGAACAATGCTTCCGAAGCGCGGAATCGAACCAGGGACCTCTTGCTCCGCAGCGAGTGGCGCTATCCACTACGCCACGAAACGCAGATCCTCCACGTAGCTAACGGCGAGCGTTATATACATACCTTTTACCGCTGGACGGACTCAGAGACGGCAGGCGATAATAAGCGTTTCTTCATTACCAGCGAGATGGCGTTAGCAGCACGACGGGCGCATTTAAATGTCGTCGTCGAGCTCGCTCGCTTCTTATATTTGCGCAGCGAGAACATTGCCCTTCCGTTGTCTGCTCGCGCCGTTTTCTCGCGGTGAGGGGAAGAGGAATGTTTCACGCTTTCACCGTGATGTCCGCGCTCATGTTACCGAGCGTACGAAAGTCACTCGAGCTGAAGGGACGCCGCTAAACGAACAAACAGAAGATGAGCGCGAACTATCAAGTGTCACAGCTCGACAGTTGAGGCACGCTAGTTTCCTTCGCTGCTTCGGCCGCCTTTGCAACAGGAACGCTGTTCAAACTGAGAGTATCCATTGGCGAGCCTCACTTCGTATAGCATTAATTTCTTGCTATCGCATTCATTGCTTCGCCCTTGCGGCGAAACTGTGACTTTTTTTTCTTATTTCGCGCGATAGTGGTTACGGACACCGGCGGCGGACAACTACGGCGCCAAAAGCGGCCCTTGTGATTTCATAACAGCTCTCGCTGTAAAAGTGCCGCACCTTGCACTAGTGATGCAAGGCTGGAGCCAACAGCGGAGCTAGTTTAACGGAAGGAATAAAGATCAAACGACAGGGTCACAAGAAATGACATGGACGAATGACTGTTGTGGTTGCTTGATGCGGAGCTAGTGTTCGGACTGCCGAGAAAGCAGCTCCCCTCCCACGCCTTTGTCCCTGCCCCGCTTAAACGACGTGGGTTTGGCGGAAACATATCACGTGACTAGTGTTACGTGATTTTCTGCGGGAACATGTCACTTGACTAGTGTTACGTGTTATGGTGGGTACATGTCACGCGAATAGGGTTACGTGATTTTGGCGAGAATGTTTCACATGACTGACGTTAAATGATTTTCGCAGGAACATCTCACCTGACTAGTGTTACGGGATTTTGTCCGGAACATATCACGGGATGAGTATTACGTGAATTGGGCGGGAATATGTCACGTGAGTAGTGTTCACCAATGTGGCAGTTTGGGCACGTTCGTAATCTATATTGAAGACAAGGAAATGCTCACGGAAATCATGGATGACAAAAGGCACACATATACAAACACGCAGTCGCTACTTCCAACGAATTTATTATTGCAGTACCGCTGATACTTATCGCATCATCTATAGTCGGTCCATATCAATACACAGAAGTGTGAAGCCACTGAGAGATGACATTTTCGAAATTGCGCTGTAACTCTCAGAAAATCAAATTCTTTTTTTTTTTGTCAGAGCAATTGACGGCATGCTTACGCACATTTCGCCCATCTTCACAATCTCTCGTGCCTACAGCGCCTATTTTAGGGGCGAAGCACCTTAGGGTCGAGGCTTGTCCGTTGTGCATTGTCCGTGCTCACGGCACAGCGCCGTGTTAAATCGAAACATTGGGTTTAACAATGGACTACTACCAATCACAATTGCGACGGAACAATAGAAAACACCGTGCAAGCACAGACCATTTATACTAGTCGGCGACTTCAACGTACACATTATGGCCTCAGGACCTAGCAACTGTGTCTGCCCGTAATGCGGAGGAACCGTGGCACTCGTAGAGAAGACAATGCATCGAGTTCCTTGGAATAGGAAACTCTCAGAACTTCCCCCTTAGAAACCGTTCTAATTTTCAAAGATGCCTGCATGGCCCGAGTACGCGTCCTCTAAGGCCGTTTGGCATATCACCGAGGCTCAAGCACTGTGATATGGTTGGGTGAGGTCGACCACCGTCGAAAATGTTTTGCCAATATACAGACAGAAGATATGACAAAACAAGCCAGGGAACCAAGAAAACAATAAAAAAGCGACAATCTCATTAGTGTGATGACTGCATGGCAGGTTGCTATTATTTAAATTGTTCAATGCATCTTGTTTTTGAACAAAACGTGATAAACTTGTTTTTCCTCTTTAGCTCTCAATATCTCGAAATCAATTTTTGTTACATTTGCCCAAGTATGAAAACAACTTGAAAAAACAGAAGGCTGATTCTTTTACCAGAATGAAGCAAATATCAATACGAAGCTGCTGAACTAGAATAGTGTACGTATGCGGAATAGCTTTCTCTTTTTGGCAGTTTCATTTAAAAATAATGAGAAACATTGCTTGCTTTGCTAAAAAAATTGCAAATAGGGGAACCCTTAAAATACAATTGTAATTCTTGCTTCATTGCAAGAAGATACGCTGACAAATAAAATAAAAGAAACCCAAACGCTTTACAAACAGTAACATCAGAGAAAATGGGTTTTAAGGAAGCTTTAAAACACATGGGAGATATAGGGCCTACCCTGTGCCCTTAATCGTGACAACACATTTGAGACGTGTCCAGCAGTCGTATCCCTTCAGGAACGCTACGACGGACGCACGTGTAATGAGTTTTCGCCTTCGAAGAAGTAATCCCCTGTCAGCGAGAAGAGCGGCGGCCATACTTTTTTTTTCGTTTTGTGCGTTTATGGCCGACGTGGCGCGAGTGGGAAAAGCGAAAGCTCTCCCTCTTCCGTGGAGAGGGAGTATCGTTCTCGCAGGCGTGTTGACAAGATTCGCACAAACGCAGACGTTTGCGTGGAGCACCATACATATATACCTAAAAAATTTCATTCCCCGCAGGGGTTTCTTTGAGGGCTAAGTTTGCGTTTAAAGAGTGTAGAATAGCCGCGAATATCTGACGACCATGGGACTCAAGACGCTAGCAGCTCATCTGATTTTCCTCGTCATTGCGGCTGTCATCGTGGCCGAGGCCAAGGAAGGTAGTGTACACGTGCACTGTTTATCCTAATCTCCACTAATCGCCCACTTTCTAATACAAAACTCAATTCGTTGTTGTCATTTGTGAAGCCTTCCCCTTCTCATGTCCCCAGTGAGACCAAAGTAAGCGCTAGAACGGAAAAACAAACCAGAGAGGGCGATTTGGCGCGAGCTATAGGAACTGCTTTTCCTGTGCTAGTGTTAGTCTTATTCAGTGCATAACAAGATGAATCAACGTCAACTAGCCCAACGTTTCGCCTTGCTCAACAAAAGCTTTATGGTTCGCTTCAGAGCAAGTTGGGTGGTATTCGTGGATGCAATTCATGCACCCAGTGATCGCTTCGTCTTCTATCGAACACTATCATGAATCATTTAGGGCAAATATGGAAAAGACGTGGCAGTAAAGAGATAGGCCAGGCATGCTGACTACCTCCTTAAACGAAATTATTAATTGCTAACCAACAACTTAGTAGGGTATGGGTATGGGCTAGTTGCTGTCGGGGATCCATAACGTCGTTTATTCCGACGGACGTGAGTAATAAATGCAGTCCGACAGTTCTGAAAAGAAACGATAAATAATAGCAGAAAACGTATAATTTGTAGAAGTGTGGGTCAGCGTTCGTCCTCTTAGCTTGTCTTCTTCCTCCGTCCAGTCCGTCTCCGCGCTGTTGTTATGACCATGTACGAACTAGCCCGTATGTCAACTCTTCTACCTTCTTTTGTGCAGTGTCCTTTCTTGCGCTCAATAATATTGTCACCGAGGGCCCCAAATTATAGCCGCTTAGAACCTGGGAATAAAGCTTAGCTGCACACCACAGCCGTCCCTGCACCACCCACAGAGAGTTTCCATAGATGCTCCATCCAATTGCATTTGCTTGCTGTCGTGACGTCAAGCTCCCCTCTCTAATTTCACGTAGGTGAATTTCTCATGCAGGCAGATGTTCGTGTTGCCAGCTTTACTTCCTGGAGAATTTGAGCACAGATTCCGACTTCACTGCTCAGCCAAACGCAACATTTCAACGCAGGACGGCGAACCTTTAATTCATAATACGCGTAGTACTTACATTAACAGCGAAAAAAATACTTGTGATTTGAATGGAAACCGCATAGTTGACTCTCTTGCACAGATGAATGACAGGCGCGCCGCAGTACTGAGGGCGGAGCTTGTACTTATAATTAGGTTTTAACCGATTATAGCCCCTCAGACCGCAATTATATACGTTAGCGCGTTAGCGACTTGTTCCAGCCTGACAAATTGGTTCTTTCGAACAGACTTACGCCTTTCTCGACCTAAGAAGTGTGGACTAAACGAAGAGTGGAAGGAATGCCAGAGCAGTCTCTGCGCCGAGACCACTTGCCAGAAGCCCACCATTGGACCAGCCTGCACTTTCGACTGCCATTCGTCGTGCTACTGTTGCAAAGGCTTCTTCAGGAATAGCCAAGGTGTCTGCGTCACCAGGAACGAGTGCCCAGGGACTTCCCAGAACGAACACATGCCTCCTGGTCTAAATGCTGACCTTAGGATGAACGTTGATGTGCTTAAATAGTGTTTATCCTGAAGGCTCGCCTATATTTTCATGGAACTCCTCGTACTTGTTCGATACGGCTTCTGACCCGAAAGAGATGGGTTCGATCCTGGCCTATTCGGTCGTATTTAGATGAAGCCGGAATTCTAGAGGCATCCGTGCTGTTCAGTGTCACCACACGTTAAAGTACCTTAGGTGAACTACATTGTACGGGGCGCTCCACTACTGCGCCTCTCACAGCCTCTGTCGCATTGAGATGTTAAGCCCCATAAACCAAGAAGCCATCATACCTGTACTGTAGTGTGCACTGGCTTCAATTCTCTTAGAGAATTATTTGGTTGAAAACACGTCCGCCGTGGTGGATCAGTGGTTACGGTACATGACTGCTGACCCGAAGGTCGCGGGTTCGGTCCCAGCCGCGGGGGTCGCATTTTGATGGAGGCGAAATGCTAGAGGCACGTGTACTGTTCGATGTCAGTGCGCGTTAATGAACACCAGGTGATCGAAATTTCCGGAGCCCTCAACTACGGTGTCCCTCATAATCATGCCGTGGTTTTGGGTCATTAAACCCGAGATATTATTATAATTGGTTCAGAACGTTCAATTAAAATTTTAATTGCAGCAATAATGAAATAAAAACCTACTGTTTCGTAAAAGTGTGGTTTACTTTGATTAGCTTCACAAGCCTTTGAGAAAATCCTAGGGATGGGATTCGATCGAATAGTTCTCTATTGATAATTCGCTTCGTTTCGAATTCAATTATAGGATATCTTCGAATTATTCGGGACTCCCGAAGAGGCCACCAAAAGCCGCATACGGCCGGTACAAGTGCAAGTCTACGAGGCTCTTCTTTACACGTCATCGCAGCCATACACATTTAGGTCTCGGAGGCTATACGCTTTTTAATTATACAGCCGGAAATACGTCATCACTGCCATCGTCACGGCAGCCGTCAGCCACGCGTGTCGGACCCGCATTGCTGTCGACACCACTTTTTTTCTTCCTTTGTTGTTTTTTCTGATGCTCAGTCTTAGTCGCGCTTATGCAGCTGTCAGAAACAGCTGTAACCTCACGTGAAGATGGCGTCGATCACTTCTGCGTCCGGGAGGCACACGTACACGAATATTGCATGGTACTTTTTAAGTACGTAGCACTTTACAGGCCCGGCTTGTCGTTCATACATATATCTCATGTGGCGTGATCATGCTCACAATCAAATGGTCAATGTAGGCCTAAACAAAGGCTATCAACGCTCAAAACCGGATTAACATAAACTAGCGAGGTCTAAAATATTATATTTAACAGAAATAACCAAGCAGCAATCGCAATAATTAACTTAAACGAGCAGTGACATAAAATTTCAAGCTTGAAATGTGGCCTTCACTCGAGAACTTAGTATCCATCAGTCTTTTTACCGAAGTACGAATTGCATCCGTTGCGCAGAAGTTATTTTATTTCTAAGGCAAATCAGCGTACGAAGGCTCAACGGGACATTCAGCCCCCTGCGACATCGACAGTACTATCACGCGTTCAGTGGGCCCGCAGGCCACGTACCAGGCGCTGAGTGACGGCGCGCTATTAAAGATAGCGTCGAATACCTCAGTTTTCTTATCGTGGTGCCGACTGCCGGCGACGCCTGGCAACGGCTTTACTTCGACCGTCTGTGTTGGTTCGTCTCAAATCCTGCATCTTCGCCACGCCGCTGATCTTGCCTTTCTTCTGGCCGAAAAGGAAATTTCACAGGGAGAACAGACGTATTGTACGTTGACGCAACCACATGCAGAGAATACTCCGGGGCGTTGGTGAGCGCTGTTGATCACCAGGTTAGGAAAGTGAGTAGCGTTTCGGTCAAAAGCAACAACATCCTCGAGGCTGAGGAAGTAGCCATCACACTCGCCATCAGGCACCAGGGCAAAGAGTCCACTGCAGAAATAGTTACGGAGTCGCAAGAATCCTACGGACGGCACAGCAGCGGACGCATATCCGCTGCTTCCATCCGCATACTCAAGGCGAGAAAAATCACCTTCTAGTGCTGCTCCATTACGTGGACACCAGGCCATGAAAGTGTGCCGACTCCAATGCCCGAGCATACGCCAACCGCGGAGGGAGGAGGAAGGGGGGGGGGGGTGTCCAATGGTTTCCAATGGTCGTTTATAAAAGCGTTCAGGTAGTACTGTGCATGCAATTTACGTCTCTAAACGCGTCTCCACGATGCATTGAACGTTGACCTCACACACCCAGAGACAGTGCTGTTCTTGCATGGGCCAGACGCGCCAGCACGGACGCCTTGCTGAGGACGAGACGCGCAGAGCGCCGACAGCGTGTGTGTGTGCAAAGGCGCGCGCACGGGGAGGGGGGGGGGTTGTCAGGGGGGGGGGCGGTCGCTCCACCTATTCATCTAAGAGGGGGGGGCAATGTCAGCGCCATACAAAGACATAATTGGGAGGGGGGGCGCTGCGACGAACCTTCGTCCCCCTCCCCTGAACGGGAACCCGGCGCACGCCTGTTTGTATGTGTGTGTGGGTGTGCGCGCGTGCGTGCGTGCACGTGTGTGCACGTGTGTGTGGGTGTGCGCGCGTGCGTGCGTGCACGTGTGTGCACGTGTGTGTGTGTGTGTGTGTGTGTGCGTGCGTGCGTGCGTGCGTGTGCGTGTGTGCGTGCGTGCGTGCGTGCGTGCGTGTGTGTGTGTGTGTGTGTGTGCGTGTGTGTGTTGAAAGAAGGCGAGCCCGCCGCACGGTGTAAGAAAAATAATTTTCTTACACTGTGGCCCAGCGTAATAAAGAAACGGCAGACGCGAATGCAATTCTGTGCAGTGCGGACGTATTTCACCTTAAAGACCGACCATTTGCGTTGAATAAATCGTTTTTTGTTAGCCACCGGACAGCTTATTTTTTTGGACAGGATAGGAGCGCCTGTCCTGTCCACAACGTTTATTCTTGCTCTCTGTTTTTACCAGCCATTATGGCCTAAGCGTGTGTCCTCAGGTGCCTCCTTGTCGCTGCTCGGACCGACGTCGATTACATAATCGCTGCTTTGCAGACGATCGAAGCGAAAATCATTCGCGACGTCGTGAACCGCAGCGATTGCAAATTCCTGAGTAGTTCCTTCATCACTTGTAGGCACTGATGACGGCGGCGACGTTGATGTGGTGACGAAGACATGACTACACGTGCACGCTTAGCAGACGAAATGTCAGCTGAAACTCGCGTCACAGTTTTGCTTGTCCACATGATCAGGCGGCGCCCTTTCGGGGCATGACCACGGGAGGGGACCGCGCGGCAGCGCTGCCAGCGCTTCAAATTCGCGGGCTTTGCACCCGCTCTGAATCGAGCTCGATACTGGTCATACTAATCAATATTGCAGATATTCATTCGTCCCTCCGTTGCATTATCAGTAGTGAATCGTTACTGGGGGGTCGATAACTACACGCGGATGCAGAAAACGCAACATGTGTAAAGTTGATGTCACTGCTCTTTTAAAATCGCTAAAAACATTTCGTAAACATGCAGCGGACTCCGGCGCCGCCTCAGAGAGAGCGCCACCGCCTCGCTAAGCAAGCGATTGCTCCTCCCACCGGCATTGCTAGGGCGCTATTTCTGAAGGGGAAAACAGCCTGACGGAACTCGCTGCAGACGATACATATCTTATAGCGCAGCAAAAGGTAACGCGTATGTCACACACCAATTTTGCGAATCTCCCTAACAAGGTTCCACTCTTGCCGAGAAAACCCTACATGCTTACCTCAAACATTGGCGTCATCGACGATTTGGTAACGGAGCAGTAGGAACTCTAAGAACGGGAATCGCTGAGCGCCCGTGGTACGCACGTCCTCGGGTTTCACAGCAGTGGAGCGGCATTTATCGCAGGATTTAGAGCTACGCCAATCGTTACAAAAGAACGACATCTTTTCAAGAGTTTCAAAACACCATGCTATGAGTGTCTGTCGTGTTGTCCTCTGTATGAGGGTCTGTCGTCTTCTCCTCTTGTGTACGCGTCCGTAAGCTGGTTTTTCGTTTCTTAAACCCTGCTACACTGTAAACCACTTTGCACCCTCAAGGGGGTTTCAAGCAAGCAAAACACCCTTTTGCCTAACCAAAATTTGCAAAAATTAGGGTGTAAGGGTGTTTTCCTTCCCCAAAATAACCTTTAAGGGGTAATGCTCTAACTAAACACCCTTTAGGAGGTAAGGGTGTTATGGGTTACCGAAACACCCATGGCCCGTACCACAGCGTGCCAGATGATAACTGGGACTCGCTGATTAAAATGTCATTGGATCTTAGGCGAGTTTAGATTAAAGGATATGTCTCTTTTAGGGATACCTACAAGCGTACCATGAATTTACACCTATTCTCTTAATGTTTAATGTTCATTTATACGGAACAGGAATATCTCCACCGGCACTGAACGGCGGCTCAAGATACTATGGCTATATATACCAGATGGTCAGTGTAAGGCTGTGTAGCACGCATGCACGAGCGCTCCGTCCATGTAGTATTTTACAATACGCTCTGTTGTGTGTGCGGTTTGGCGCGTGCCTGCACCTTCTGTGCTGATGTCATCTGTAATTGCTTGTCCCCTGACTGGAAAATTTTATTTTTCACATTTTTCAATGATAAGGGTGTTTAGGCTATTGGAAACACCCTATGGTATGGGTGTTTTTATACGTTAAAACACCCTTTTCCTAGGGTGTAAGGGTGTTAGTTATAGACATGGCAAAACACCCTTAAGGGTGTAAAGTGGTTTACTGTGTATGCTCTTTAGATACCCCCTGCCGTTGAAACAGGACCACTGATTTTGCGGAGAGTTGATCGCTGGGGACACCGTTGCGTCTGCAAACAATACGTACTTGGCGCCAAAGTTATCGACGTGGCTTCGCTACTTAGGAGGCCAATAGTGCTTGCAGTGTTGGCTACCCGCTTTGATAACAATGTAATAAACACTGACTACGCAGTCTATAGTCAAGCCTTGCTTGAAGACGCCGACGAATGCTACTTGTCATATGCACTTCGTCGGACCATTCGCAATAAAACTTAATAATAATAATAATAATATCTGGGGTTTAACGTCCCAAAACCACGATATGATTATGAGAGACGCCGTAGTGGAGGGCTCCGGAAATTTTGACCAGCTGGGGTTCTTTAACGTGCACCTAAATCTAAGTACACGGGCCTCAAACATTTTCGCCTCCATCGAAAATGCAGCCGCCGCGGCCGGGATTCGAGCCCGCGACCTGCGGGTCAGCAGTTGAGCGCCATAACCACTAGACCACCGTGGCGGGGCTCGCAATAAAACTTGCATCTCAGCTCTAACGTAAGCGCAGACGTTACGTCGGACCATGAGCTACCCCATACAGGCCAGCGTTCATGGGCGTCCGGAGGGGGGTGCAAGAGGGGGGCGGCTGCCCCCCCCCCCCTGGAATTTCGGATAAGATCTTTCTATGCAGTAGCAATAAGCTGCACACGTTCGTTAGCACACAAAAGGTCCGCATATCCGTGTGAAACGGCCTTCAGGATTGCCAGCCAACTTTGCACGTTATTACATATTATTACTAACCTTGCCGGTCAGTAAGGTACGCATTTGGGCTGGTTGGTTCATGATGGGGGGGGGGGTCAGTACCGGTCAAGTCACGGTAGTGACCCCCCCCCCCATGGATGCACCCCCCTGAAAAAATTTCTGCGGACGCCCTTGCCAGCGTTGTCGACATGCCTGACAAGGTCACGATATGTGCACAACTGCAAAACTTACAATGACATTGATCCACATAATCATAAAGCTTGGCTCAAATAAAAGAAAATTCCGAGGCGTGCTCAAAGAGTGGCGTCTGCCCGAGAATATCTCAACTTTTGTCAATATACTGTCAATCGCCAGAGCTTCGTTTCTGCCGTCGGCAGATATCGCTGGTGAGGACTTCACTGTTTTGCGCATACCCTACTGCTGTGTATATTGACGCCAAAGGGAAGTGCCAAGCTTTTCCGAGCTTTGTGCGAAGTGTCGATCGATTGTGGGTCTTTAATAGAGGAGCGTGTGTGCAAGTGCACGACCTTTGGAGCTCCAAAAGAACATGAACATGGCCCAGCATGAAGTGATACAAGGTGCTCCCACGCGCTGGAACAGCGAGTTCAACATGAGGGAGAGACTCGTTCAGCTCCGCTCACCACATTATGTTGAACTTTGCGAATCTCATGTAGATAATTTTTAGCTCTAAAAATTGGAAGTTGATGGCTGGGGCTGTGAAGGTGTTGTAGCTCTTAGACCAAGCAACGACCGAGCTCTGTGCAAACCGCTATCCTACACTTTCCCAAATGATACCTCTTGTGCATTGTACGCAAGTGGTGCTGCGTGAGCAAGCACGTGTCAGAAGGTGATGAATGAAGCTGCATCATTTGCGAAGGGCCTTTTGTACAGTCTGACAACAAGGTTCCCGGGCTTAAGAACGGCACATGTTCCAGCAAACGCAATACTACAGTTGGCCCTCGTTTCAAAGACATTTGCTACACTGAAGAGAGTCAAAAGAAGTGGGCAAACGCCACTCTTGAAACTGCAGCAGGTGACCTCCCACCTGCCCAAAAAGATTGTGTTCCAACATTCTTTTGCTTAGACACGGATAATGCTCCAGCTAACACTCTGCGGAGTGCTTTTTTCGTCATTGAGCTTTTTTCGCATTTTCGTCATTGAGAAGAATGCTCGTGAAAGCCTTAATTCTCAAGTGGCCGAATACATGGGTTCCCCAAATTTTTTTAAACCTCCTTGGGTTCCCCTTTGCTTCCACGGTCAGAAAACCCTTTGGACTGGTGTAACAGTCATGGTAGGCGACTGTACCCAGTAATTTTCTTGCACACTTGAAGTAATTGTGTTTTCATTGGTACCTCTCCACAATTTCCTCTATTTCAATTTCAGGGCTGTACTTGGTGTTTTCAGCTATTTTCGAACGACCTTTCGGGTACATCACTACATCCTGAAAATCCATTGCTGGCGCCGCAATAAATTCGCTATATGATGAAAAGAATGTGGAGTATATTTTAAAACAATCTGGAGGTAACGCTAATCCTTGACTTCGGTGTCTGGTTGTGGCTCTGCCACGTCGGCATTCGTCTCACCTCGTGTATTCCTTGAGTCAACGTTGTGTTTCGTCGCAGTGCCCTGACTCGTGCGTAAATCACGGCAGTGCGACGAAATGAATCATGACATGCGTGATTCATTCACTGAATATAGTCAATTTGATGTCGTTCAGTCGCATTAAATTCACTAAGCTCAGTTTAATGTACGTCGATTCAATCTTGATTAACTTTATCTTACGAAGATTCCCTTTATATTAGCTTTACACTCTAATTTGTTCTTCTAATCATAGGGCGTCATTACATGGGCATCAGACGTCACGAGGAGCTTGGTACCTTTCGTGCTAGATTTTTCGGCCGTTCAGTTGTATGACGCTTGCGCCTTACTAAATAAAAGGTGCAACTAGAGTGTGAAATATCCATTACCAAGAACACAACATGCACTGTCGATGGAGCCAAAGCAAATACGCAATGGCTTTCACTTCTGATTCGTCAGAGCCACCCTTGCGGCTACGTCGATCCTGTGGCTGTTTTCAAAGTACTAAAGTTAAAAACGTTCCAAAGAACCAAACCGCAATTAGCGCTCTGTCAAATTTCTGGCTCTACGCATGTCTTTTACTTGAAAAAAAAATAGTTTAATGTTTACGCTTGAAGCGTCTTTCTTCCCGAAAGCCCGATGAGAAGTACATCCTCGTCGTCAGGTGCTTAAGACCAGCTTGATCACCTTACATCAAGGATGTTTGAGGTATTTTATCCAAAGATTACATTTTAAGCGACCCAAATCTTTCGACTTCGGTTTATGGTGGTGGCATTCGGCGTTCGTGTATCCTGGTGCATTTCTTGAGTTAACTTCGTGTTGCGTCACTCCTGCCAAAGTGGTTCTCAGAGGCCACGCATAAAAAAAGGGCGGGGTTCAGATCTGCTCCTTCAGGTGTCGCAACAATACCAGCATCTCACAAGAAAACCGTATGCTCTTTCGGTCAACTCATTCAATTAATTTCCATCAATTACGATGACCTTTAATCGGCCTGTATCTTAATCAAACTTAACCTTATATATCATATGTATCCATTGGGAAATGTGCAGCACCTACATGTGGCACAACAGTGCACTGCGCCAGCAGCTCCAGCTGCAATCACTGTGTGTGTTCGCTTTGGGCAAGAGAGTAGCGCGTTTGACAGAACTCGACGCTTGCGCCCCCATTCGCCAATCGCGCACACGTGTGGGATGAAGCGTGAATTTACATTCTTCGCGAAAGCACAACTTTTCTGTCGCGAAACCTCGTCACTGGCATTCATTCTGCAGAGCCCACCAATGAGATGCCAGGGCAGAACAAAGATCAGGCGCATAGAAAAAAAAAAGAGCAAAGGGAGCCGATTTCTAGAAACATAAGACCTCAGTTTCAGGCAGGTTAAGAGCCTACCACTATATAAAAAAATATATATTACGGAAGCCTGAAAAGAGCAGAGCTCGGTGGCCTTTCTTGTTTCTCTTGATTTCTTTTCCCTTCTTTCTTCTCTTTCTTTCCCTTCCTCCCTGTTTCTTGTATCTTTTTTTTTTATCTCTTTCTTTCTTTTTCTTTCTCTCTCTTTCTGAACCTTTCTACGTTTATTTCTATTTTTCCCTTTAATTCTCTCTATCTCTATATAAGTATATATTTGTCTCTTCCTCTTTCCTTTTGCCTCTTTCTCTTTCTCTCTCTGCTTCTTTCTCCCTCTTTCTTTATTTCTGTTCGTTTCTCTCTTTCTTTCTCCGTCTGTGTTGCTCTGTTTTTTTTTCGTGTCTTTTCTACCTCGCTCTTTCTATATCTTTGTCTGTGCTTATATTTTTCTATGTCTTTATTCTCTTTATTTATCTCCATTTTTCTTTTTCTTCTCTTTCCTTCTCTCTTTCTTTTTCTTGTGTTTCACGTGCTCCACTTAGCCGAGCAGTGTGTTCGTTTAACGCTCGCACCTGCTGTACTCGGTAGTGGGGCTTGCCCAATTCCTGAGGCACATTCCCACCTGCGGAGCTTTGGTCGGCAGAGCACAAGTTATCCATAGCTTAAACAGCTTCCCTGCTAATAGAAGTTAATCAGCGTAAACTACATTACTGACAGCCTGACGCGTTGAGCCCCAAGTGGCGACCCCATCCCCGCAGGGCAAGTGCCTGAGGCCACGGCAGATTCTGCGAAGCGTCCAAGCAGCCAGCCAGCTAAGCGGCTATTGTTGTCATCTTCTACGGAAGCCTCGCTGCATCGTTTCCAGTTTCCGGCCGCGTTCTATTTCTCGGAAGAGATGAAAGAACATCCCGCCTCATACCACGACGTTACCTTGCCTGGGAATGACACGTAACTGCGTCATTTATACTGTGCGTTCGAAAGCTCAAGTTTTCCGCCACGTGTGAAATCGTCGGCACTGCTTACCTATGCCGCTCCACTGACAGTGCAAACTCTGCAAAGAAATCAAACGCTTCGAGGTACGTCCGTAGAGCCTGTCATCATTTATTTATTCGTTCGCTGTACGAAACCCGTTGGCAAGCAGCCAGTGCATAGAGAAGACTCCTTAAGAGCATCGAGCAATTTTTCTTCTAGTTCATGTTTGCACGCACGTTATCTCACTCTTTAAAGCAGGGAAACACTACCTGCAAGATGGTGTCTCCATACGTCAAGCACACTTTGATTCTTCGTGCATTACCAGTGCTTGCGGAGCTATTATGCGCTGACTTAAGACGTGACTATACCTTTCGGACGTAAATGCCTATGACTGCGCGATTTCCTCGAATAAAGTGAAGCAATGCCTCATTTTTCACGGAGAAACTTGATAGAAGGAGGAAGTTAGCGTAGTCACTGACGTCATTTTAAGGTGTTTCCGGTGTGTTACGACAATCAAGCACTCTTACTTTGTCGCCAAAATGGCGATGCTGATCTGTTCACTGAACGAACGTGTAGCGATGTTGTTAATGTTCTATTTGCGCCTACTTGCGCAATGATATTCTATTCAGGAGGCATGAAGAATCATATTGGAGAAGTGAACAAGCCATATAGGCAGGCGCACAGCAGCTAACTGAGTCACACAATCACGAAATTCCACGAAAAATTCCACATATGAGATGTGCTTAAAGTGGTACTACCTTCTGTTCCATGTATATTAACGCGATAGCGTTAGAGTTCGTTTCGCGGAAATTCCGATGTCGGTTTCGGCGTCGTTGGTTGTGAGCGAAAAATCAAGAAAGATCCAAATAAATAAATAATAAATATCTCCAGTTTGAGTGGGAATCAAACCCGGGCCTTCCGAGTGGCAAGCAGGTGTACCACCACAATTCCACCCCGGTGCTTGAAATTGTTTCGGAAAAATACCCCTTTAAGAATCTATCTTGTACGAGGACTCTCCTTAAAGCATGTAATATTGCATGACTGAAGCGTAGAGTCGCACCAGGCGTCAAAACACGGGAATTGCGCAAATGTGGGAGGTTTAAAGGCTCAACCATTACGAAGCGTTCGAGCATATTTAACCATCATCGTTATCAACAACATCGACGAAGTGTGCAGCTGAGCAGGTGCGCGTCTTGCCTTAAAGGGACACTGAAGAGCAAAACAATTTTTCTAAGATTAGTAAAGTACTCTTTCACAATAACAAAAACACCACGCTTGCTGCGAGAAGACGCTTAGTAAGCAAGAAAACGCGCAAAAACAAAATGTGGGTGGCGAGGCCACCTTGAAGTTTCCGCACCATTCGCCGTGACGTCACATGTTTTCACGGCGCCTACTAGGGACTTCGTAGTTCTGAATCGGTAAAAATGAAGTACATTGTCCTCGGAGGGTGCCATAGACTTAACATACCAAGTTTGGGGTAATTTTGCTAAGCCAATGGCGCCAAAATACGATAAATACACTTTGAAATACGTGCAGCCACGCGGGGAGATTTCAATGCGAAATTTAAAAATGAAACTTTGAACTTCATTTTCTCCTCTATTAATACACCTATGATGGCGGAATGGACGACATTAGAGTTCTCAGGGCACATTTTATCGATCTAAACCGATTCATTGTTTCTATTTAGTGTACCTTTAGGGCGCGTAGTGGGTACTTCGCCGATTAGCAAAAACGAAGAATTATGGCACAGTGGGAACTTTGCAACTGCACTTGCAGTAGGCATTCTAGGATAGCTTGAAATGGCATGTGTTACTCGCATAGACGTTCTTTTACTTGCGGCACGTTTGAGACTAGCGATTGAGGAGGCGATGCGCAAGGAGCCTGATTACTCTATTGCGTTCTGCTCTTGAAGGCGATGCTCAAGCGTCCTCCAAGATTTTGTGTTCCGAGCGCTGAAAAAAATAGAGAGACACAAGGGAGTCATTACTAGGATACGTTTGTGCGAGACATATCCGAGACCGCACATAGTGTCAGGAATTAAAAGCGACCATTTATCTTCTTCTGTTCTTTTTCTGGGAAGCATATTTGGCAATTTAAAAGTTCACTACTATGTTGCGATAGCATTAACATTCAAGTGTTTTGATGAATACTTTTTTTTCTTTGTATTGGCGTAACAATATTGCGCAGGAAGAGTTATGTGGAGTACAGAGTTCGGATTTCGCTCGTGTCTGCTACTAAATATTCGTCGAGCGAGACCATGTCACGGTAGCCTTTGGAGCCCTTAGGTATTTGAGCGTGTGCGAATGACCAGGAACATTAGTTGGCATTCTTTTGCACATGCGCGGTAGCTGCGCACACGTCAACTTGACATTGTTCACATGTGTGTTATCTGTATTGTGTGCTTGATGCAGGAACTCATTAAAAATGACACTCATTTAGAAATATTCATGCAGAGGGGTTTGTATTTACGGGGAGTACTTAACCCTTTCCCTTCCGTTGACGTGTATAGTCGTCATGAAATGTTTAACCAAAATGACTGGTGACGGCTATACTCATCAACAAAAATTGGTCCCACGTGAAACCAAAGACGACTATGTTGTCATAGTTGTGTTTCTTGAAGCTACATGACCGCACTTGGCCATGTTGTGCCATTTTTACCTCGACTTTCACTATATTGCCGTCATTCATTGTATTTTCATGCGGTGAAGCCCTCTTCAAAGCATCTTTTTTTACGCTATTAGTAAAATAATGCAACCCCGTTCAATTGAAATAATGGTCCCGGTGTATTCAGAAAAAAAGAAAGCCCTACAAATTGTGGGGAAGGAAGGTCCGGCAAATTTGTTGCAATTTTCTTCTTTTCTCACGGTAGAAAAAGGGTTATACTTTTTAATTATTTATATTCCTAGTTTTAATGCAGCGTACCTTAATTCTCGTACGTAGGTTATTCATGAACTACATAACAAAACAATACCATGTAGGAAATTTTAAACAGAAGAGCCTCCTTAGCTATCCATTATATGCTTTGTTTATTCAAGGAGGTTCTTGCAGTCTAGTCATGAAGTGCTTTGAGATGAACCGGTTTCAACTAATTAGCAAAACCGTCGAGGGAGTGTATCTATGTTTAATATTGCGTTATTTTTAGATTCACTTAACTTGGGAACCAAGATTACCGAGAACCCAACCGGCAAAGGCTTCCGCGATTGCATAACAACGCAGCCGACCAGTATTAAAATAGATAAAAGGAATGAAACGAAAAGGAACGTATCTGAAGAACGCCCCGAAGCGACAACGACGTTCCAACGGCGCAAAAACACTCGAAGGCGCATCTACATGAGCGTCACGTGCTTGGGGCAGCTGCGCGTTTGTTTTATTGGTGGTTGCGGACATTCCTGGAGTGAAATTAAGAAAAGAAAAAGTCACAGTTTCGCCGCAAGGGCGAAGCAATGAATGCGATAGCAAGGAACTAATGCTATACGAAGTGAGGCTCGCCAATGGATACTCTCAGTTTGAACAGCGCTTCTGTTGCAAAGGCGGCCGAATCAGCGAAGGAAACTAGCGTGCTTCAAGTGCCGAGCTGTGACACTTGATAGTTCGCGCTCATCTTCTGTTTGTTCGTTTAGCGGCATCCCTGAGCTCGAGTGACATTCGTACGCGCCGTAACATGAGCGCGGACATCAAGGTGAGAGCGTGAAACATTCCTCTACTCCTCGCCACGAGAAAACCGCGCGAGCAGACAGCGGAAGGGCAAGCTTCTCCCACGCGCAAATATAAGAAGAAGCGAGCGAGCTCGCCGACGACTTTTAAATGCGCCCGTCGGGCTCCTAGCGCCACCTCGCTGGTAATGAAGAAACGCCTATTATCGCCCGCTGTCTCTGAGTCCGTCCAGCGCTAAATGGTGTGTATATAACGCTCGCCGTTAGCTACGTGGAGGATCTGCGTTTCGTGGCGTAGTGGATAGCGCCGCTCGCTGCGGAACAAGAGGTCCCTGGTTCGATTCCGCGCTTCGGAAGCATTTTCTGAATTGTTTTTCTTTGGGGCCTTTATATATATATACATACTTATACATATACGGTGCATGACGGCGGCGACGGCGACGGCGACGGCAAAATCCAGCCGAGAGTGTCCATATAATTGCTATCGCAATAAAATACATCCCATACTTGGCGCGACCAGTTGATTCGCCATCTTTGATCGTGGACGCGCACCCGCAAGCGAGGGATCTGAAGAATGGCGAAGAAAACGTCGTTGCTGCTCCTCCTCCTCGCGTTGTCAATATCAGTGGCATCGGGATTAAGCAACCCAGGTAATGTGTACATTTCCACTACACTTCATTTAAAGTTTTTGTGGGTATAGTTCTTGACTTCACAGAAGGGGGCGTGTTCATGTGGCATGAGAAATGCATGAAGTTGATAATACATTACCATTGGGTCTATGTTACTTCGACTGTCAGAATATGCATATTCACAACCACCACAGGCATATCTCGCCGAGGTGGCCGACTCAGTCCGCTTCACGTAAAGTATTTCGGGGAAGTTCTTGAACTCACAGAAGGGGGCGTGTCCCTAGGGATTGAGATACATTGCCATTGCGTCAATGTTCCTACTATTGCAATATTACATAATTGTCAGCCACCGCTGGGGTCTGTCACCGAAGTGACCACTTCACTTGAATTATCACCAGAGTTTTGGCGCTTGTAATCCGCAATGCACTTGCCACGGCGTTCAGTTCATGCATAGAGTCGATTAAGGAACTAAATTACCTTGAACTGCAGCGGTTTTCGACAGTTTTCGTGTGAAGAAGTATGTTTTGGTACTCTATAGAAGAACATGTTCCTGGGCGAGTTCGTGCCTAAGCTTTCTAAACATGGTATTCAAAGTGTCGCAATTGCAATAAGCAATTGCAATAAACAATTGATAGGACCCTCAATAAACGGTTGGTAGTTGGCGCTCCTTTGTCTCTTCTCTGTCCTTTCTTCATGTTCCAAGCATTGCGCAAGGAATGAAATGTTTAGCAGATATGTGTACTGATAGGTATGTGGTAGTCCTTCGATTGGTAATGCACTTACCAGCAAGTTAAGAGGCGATAAGGACAATGTTCATTAAAATAATGCGTTTGTTCTTATGTTAATGCGGCTATTTGAGAGAAAAACTCGGGATTTCAGAAATGATGCCTTAGTTTGTTGTCGCAATCACGCAAAAATGGCGTGCTAGGTAATGTGCAGACCACACATGCCTAAAGAAAAATCGTGTGCAACTGCAGGACAGAAATAGAACGCATGCTGTCTGTTGCATTTATCTGTTCCAGTCGTAAGAGACATCATACAAAATTCGGAGTCCTGAAAAGCGCGAGCAATCCGCATTAAGATCTGCAGTCGCGGATGCAAAAACAACGAATTTTTATTCGTGCATGGTGCTCACTTCTCCTCCATTTCTTTAGACTAGTAAATCCACTACAGAGCATGAGACGTTCGTCTCTGAAAAGAGTTGTTGTATAAGGGCTATTGATACGAGTATGTTGAGGCTGGGTGTTTATCTGTTTGCTTTGTGGACACACGTTTGAAATTCCATTACCGAACGTTGCAATATTTGCAGGAACGGAAAAATATGCTCGCACGCGTTGCTTTATTTATTTATTTATTTTATTTATTTATTTATTCACTCAAAAGTACCTTACAGACCCTTAGAGGCATTTCATAAAGGGTTAATTCAATAAATTGTTACAACAAGCACAATAGCAAGAAAGGAAAAAAAAGGGGTGAAAACATATACAGAAATGGGAACAAGAAAAAATGCGTTATAGTAACATATGCGGGAATGTAAATTAATATTGCGTCAGATGATTGCATTAGACAGAACAACTGAAGGGACAATAAAAAATATAGTTTGGACAGCGACAGCTCATTAAAGAGTGATATTTGGCACACTAAAATACGAACAATATATTAACAGAATTAACTCGACATAACTTTGCTATTGCAGAAAAAAATGGTATATAACGTAAAGTTTCACTTAAATAACAAAAAAAAAGGAATGAAAAGGGCGATGTGATACGTTGAGCATGTATACAGACTGTCGTAGTAGAACAGCGCCGGCGAAAACAACAGACCAGACGAGAAGAAGGACACGTAACACAAGCGCCTTGTGTTACGTGTCTTTCTTCTCGTCTGGTCTGTTGTTTTCGCCGGCGCTGTTCTACTACGATTATGAACCAACTAGCCCAAAAGTACATTTTTACAAGTATACAGACTGGTTGTATAAACGGACTCACGGGGTATCTTGTCTTACATGTAAACATATAGCAAAAAATGCAACTTGATCCCACTGAATGACGGCGTTTCTAGATGGGTCACCAAAGTGTTGGCTCCAGAGCCTCAACTCTCAAGAGATACTTTCTCAGCGTCACCGATGCGTTCTGATGTTTTAATTTTTTCTTGCAGTACCTGCTTATCTGCCGTCGCCGAAGAAGTGTGGAAGGAATGAGTTCTACAAGGCCTGCGTCAGCAGCAACTGTGCAGAGAATTTGTGTGGAGAATCAATTCGCAAGACATGCGTGGAGGACTGCGTTTCTGGTTGCTACTGCGCCCACGATCACTACCGAAATCGACTGGGCCTTTGCGTCACCAGTTGCGAGAAGGACGACGAGGGATATTTTGGACTACCTGTCCCCTTCCTACAGTGGATACCTCGTGCTCCGTCGAAGAATTATTTCATTCTCGGAAGTTATCACGTGCCCAGCAGACCGGCTGGCTAGCCTTCTTTGATAGCTGCAAAAGTTTGGGCTCAAACTCTGTAAACTTCTCATGAAAGCCTCGTTGCCACAATTAAATATGGATGTATTTTGTGTAAGAAATGATACAGGGTGTTCATTTTCTCTGAAAACACACACACACACGCGCGCGCACACGCATTCATCAGAATCATATAAACCGACAAAACTACATCACCATGTACACGACAAATCGTCACACAGACCATTATGCATTTGCCCAAGACGACGCGAACCCGTGAACCATCTTCTTATTTTTCTTAGTCGATTATATTCATTGCCCTGCCCCCCTCGAAACTTTTTTGCTCCCAACGTTGTATTGACCTGCCTCTGGGATCGGCCCACCTTTCGACCAATAGACGATCTCATGTGATGACGTCAGCATCTGACATCCCGTTATGTGACGCCATAGCGACATCATCACATGATGATGATGATTTTTCGTATCACTCGTGATGACGGCGATGAAGCCAACAGTCAATTTTCCCGTTTCGTGAGGCGTACTGTAAACGCGAAAAGATACACAAAGAAGAACAAGTTCTTTACTGGCGTTTCGGCTCCTCATACAGGAGCCTTGTTCACAATCACGCATCCAAGGCTTTCGCCTTAATAAGGTGTTCACGTTGTCCTGATTCTTTTTTCTTGTGTTCGTGTTTGAACGCTTACATTATTTCATGTTAAATAAGGATGATGGTGATGAACTGGGACAAGAAATGTTTGAGTGCTCGGTTATCAGCGAAAATTTGCTTCCTATTCCATCGTCAGTGTACTGTTCCTACACTCAACCGTCTCTGTGGTAAACCTGGTATGCTATCCTACGCTAGGGAAAGATCAGGGAACTTGAAAGAGATAGGAAAAGACATACTCCTCACAGTCACACTATCGATTGATGCATAACCGAAGATGCAAGTCTAGCACCTTCAAGCATTTCAGCAATGCATTCGTCGCCTTCATTGCGATGACCTCTCGGGACGTCATTTCACTATGGTTACTGCCTTCATTAGTATGTGGTCTATGCGGGCTTGGGCGACCGCGAGTGATTGTCTCTGCACACAGTAGCGACATCTGTTGCAGAAGATGCGCTGTAATGTCTCCTCGCTAACACATTTGTTACCAAGAGGGTTGTTAGCCATTCCTATGCGAAAGGCAAACGACTCCGTGATTGTCACACAAACTTTTTGACACCAACCGGCCATGATTCCACCTACCTAAGGCCTTGACGATTACTTCTGCACCGAAGGTGATTTGCGTGGCAAGCATTCGCGGCCACATGTGCCCAAACTCATCATACGCGGAACGTTTTCCTGTCAGGATTCGTTATCCACGCTTGCCTTACGACGAGCTCTGCAAGAACAGCAAGTGCCCCGTATGTCACTCGCAACTTTCAGTTCGCGATGGACTTCGCACACATTGCGATTGCGTCTCGAAGTTATATGACTTCGTGAGAGCGCGCAAATGTTACCTTGGCGCCTCTGGCTCATATAAACGCCCTGGATCTCAATCCCTTTCGGTTGAAGATAGCAAACCCAGGTTTCGCTCGTTGACGCAGGATGCCGAGCCGCCATACAGCAGTGATCCTTCTGGTGGCAGGTCTGGCAGCGTCTGTTTCAGCTTTATACGGTAAGAGCCACCCCTTTCTTCTTTCTTTTTTAACACGACAGCGTTAAAAAGCTCGTTTCGCAAAAATTACGGTATCGGCGTCAGCGTCGTTGCTTCTGAGAGAAAAATAAGCGTTGTCCGTGACCGTAATATCGAGAAAGATACGAATGAAATAATTTATAAAAATCTTCTCCCCGAGTGAGAATCGAACCCAGGCCTTCCACATGACAAGCAGGCGTTCTGAACAGAGCCACGCCATTGCTTGAGCCTGCTTCGGCATGAAACACTGTATGATTGTTATGAAGTGGGAGGAGTCTCCTTAACGCATGTAATGTTGCGTGGGAGGTGCGCAGAACCCAGCCAGGCGTCAAAACATGTGAATTGCGCAACGAGCGGGTGTTTTAAAGGCCCACCCAATACAAAGCGCTCCGACATATTTAATCATCATCCTCAGCTAAAGCACCAAAAAAGTGGGCAGCTGCGCTCACGTGTGGACTTACAGACGCGTATTGGGCCCTTCGCTGATTCGCAAAAAGAAAAATTATGGCGTAATGGGCAGTGTCCAACTGTACTTGCAGTGGGCATTCTAGGATATTTTGATACGGCCAATGTTACGCGCATAGACGTTGGTTTCCTTGCGGCACGGTTGAGGCATCCACCAAGAACCGAGGCCATGCTAGCAATTCAGGCCATGCGAACGGAGCCCTATTACGTTATCGCGTTCTACTCTTGAAGGCGATAACGTTCTACACCCACAGCTGCAGCTTAGCACATAAGGTGTCGTGCTACTGAGCTCGGGGGTGTGGTTTCGATGGCCGGTCACAGCGGCAGCGTTCAGACAGAGGTGAAATGCAAAGAACAGCCGTGTGCTTAGATTTAGGCACGCGGGACAGAACCGCAGGTGGTCTAACTTGATCCGCAGTCCCCCACTATGGCGTGCCTCATGATCGTCTAACGGTTTGGCACGTAGAAACCCATCAATTATTATTATTACAGCAATAAAGTTTTCGGTTTTTGCGATATTGCGTTGCATGGTAACACTCAGGGAAGTACACAGTGTTCTTGTTCTAACAGCAGTTAAAGTCATAGGGCTTCAATCTCGAATCTAGGCAATTCTAGTCCTACCCTGCGCAAAGCGTAGTAAGATGGAAGGTCTACAAGAAGCATGAATTTGAATGACTGACATTTAACGTCCCAAAATTCAGGATATGATTATGAGAGACGCCGTAGAGGGGGGCTCCGGAAGAGGGGCGTAACCAGAAATTTTTCTCGGGGGGGCCTCAACCACACTTTACGTATGTTCGTGCGTGCGTTTGTATGTGTGCGTGTATATATGCGCAAGCAAAACTGAAAATTTCCCCAACCCCCCCCCCCCCCTTGGCTACGCCGCTGCTCCGGAAATTTCGGCCACCTGGGGCTCTTTAACGAGCACCTAAAGCTAAGTACGCGGGCCTCAAGACTTTCGCCTCCAACGAAAATGCGGGTAACAGGCCGGGATTCGATCCTGCGACCTTCGGGTTGGCAGTCGAGCACCACAACAACTAGACCACCGTGACAGGTATATGAGAAGTAGTAGTGCACTGCACGAGATTAAGTGCTGGTGGGTATATAAGAGATCTGTAAATTGCCAATTCGATTAGTGCAGTGCAAAATTAGTTCTTGTGTTAGAGCGCAGCTCTTAGGCGCTTGTTACTGCGTTACCGTCGCCGTCGGTGGCGTAACTGATAGACATGAAAAAGTAACTGATATACATTAAAAAATAAATGAAAAAAAAAACACTCAGAATCGAATGGCATTTGAACCGGGGCCCTCTGCGTGGCAGTCGAGTATTCATCCACAGAGCCAGGCTGCTTTTTCTTCCCCTTAATTACAGGCTTCGTAACACGGCACAAGAATCAATAGCGGATACTTCCTACAATAACAGCCACAGCACCAGCAATGCCAAGACAATCGAAAAACCAATCAGTGCTCGAAATTCATTTGCAAAAAGACCTTATAGGAGCGTAATGTAGGGCAAGGAATCGCGTTAACCTATGTAATGCAGCGGGGCAGAAGAGTAAAATAACAACTAGGCATCACACCATGCTAGTTGCGGAACGAGTAGGTCGTTTCATTCTTCCCTCCCACTACAATGTGCTCAGCCATAATTCTTCATTGTCATTAGCCACATGCACAATCAAAAAAGTGCACATAATCTTGCACAGATGTGTAGCGGGTACCTCGCTTATCCGCATAAAGACGAATAATGGCGTAGTGGGTGCTGTCCTTCTTCACAAAGATTATGATTTATGGCGTAGTCGATACCTAGCGGAAGACCAAAACTTCAAACACAAGCGTTGAAAGCTGGGCGAGTTGGTAAAGTTTCATCTTCTAACAAACTGCGGGGCAGACGGAACACAAAGAAGGAACGAAAGGGACAGACGAGCGCAGGCTCACAACTTTCGTTCTTTATTAGGGGCGAAGCTCCTTAAGGCGTGGGTCGGTCGTCCCCGATGTATGTAGTTGTAGTAGTAGGTAGCCACCTCTAGTTTAGTTCTCGGAGTGTTCATTAGTTGGCGGTACTTGTAGTTGATGAAAAGATGCAAGATGTTATAAAACTAGATGGCGGTACTTGTAGTTGATGATGAAAGATGCGAGATGTTATAATAGGAATGATGTCACATATGGCGCGTGTCATTCGTAGAAGGCAATCGTTCGGCGACGTACGCTAGGGGGCGCGGTGTAATAAAACCCGTTCGCTGTTGGCGCGCGCTCGGAGTCGCCGGATGGACAAGGCTGCAGAGCGGCGAGCGCGCAAGGCGGCGGCAGCGCGCGCTCGCAGACAGAATCCCGATGTGCTAGCCCGCAAGGGACATTTACTCAAGTGTTTCACTTTTAATTGTGGGGCGAATTGCACGGAAGAGTTTCACGGTTTACCGATGATTCCTTCCGGAGCTTCGCCCCACTCATCATCATTCACCCCGTGAATATGCTGTGATTTTTTGTGTCCCGTCTGCCGCGCAGATTGCTTCAAACACAGTTGGCCTTGCCCCAACACGAAGCTGCGCACAGAATTCGCATTAGGCAGTATCGTAATCGTCGGTGAATATTTTTTTATAATCAATGCCGAAAAAGATCATCCCAGTGCTCGACCTTGTTACTGTGGCTCGCAGATCCTGACTGGAAGCCGCCGCGTCCCCGTAAGTGCAGCCGTCCGGGAGAAGTGTGGAAGACATGCGTCATGCATGGCTGTGCCGAAGACACCTGTGAGAAGAAAGAAAAGCATTGCATTTCCACCTGCGAATTCGGCTGCTACTGCGCCGATGGCTTCTTCAGGGACCAACGTGGTCGCTGCGTCCGCTCCTGTAACAGCCGAGCTAATTCTAATCGAGAGAACTCCCCTTTCGGGTCGAAGTCCGTTGATCAATTCCCGCTTATTCTGGACGTTGACCCCTTCCCTGCAGAAGAAACTTATTCCAATATCGTTCAGCATCCTGGTCCTCCTTCGCGCTATCGTCATCAAAGGCGGCCCCTACGTCGTCCTAAACCAAAACGAGAGAGAGAGTGGGATCCGGAGGACGTGGACGAATGATGTCGATGACTACGGAGGAGCACCATCCCTCATCAGCCGAGATAAATAAAGCCTAGCAACACACTGCACATTTTATTAAGCCGAAAGCCTTAGATGCTTCATCAAACGCGAAAATCGACCGTCCGCGTCGGCGTCCCGCAGTGTCTGGCGCAGCATGAGTGATGCGAAAAATCATCGTAACGTGATGACGTCCCCATGTGACATCATCATGACGTCACAGATCTCAGAATTTCGTAATGTCATCATGACGCCACTAATTGGCAGGACTTCTCGCGACGTAACGTCACGTCATGCCGTCATCACATGATATCGTAGCTTGGTCAAAGGCGGGCTGATCACTGAGGCAGTGGAAAAACCAGGTAAGTGCCTTCGATCCAGGAGGCAGTGCGAAATCGCGCTAGGTGCACAATACTTTCGGAGGATGGCGGGGCACGATAAATACATCGACTGAGAAGAAAAAGATGGCTTTCGCCTTCGAGTCGTCTTAGGTGAATGCACAAGGGACCCTATGAGTATTTCAATAAGGCGAAAACCCTAAATGCCTCATCTGTGACGCCATGACATCATGGCGTCACACATCGACAGAATTTGTGACGCCATCTTGACGTCACATAACATGGTGCCAAATGATGACGTCATCGCATGACATCGGCCCCCTACATAAGTCGACTGAGAAAAAGAATGTTTTCTTCTTCGAGTGGTCTTAGTGGATTGCATAGGGACCTTGTGTGTTTCTTTAGGGGCGAAACACCTTAAGGTCGAGGCATGTCCGTCCATCCGTATGTCGGTGTCCGTGCTTACACACTTACACACCTACTCGACCACTCGCCATGATTCACTTCGTGGAGATGCGTGGTTTTAACAATGTGTTTAACAATAGACTGATATCAATCATAATTATGAGAAAACAATATAAAGCACCTACTACAAGCACAGACCCTTGATACTAGTCGGCGACTTCAACGTACACATTATGGTCCTTAGGACCTAGCTTTGTCGTCTACTCTCACTGTCTGGTGTCACGGTATGTAGAAAACCGTTCCTATAGTCGAAAGATATATGCGTGTATGTGAATAAAAAAAGGTTTACAATAGACTAACGTCAATCATAATTGTGACAGAACAATATAAAAAGTCACAGTTTCGCCGCAACGGCGAAGCAATGAATGCGATAGCAATAAATTGTAATGTAACAAAAGAACGGAAAGCAGCTCGAAATTGCCAGCGCGTCGCTCGAGCCCAAAGGACGCACGAAAAGAACGCACACAGGACGAGCGCGAACTAATGCGTCACAGCTCGACAGTTGAAGTGCACTGCTCAAACATAAAGCAGGACGCACGAAACGAACGAACAGCTACACACAAGACGAGCACGAACTAATTGTCACAGTTGTTACTTATTTCTGTTTGAACAGCGCGCTCCTTTCGCAAACCGGGCCGCTGCAGCGAGCGAAGCGAAGCACCCCACCTGCCGCCCCTTCTTTCCTCGAGATAAGCGCCCGAAAGCGACACGCCCTATAGAGCGAAGAGCAACGGCGTTCACAGAAGCGGGGCGACGATCTTTAAAGCGCGCCAGACGCGCGCACGTCGCGCCATCTATGCGGCCACTAAGAAAACATGCTGAATTACATGGTGTATATAAATAGCTCGCCGTTAGCAGGCTGAAAGACGGTGCTGTCGTGGCCTAACGTCTAACTGCAAAGCGAGAGGTCGCCGGTTCGATTCCGCGCGTCGGAAAGAATTTCTGAAATATTTTTCTTTACGGCTTTTATATATATATATACATACTTATACATATACGGTGAATGACGGCGACGGGGACGGACATTTTCCAGCCGAGACTGTCCATATATTTGCTATCGCAATAAAACACCTACAAGCACAGACCCTTTATACTAGCAGAATGTGACGTTGGTCGAGTTGGTGCGTAGCTTAATAAAATATTTGTTGCGCCAACTGAGACAAGCAAGAAAACAAGAGAAGACATGATAGGGCGCCAGACTTTCAACCAGTCTATTTTCCTCACATCACCCAAATATACATGCTTCAGATATGCGCACAAAGAGGGGGCGCAGCACAAGCTTCTATCACATAGCACAATCAGGAAAAAAAACTATCGCACAGCGCTATCTGAAAATAGGCATTCATTCTTTAACAGAGATATGGAAGGGACACTGACGCATTGATCCCCCTTCTTCTGTATGTGATATGCCTAAATTACTTCACGTGCTAGCGTTTCCCTGCTTCTTCCTATCTCACATTTATACTCACCTTTATACTAGTCGGCGACTTCAACGTAGACATTATGGACCTTAGGTACTAGCTTTGTCGTCGACTCTTTATGTCACTTCATGTCACTTTGTCGCTTTATGTCACCTTATGTCACTTTATGTCACTCTATTTACATTCTATGGGGCAACGCTTGGGTAACGTACGGTTACTCACCCATGCGATACCCAGAGCTTCGCCCACTCGTCATGATTCATTTCGTGGATATGCGTGTTTTTTCATTGTTGGTTTGTTTTCATATCTCTCAAAGGCCCCAATAGGGGTATTTCATGAGGGATAGAATTTATTAGCAGTTAAACAATTTTTCAAGAATAGTTCTTAATTTATGTGGGTCGGAGTGGCGCATGGAAAATGCGGGCAGATGGTTCCTGCCCCTGGCGGTTGTAACGAAAAAGGACCGAACATGAGCAATAGTTTGTGCTGGCAGTGGCTGGTGGGTAAGCCGCTTGGTGATGGTTCTGTGCGGCTCGATAAGCGATGGACTGGCAACATAACATCGCGGCAACGTTGAAATGTGCATGATAGAATTTAAAAAAAAAAACGCACAGTACAGGCATATAATGGCGTGACGCTAGATTAGTAAGATGAACACATGTTTTCATTTCAAAAAACCTGCAATGATAAGGCTACACAGATTAGATCGACCGAGTTGTGCCAGCAAGGCATTGATAGCCGCTTCACTTTTCTGCGTCATTTTGTGCATCTAGTCAAGAAAGGATTTGCAGAACAGTCGAACTCAAGCAGTTTCGAAGTGCTCAAACGCACACTGCAGATTCCCTACAAGTGATCATGAAAAACAGCACGTTGGAAGGAAACAAAAACCAAAACTACAGAAAAATATTAAGGTCGATATTAGTAGGATTAACGTGTGAAAACAACTGACAAGAGAAAGCTACATTTTTTTATACACCCGAACACGCAGTTTTTAAGCTTTTAGGTTATTGCAGAAAAATGTAATTTAAAGGTGCCTTTGTCTTAAACTTCGAAGTCAGTATCGATAGGATTGGATGATTGTTATTAAAACAACCACGTAACGCATAGTTCTTTTTCCTTTCTAAAGAAGCTGCATAGACAATTTATACGAACGCTTTATTAATGGTCAGGATATATTAATGCATTGAAATTAATTTCGAACTTCATTCTTTCTTTAGTTGCATCTTTCTGTAGAAATTTCTCAGGAGCTAGCTCACAAATTTGGTGTCGCGTAGGCGTCCGTCTGAGAACTAGCGTACAGTGGTGCTCAATATTAGTTTAAACATGGTGGCCATGTCTGGAAGTGCCGCAGTCCTACGTTGTAACGTCGGCAAACGTGAATATGTTTTTGGAAATATCAGTAGTCGAAACAGAGTTTAGGTCATCGATTGTTTTCTATGTCGGTGCTACCCTGCAGTATTGGCGCCGCTTTGACGCCGGCCAGCATGCTGCAACTCATATTGGGCGTGACTGTGCATATTTTTCGTCGCTTTGTCACGCTGTAATTGCCGTACGATTCGCGCTCCATCTAGGCGACATTGACAATCCCCCCAATGAAGCCCGCGGAGTGACGTCATCCACTGCAACGGCACCGTCGCCGCACCCACGGATTCCGCCTCGCATGTGACTTAACCGCCGACAACATCCCCCGTCAGCCCGCTCCTTAAACACATCACATGATGTGCGTTTCCTCCGATAACGTACCGCCCACAGGCACTGCGTAGCAAGCGCTTCCGCGCTTGTCTGTCAATACCGACTCTTCGAAGGCATGTCGCAACGGCCTCTCAGGCGCTCTGCCGCCGAAGGGTAAGGAAATATTGCGTCGGCCGTCTCAGTCGTATAAAAGCATCCTGTTCCCAGACCGCTTCGATCACAAAGCGATCGAAAGGCGCAATACTGATCTACAGAAACAAGATGAAATCCTTCGTAACAATCGCCCTCCTAGCGGCCCTTCTGGTCGAATTTGTTCTGGCTTCACAAACGAATGGTGAGCGAAAAACGTTTGCATGCGTGTTTGTGACTGAAATGCTTCCTTATATGTCCAAATGCGAGTATCTCGCCATGGGAGCTCGCGTATAGTGCAAAGGTTGTTACGCTTATGTATCATTGGTTACCTTGCGCAATTTGCTTGCGAGGCAGTTCAGCAGTTACTGGATGTGTTTCGTTGTACTAAGCGAAAAGAGTACGGTGGGAGTGATGTTAACTCGCTTAAAGATGGCACCTAAGCAAAGGTTTTCGATCTGGGGTGCTATTATGTACATTGTCGAATTCCGCTATTGATCGATCTTGATTGGTCCGGAGGGCTGCTATGACCTCTCTGATTCGCTCAAAATGCCACCATTACGAAATTTGACGATATGGCGGAATTTGATAGTGTCCAGAAAAAACCCCTGGTTACATTTAGGACTTCAACTGGCTTATGATTTGATTATATATTGTAGGAAGAAGCGAAAAATGTCCCTTTGTAAAATGCTGTCCTGGTTGCTTTGATTGGATCGTTCCTGAGATTGTAACATCGACTGGACAAATAGACATGAATTTACGCGCATTTTATACGCCCACACTGAATTTCTGGCACCCTATATTGTTTATTTCATTTACTGAAGAACGGCCCATTTCTGTACGTGCGGTGATCACTGCTGAAATAATAGGGGAAAACAATATTCGCAATGCAAGACAAAGCTGAGACGGGTTTTGAGCTTAGCAGCTGCGCAGTGTAATGATTTTTTTATTAGTATTATTCATTTAAGCAAGCTACTACTATGAGAATTTAGAAAATGCAAAGGTTTTCAAGAAGCTATTTCTCTTCATTTTATGTAGTGCATTTTCTTGCTGGTTTGTATCTTCGATATCTTGCACCTACACGTGACAATGTGCCGCAAGACAAATTTAAAATGTCTCTGTTTTTCACAATGTAGGATCGTCAGGAACACTTCTAATACCCTTGTCACACGGGTAAGCTTAACCGCTGTTATACCCAACTGCAGTTAGCGGATTTAACCACAGTTACCGTAAACCAGACAGAGGCGCTGTCACACGTTTTCAGCGCGTCCAAGCGTTCTTTAGTTGATACATGGCTGCGTTCGTGCAACACCGCTATAACACCGCCTTGTAGAGGGCTTCACGCTCGATTATGAACGCGTCAGCAGCGTGTTTTGATGCACGTCTATCCAATATCGTGAAGCCCTGTTTAATGAACGAACGCAGCCGTGTATGAATCTCGTGAAATGCACACGATATTTTTGCAGCACGGACAAACTTGCACCTCAAAGACGGTAGTTTATCTTTCCAAACGCGTTTCAACGCATCTGTCGTCGCAACGGTCCACTTGACACGCTTTTGGCTCGGTATTTCGCTGGGAGCCGAGCCGCTCGCGTCCGACATGGGGGCCGCCATGTTGTCAGTTTACGGCGCTAACAGGGGTTGCCTACCTCCGTTTACGAAAACGGTCGTTAGCGGATTAACTGCGGTTAGGGTTGTCGTGTGACAAGGTACAACAGCCGTTAGACGTAACGGCCGTCGTACTTAACTGCGGTTAGACTGCCCGTGTGACAAGGGTATAAGAGATACATTGCTCTAGATGATTCAATATTAAACTTTTTCTCGTCCATGCTTTGAGTCTATATGAGGGGCCATATGAACCCCATATGAGGTCCATTGCTGCGGTTGGGCACCGAAACGGTGACCTCACACCCAGCATTAGAACACCATGCTTACGGTGCTACCTTGGCGGGCTAATGTAGCTTGTGCTGGTCGTTTTTGTTTGCTAATATGTTATTCATATACATTATTAATTCTAATGAATAGGTACCTTCTATTTACACCTCAAGCATCACAGTCGCCGCAAAAGCTTGTGAGGAGCCAATTCGGGAACAGCTGTGGCTGTTGAGGCATCAGCAAATTAAATGTAGTAACGATTGCCACCAGTAGTGAGCGGTAAGCAATTTAGCAAAACCAAAATTTTTACGGCACATGCTTGTAACTTCCCACGTATGCAAGAAAGAGTGCACTGGGCCGTTTAGTGAGCTGCCGTGATGTATCTTTTCTTCAAAGCAAGAAACGTTTAACTTGTTTATAGCCTTACATTGTCATTCTCATACATGTACAGCAGGGCAATACAAGGCCACTTTAATTTTACTTTCATCAAGCCGGCTCCACTTTTGATTTCGGGATCTTCTGCTCGGTTAGCTCTAGCGCGGCAATTCGGCGGTGCATACGCGCACAACAGAGCTCTGCTGCGTGAACCTTTCCTGTGTGTCCCGTTGAATGCTCGCACTATCCAGCTTCAGTTATGCTTTACCAATACGCCCAGCCTTAAACCTTAGCGTAGCTAGCTATGCTTTTCTCGCTACATGGCATATTCTTGTTGTCTTCAGATCCCAACTGGCGACCACCGAAGCCAAGAAAGTGCGCTTCCGGCGAGGTGTGGAAAGAATGCGTAAGCCGCGGCTGCGGCGAGAAGACTTGCCCGCCGAAGAAATTCGAGGGTTGTCTTTCGACGTGCGAGTACGGTTGCTACTGCGCCGATGGCTTCTTCAGGAACTCTGAAGGCCGCTGCATCAGCGAATGTACCAGCCAGTCCAATCCGGAGTACCCGAGGCCCGAACCTCTGCCTGAGACTTGGTTCCATCCTTCGCAGCGACCGATACCGCTCCCTCGACCTGGTTCCCATTTCAGGCCCTATTTTCCGCGCCCTAATGGCCCCCAAACTAGGCCCGAAATTCATCTAGGCCATCTTCCCGGGCCTGTGCCTCAACCCGTGCCATATCCTAGGCCTAACACAAACAACGTGTGGAACCAGAAGCCGGTGCCCATCGCAGTAGATTGAGGTTGCTAGCCTGCTGGCAACACTATTTTAGTGAGCGCGAAAATTGAGCTTAGTAGAATTTGCTGTCAGGCTAGTTTGTAAGTCGTCGTAATGAAGTAATGCGCAATTTAGCACTCCCTCGTCTACGCACGTATCCACACACGCATGAACTCAAGACCACAAGACCTGCCGTCTTTAAGGCCACAAGACCACATGACCTCAACATCACAAGACCTCAACACCACAAGATCACACGACCTTAAGACCATACCTCAAGTGGGGTGTTGTCCTAAGTACACGCTTGTGTAGATGTGAGCGTGAGGGAGGGAGTGATAAATTGAGCTTAATGACTTAATCGCGATGTCAAAGAAAAATCGTAAGATATTCCAATTATGTTTATCACCGCAATTAAGAATTATATGAATGAACGTTTCTATAACGTTGTCATCACTTTTATAAGGTGAAAATCAAATAATTTTAGTGGTGATATGTAAGAAATATGTACAACCAAAAATAAAGAACAAACGGTGAGGTCAATATTAGGAGTAATAACATCTAGAAAATATCGATACTTTGAAACTGCATTTTTCTAGGTTACCAATACGTGACTTTCATGTTGTTGGGCTATTGCAAAAAAATGCTATTTATAACGGCAGCGATACTGGTCAAGCCCCATTATTATGCCATTCAGGTTACGTAGGTTGCGTATTTGTGTTACATCCTTTGTGAATGCCAAACAGAACTGCGAAAACAAACTGTGAAGATGTCATATGCTTCCCTCGAAGTGGACTCAAACCACACGCACAAAAAGGCCATGATCTAACCCACTCCAAATTGTTGGAGTTTACGACGATGTGCTTTGCTCCTAAACCGAGACAGTCAGTTTTGATAGAAGTAAGCAATGCCAACTGAAACAAGCAGAGGTGTCACCAGAAATTTTTTTGGTGGGCCGTGCATTTAACCACCCTTATGTATGTTTCTGCGTGCGTTTGTAAGTGCGTGCATAAATATACACTTGTAGCAAAAATGAAAACTTTCGGGGAAGGGTGGAGTCTCGAACCCCTCCCCCCGCGCTTGGCTACGCCAGTGTAAACAAGCGCCCATCACGTAGATCTTATTTTATATATATATATATATATAGTGTGTGTGTGTGTGTGTGCGTATGTCACCCCTAAAGGCCCTCACGGAGGCAAAATTAAATAGAGGGTGAGGAGGGAATCGCACATACACGTATTAAAAGCTCTCACATTACTCACTGGTTTAATATATACCTATCCAATCGAGAACAGTACGTTAACAATGACGGATCCAGTTGGGGATTCTTGTATGTGCCCTCAGGAGTTCCGCAGCGGTCTGTCCTGGGACAACTCCTCCTTAATATTTATATTAATGACATTCAAGGCGTAGCAGACTCGTCTGTATGTTTGAAATTCTTCGCAGGGGACTGCGTCATATTTACGCCTGTAAATTATGTATAAAGATAACCCTGAATAGCACTTTAAATAAATTGGCAGAATGGTGCAATTAATGGGTAATGGTAATTAACCTTCAGAAAACTGTGCACATGAGCACCATTAACAAATGCAACTAACTTCCTTTTACCTATCATATGTTTTAGCAAATATTTAGGAATAACATTAACTTCCAGTTTTAACTGGTTGACCCACTTAAATAACATATGCTCTACAACCCGAAAAAAAATTACAAAAAAACTAGGCCTCCTTAAACACAAGTTGGGCGAATCCCTACCTTCCCTCAGATTTATGACGTACAAAACAATTATTAGGGCCTCTTTAGAAACCGGCAGTGCTGTTTGGGATCCTTGTACCCAGGTAAACATAGAAAAACTTGAAAAAATTTAAAGGTTAGCCGTCCGCTATGTTTGCAAACGTTTCAAACGTGTTGAATTTTTCTACAGTTGGCCGAATTAGAGCCACTATCTGAAAGAAGAAAACAGGCACGTTTGAATTTCTTCGCTTCGGTTTACTTTGGTAAGCTGAGAATAAAACCTGACTATTACTTGCAGAAGCACATCGGTCGAGCCTCACGTCACAAGCACAGTCATTGCATCAAACCTGTATTCGCAAGAACTAATTTATATAAATATTCATTCTTCCAATAAACAATTACGGAGTGGAATTCGTTATCATCTACACCCAGTCGCTGCGCACTAATTTGTGACCTGTCCGTTTTTGTGTGTGTGCGTTATTATGTACACCCTGTCCGGCTTGCACTATTGTCCGCAATATTGTACGAATTAAAAAAAAGAAATGAAGAAAGAAACTACAGGCTCCCCAATTCAGTCGCCTAAGACGACTCGATGGTGAAAACCGTTCTGTGTGGCTATCTGGTCACCATCATCGTCGTCATCGTTATCAGATTATCATCACAATTATCATCGAAGAACACATGATGATTTTTGCTGCGATTCGTGTTGATGACGACGACTGCACCAACGGTCACTTTCCTCTTTTGATGAGGCATATAATAACGGCTTCGCACGTGCACTTTTGATCGCGATCAAGGCCGAACCGGATCGCACTTCTTCATCACGATAACAAGTTGTTCGCTACTACAAGGTACAGCGTAATCCAGATTGAGTTTGGCGCCGACGTCAGATCGCGATCGCGATCGTCTTCACCCCAATCTGGCTTTATCGGGATTAAAAGTGACCATGTATGTCAGCAGCTGATCCGGATCGAGCCTAACCCGGATCGGCCCTGATCGCGATCAAAAGTGCCCGTGTGCCACGGAAATAAGACTTTTGCCGTAATAAGCTCGATACATATTAGAACAACGATACACAGTGCAAAAAAAAAACGACAATCTAAACATAAACCATTACACGCAAGCAAAATATGAACAAAATAAAAAATCGACAGAATATTATTACAGATTCTCATCAAGGCGTAGTACATTTCGGAATTTTTTTATTTCAGTTTCACGAGCAATGTCAGAAGGCAAATTGTGCCAGTGTTCGATAGCGCGAGCAATGAATGAGTTGGCATAAACCGATGAACGGCATTTTACGCGTTTACCTTTGAAAGAATGAACACGTCGTGGAAATATGACGTGGGGTGACTGAAATAAATCGTTGTGAAGGGATGGATGGTGATAAACCTGATGGAAAAGTGTTAAACGAGCAAGTAAGTGTACGGCGATATGACAACGGTTTCAGTTCGGCACCTCTCTTATTTTTGTTCAGTTCTGAGACGCGTGCATAGGTTATGTAGCGTGAAAAAAATTTAAGGAAGCTTCGCACTCGTGATGCCAAGCCTGAAGGAAGTGCGGAGCTGGGCAACCTTCTTAGTTTCTCTTCGGTTTTCTCTTTCTTTCCTCCTCCGTTTCTTTTTATTTTTCCAGTTTTTTCTGTCATTTTTTCTCTCTTTATTTCTATTTGTTTCTATTTTTCTTCCTATTTTATCGCTCTCTTTCTCTCTATCAATTTCTCGCTTGCTCCCTCTTCCTTTCAATTTTTTACGTGGTTTTGCATGCGTTACGTCAAGCGACTACAGCATACCGTAGCATACGATAGCCCGGGCCCCTAAAGTGTTCCGCAGTTAATTTAAAGTGAGCAACGCGGCTCCGCAAGGATTCGATGTTAGTGATAACGTGGGCTTGATCTGGGTCACAAATCGCCACAGCCGATTGAACTTTAGCATAAGCAATTTATATGAACGCTTTAGTAATTTCCAGGAGCTATTTATGTCTTAACCGTAATTTTCTTACTTCGTTCTTTCTTTGGTTGCATACTCCAATAGAAAAAAAATGTTGAGCTAGCGAGCGAAATTTGCCATTTATGCATCCTTCTGAGAACTAGGGTTTATTCTGCGTTGCTCTGCCTCACTGTAATTGTTGTACCATTCGCGTTTCGTCTAGGCGTCATGACAATCCCCCCGCGGTGACGTCATCCACTGCCGCGGTAGCGGCAATCAATGACATCACGTGACATACCCGCCCACAACTACCCTTTTCACCCGTTGCTTAAACGCGTCACACGAGCGTTTCTCCTGGCAACTTACCGCTCACAGGCACGGCGCAGCAAGCGCTTCCGTGCTGTCATTCAATATCAACTTTTCGAAGGCAATATGCCGCACATGTCGCAACGGCCTCTCAAGTGCTCTGACGTCGTAGCGTAAGGAAATATGGCGTCGAGCGTCTCAGCCTTATAAATGCCTCCTTGTATAGGAATACGTATGTAAGCCTTTATGTGCTACATTAAAAACGCTGACTGTAAGAAGCGGTGTCTTTATCGTGTTTAATCTACGGAAAGTGTGTTACAAAGTTTTTGTTGTATATTTTCGCACCCGCCAAGGTGGTCTAGTGGTTATGGTGCTCGACTGCTGACCCGAAGGTCACGGGATCGAATCGCGGCCGCGGCGGCCGCATTTTCGATGGAGACGAAAATGCTTGAGGCCCGTGTACATGTTTCAGTTGCACGTTAAAGAGCCCCAGGTGGTCGAAATTCCCGGAGCCCTCCACTACGGCGTCTCTCATAACCATATTGAGGCTTTGGTACGTTAAACCTCAACAATTATTATTCTGTACACTTTCGCTGCCCTGGGTCGATAAAGATTCGATGTCACATGTGGCGCCTACCCACGTGTCGTTGGTGTTCGCATGCTGGTATGCTCGCAATGTGACTGTGGGAAAGGGTTTCATTGTTTCATTCATAATTTCTCCACGTTTTCTTTGCGGTCACGTCAATTTTAGCTTCCTCCACTCAACTTAAATGTGCAGAGACGATCACTCGCAATGGCTCTCGCTCGCCTTGACATGTCGCTAACAACTATCCTCCATTGTCATCCCGAAAAGTCATCGAGTATTCAAGCAACCAAGGCATTGTTAAAATTTCTAAGGACAACAAGCTTGCACAAGACTGCCGCTCTGCTCTGTGACGTCATGTGTGCGCTCCCCCTCTCTTCCTTTTAGCAGAGCGATGACTTGGGTGGTGGTTCATGACTTCTTGGTGCGCTTCGGATTGCGATACGGGGACAAGACAGGGACTACAGGATAGGTGGTGCGCAACTCTTTCTCTACTTAATCAGTCGGTCAAATCAATCAAAACATTATTTCCAACATTTCGTTTCAATCTGTTGGGGGTCCTTCAATCTTCTTTCAGTCCTCGCTATCCATTTCCCCTGTGCCTGTGCCGGATGGCACAGGGCGCCTTGCTATTTTACTCGATCACTTTTAATTGCGTCCCCTTCACCTTCATTTCTGGTTTTGTTTTTCATTGTGCCATATATTTAGTTTTCATGTGTTTTTATGACATATTCATCATTTCATTTGTGTATTGGTCAATCTTTCATGTTTCATTCAAGCGATATCACTCCCTCACCTTTTCAGCTTTACTCAGGTTGTTTGTGAAGTGACATCTGGCTTTTTTTCGGTTCCTTCACATGCGCGAAGCTCAGTGAAATTGGCCCCACGATTTGCGGTGTTCGTTTCGCCGCTATCATGGCACTGCACCCTTATTCAGTAACGTTATGTATGTCGGCACATGCGAGATTTACAGGTTGGTCCCGTGTCCAGTCTTCTGATTGAAATATCTGTTCCGTGCTTACCAGAAATAAAAAGTTGGCAGTCTGCGCTCGTGGTGTTCTGTATGTTCCTTACTCGTGTCCTCGTCTTTTCGCGCAGTTTAATAATCTATGAACCAACTATCCCGCCAGAACCTCGTACTGTAGCATACCGGTTAGGCGAAACTGGTCATCATCTCTGCCTCTCCTCTCTCCCCTGTCTTCCTTCCTTTTCATGTCCTCCTTGTGGGAGTTTTCATGTCCCCACTACAAGATACTCACTTGTTGACTCCACATACCAACTGGCAATCGTTGAAGCCAAAGCAGTGCGCTTCCGGTGAGTTGTGAAAAGAATGCCTCAGCGGATGCTACGAGCCGACTTGTCCGCCGAAAGTCTCCGAGCCAGGTGTGTCAGAGTGCGAGCACGGCTGTTACTGCGATGATGGCTTCTTCAGGAATCCTGAAGGGAGCTGCATCGGCGAATGTAACAGCACGTCCATACCCGAGCACCCCGAACTTGTGCCTCTGACTGCGACCTGGCTCATTCCTACATTGCGACCGATACCTGATGCACATGCTCTGGGAGTGTAGAAACGCTTATCCCGGCTCTACCTCAGACAAGTGGGAGACGTCCCTCAGAAGCCCGCTCCTCGCCGACCAGTAATGGGCTGTCCAGCAGGCCCATGAAGCGGCCGCCAAGTATTCTCTGTCGGTCCCTACGCGGGAGACGCCCGCTACGCACTAAGCGCATCCTGCTGGACATAAAGTGTTTCCAATCCAAAATCCTTTCCCCGAGACTAACCCAAACACCGAAGAGAACCCCAAACCGGGGCCTATAGCTGTGGATTGAGGTTCTTGGCCTGCTGGAATCATGATCTAAGTACGCGTGAGAAATGAAATTGTAAAATATGCCAGTTTCAGGTTATCAAGGCAATTAAAAATTTTCATGAATAAGCTGCAAACTCTGTCATCACTTTTGTTACGTAATCGTCAAAAAAGTTTCATGGTCTTACGTGAGAAATAAATTCTGGACGCAATCTGATCCTTGACTCTGGTGTCTGTTAATGGCACTTGCAGGTGGCCGTTCGTGTGCCCGTTGTATTTCTTGGGTTAACTTTGTGCTTCGCGCGATGCCGAAGCGGATCTCGAAGGCCACGTGGACAAGAAACGCGTGGACGAGATCTGCTCCACCAGATGCCGCAACAATCTTAGTTGCTCACAGTCTTCCAGTGAACCCAGTAAAACAATTTTAATTATTTATCCTGACAGCGAATTGACGCTTATCTTAAACTTGTGCTATGATGTCATATATATCCAGTATAGCTATTCACTTGAACTAGAACCAGCTATTGCTATTCTTTAGAAGAGATTTTATGAATATTCGCAAAACCGGGAGTAAATACTTGACCAAATATTCCTCTAAGAGAAACAGGAGTGCTACATAGTGCTCGTGCCACTAATTGTGCTTAAGTGGTTATATCATTATAAAATTTATTCAAAAATAAATTCAACTTTACCATAAGTGTGCTTGAGTTGTTGACAACCTTCTCTGTCCACTGCATAGACTATAAACCACTTCAAAGACACTCGCCTACTTTAAATATTTTTAGTTTCCATTTGTTAATAAAGTACAACTTGACTTCTCAACAGGCTTGAGATTCACATTCCTGTTCAGTGGCTGCTAATATTAAAAGACAACTTCAGTACTTTTGCAATTTTGAAATTTTTGAACTAATTACTCATCACATGAAACACACGATCGCAGCATTGTACAATTCTGAACATATAGCAAGAATAATGTTGCGCATTTGCTTTAAATAGAAAGTACAGTATCCTTGGTCACACCTTCGTTGCTATTACTTAAAACCTTCGCGTCCCTTAGAGCAAGATGCCGAGGAAATCACGCACGTGTTTAAGTGACGACTGCATTTCCAATAATTTCTCAGAGACGAAGATGCCGACCAAAACACTGGCGAGACATCGTTCGAGATGCCACGTGTTTCGTGTTTATAGCCAGAACTGCTATTTTTATGCGGTCGTGCCCCGACTAATCGTTTTTTTTTTTCTTTTGCTGCTTGAGACACGCGACACAGTCGATTGCGGGATCGGTACGAAAGCCTGGCCTCTGGGAAGGCCGTGCACGTGGCAATGCGAGCGGCCGGTTGATATGAAAACAAAAAGGACTGACGCCTTTCGATTGAGGTTGCACACTTGAGACCAATGCATTGACGTCGCGTTTCAAGGTAAACCATGCAGCTACCACCAGAAAAGAAGTGATCTTGCGGCCCCACTTAAAAAAAGTAAGTAATGATAATTTCTCAGCCCCATTGAAAGAAAAATATGGTCGGGTGCCGACTAAAAGAAAGAAAGAAAGAAAGAAAGAAAGAAAGAAGAAAGAAAGAAAGAAAGAAAGAAAGAAAGAAAGAAAGAAAGAAAGAAAGAAAGAAAGAAAGAAAGAAGGCAGGGAAGGGGGGAGGCACGTGGAAACCCTGGAGAGTCGACAGGTCTGGCACGTGACCTTCCAGTGGCCACTGTCCTCCTCACTTCGGGCATTCGGTAACGCGGCCGGCGAGAGGTCTTCATATAAAACGACTGCCACTTCGACTTCTCCGAGAACAGTGTTCTGAGATCGCAGCTGAGAAGGTAAAGCCAGGCATCATGAAGACCGTAGCTTTGATCGCCTTTGCTCTCTTCATAGCCGTTGTCACAGCTCAGAGGAAACGGCCACCGCATGGTGAGAAAACGCTTTAACGCAGATAGGATGTGTTCCTTATGCTTCTTGCTAAGGTTGAAGAGTGGATGTGTTGCTATAGCATCACTGTAGATTGTACAGTGCTACGAATAGATGGGACTCCAGAGAGAAACACCTATACTTTCCATATACCATATATCACATCTTTCTTGTGACCCATCGATTCGCTTCGCTATACAATCTGCAGTGATTCTTATGCTTCTTTGCCTTCGACATTTCTATCGTATCATATTTCCGTCATATTTCCTTCCGGGCTCATCCCGCACTTCAGAGTGGCTAACCGGTTAACCTCATTGTGACTCTCCTCTTCTTTTCTTCTTCCTGTTTTCTCTCGTACACTCTTACCCAATCCTGGATAAAGTGCCACATGTAGTCAGGAACCTAAACGAAAATACCTGATTTCGTGGATATAGGTGACACTATAACCCGGACTTGGTTACGAGTTTACAGTAGCTTTTTGTGGTCAGAGCATCATCATATTTCGTGTCAAGATTTGCCAGGAAGAGAAAAAAAACCAGGACTTTAAGTGCTGTGTAAACATCACCCTATTTCGTAGTACTTAACTTAAAAACTTCTGCATAGGAAGGCAATGGACGATTTGACTGACTTGTCACTAAAACTTACACCAAAAAGTAGCTTCAAAATCCTGACAATGGTAGTGCACAACGACTCCTGCTTACCAGGTGTTTAGTGGTACTTACTTGATGACGTCACTTAAGCCTCGCGAAAATGCCCTCTCGGTAGCGACCGGGAACTTGCGCTTAATCTATAGGCATGGTCGAGTGCACCGAACTATTGCGTTCATATTCCAGTACGAATCCCTTTGCCCTGAAAATCATATTCGCTCTATTTATACCACGTGGTAGCTGCCCAAAGCTCGGAGCAATTACTGCCCCCATGTATTGATCTTAGCATGTCATCTGCTATCAAGAACGGAACTTTTATGAATAGCTTGTTCAAATGAAGTCTTGTGAGTGGTCATTGATTACCGTTACTTTCAGTGTAATTTCAGCCCTAAGTGTGCCAGGAGGTCAATCAAGTTTTATCAAGAAAAGCCCACTTCTCAGTAGGGCCGCTTCACCATTCCCTTTCCAGCCAATGTGATTACATTCCAATAGTGTCGAGCTCTCGATAATCACAGTAAATAAATATCGTTCGAAAATGAACAAAATTGCGAATTTTTATGTATTGTCACAAAGTTCGATCGCTTTATCACACCCAATTGAAGAAATATTGGAGATAAACCTATTTTACTTTGCTGCAGAGCACTAACAAAAAAAAACGCGAAAATCGCGCTTTTGTGCAGATCGAATTCATCGGCATGGCGCAGGGGAGCAAATTTCATGCGCCCAAATATGTCTCCGTCTTTCCTTCTACTTCGCATTACATTGCTCAAGAAAGTTCGCCGCAACGTGAAGTGACCTTTGGACTTTATGAACGCGATAGCGTTAAAGAACTCCTTTCGCAGAAATTCCGGTGTCGGCATCGTTTGTTGTGAGCGAAAGCTCGAAATAGATGCAAATAAATAATTAATAAAAAAATATTCCGTCCGAGTGAGAATCAAACCTACGCCTTCTGCCTGGAAAGCAGACGTTCCACCACGGAGCTATGCCAGTGCTTGAAGCTGCTGCTTAAAAAAGACGCCATCAGAATGTCATGTAGTGGTAGGAGTCTCCTTAACGCATGTAATATTGAGTGGGAGAATTGCAGAATCGCAACAGGAGCCAATACATGTGAATTGTGCAACGAGTAGGTGGTTAAAAGCTGCCCACAGATTACAAAGTGTGCAGGTGCGCGTGGAACCTTACGGGCGCGTAGCGGGTAGTTGGCCAATTTGCAAAAGGTTGAATTATGGCGTAGTGGGCACTTCGAAACTGTACTTGCAGTAGGAATTCTAGGATAGTTTGAAACGGCTAATGTTAAGCTCGGAAGCGTTCCGAAAGGCGATGCGCACGGGGCCTGATTACGCTATTGCGTTCTACCCTTGAAGACGAAGCTCAAGTGTCCTCCAAGTTTTTTTTACAACAGTCATTCTTCTTGTCACATCATTCGAAAGCATATCAAGTTGGCAGTATTTCAACGCACTTTGCATACTCAGCCTGGTGTGCTGCATCAGCATACACGTGTCGCAAGCTTTATCTGCAGCCGAGAGAGTGTTTATATTACACCCAAGCGCTGAAAGGTCACCGTTATCTGGAAGCTGCTAGCCCTTTGTTCAGCCCTGAGAAACTGGGAGTATAAAAAAGGGAGTGATTAGCAATTAATTAGGTCTGTTTCACTCTTTCCAAATTGCTTCAAACAGGAAACGTGGTGCGCAACTACAAGCGGCCTTCAAGTGTCTTAAGCCAAATGAGAGCGCCGTTATCCGAACACTTCAAACGAGACATCCTGGCAACGAACCCAAAAGTTTGAAAAAGCGCGATATTTGGCAGTAACTTTCCCTTACAGGACCACATTACATATCCTTGCATCGGTCCAACCAAATTATAAAATATATAGCTCCACAGTTGTTCTCAGCGTTTGTTCACAATATGACTGGAGCTGTAACTTCTCGTAAGTTAAATCTTGTTTACTATTTACAATAGCGACGTTCGAAAGCAGATAAGGCACCACGCACTTGCTTGTTTAAACACAGTCGGCAAGCCACTGCTCTTTTGAAGGCCAGTGGTAGGCGAATGAACAGCGCGTTGCCAGAAGCCGCGGTTCCGCGGCGGGTTGCCGCATTATTCTAGAGATGGAGCCACGCTGCGTGAATCACGCCAGCCTGTTGTTGCGTTGTTGCCGAATCGGCCGCAGACGCTAGGCAAAGCCCAATATTTATCTCGCACGGTGACAGCAACCAATGGACGAATGTACAGTGTAGTTTGGTGTAGTTTGACGGGGTGTGCCATTGCGAATATGCGCGAGATTGTGGCAAGTATCAGCTCCAATCAATCTGCTTTGCCGGTACATATTTCATGCTTACACATACTCTCCGTTACGGGAGAGCCAGCCAACTTTTTTTTTGTTATGGTGCATGAGATATCGGTACTCGAGTCAATATTTTGCATTCTTGTGCTCGATCTGCTCTAGGCGCTGTCCCTTGCGGCCCAAACGAAGTGTACAGCGAGTGCAAGAGCAGTTCCTGCAAGGAAGCGACCTGCGCCAGACCAGTGGTGGGACCCATCTGCACGGCTGACTGCATCAAGGGTTGCTTTTGCCGCAAGGGATTCTTTAGGAGCGTGCGCAGAATTTGCGTGCCGAAGCACCAGTGCCCATAGGAGGAAAATTAACTGTCATTTTCACGTTCACTGCTCACCAAGAACGAGGCCTGAGCACCACGTACTGTACATACATGTGCCATCGCTGATACACTGGAAGAAAACCACCCGAAAGGCATGTACACCGGAAATGACCACTGAGCTTGTGTGGCCAAGAAATCAAGGATTACAGAAAATGCGTTTTTAACAGCGGCCGGTCCGGTGTCACACCAGTCACGTGACCCGGGGGGTGGGGGCGGTAATAAATAAATAAAACAAAAGGATTATGATGCTCAAATTTATGACGATGATAGTGCTAAATCATTATCATGATCATGATGATCATGATGACGATGCTCGAAATGAGACTAAGCTCTCGTTACCCTCACATACATTCACGCGTTTACAGCATCGCTGTCCTGCAATTTTCACGTGGCATGGAACTGGCCGAGTTTGTTTCATCTTATTTTTATTTTTTGTTGTGTTTAGTTCTCACCGAAACTTTGTCGGTCAGCACAATCTGCTGCTGCTTTTGCAACTGCCCGACACACTGGTGAACATCAACGTCGCGAAGTTCTGGTGAGGGAAAAAACGCCTCCTAACTAATGCAGCAGAAACGATATTAAACTTCAGTTGCATTTCCTCGCACAGCAATTCTTTCTTTTCTTCGTCTTTCTTTAAGGTTAAGATAACATGACAGGGAGCTTCTGTACTACTGATGAGAACCATCGTGAATGATTTTCAACCAATGACGGCACTGTGCCATACAGGAAAAAGCTCTCAAGGCCCCGCCCACATCTTTCAGCAACTATTGAATATTTTGGCATCGAGACAATACAGGACTACGAAGTGAGGAGCACGAGCAGCAGCCATCGTTCCTTCAGGAAGGCGAGGCTGCAGCGTCTGCTCTTGTGATCTCTTGATGCTACTATAGAGCAAACTTCAGAGAAGAGGGATGAAAGATCGCAACGCACACGAGAGCTGACTTCCAGATGAAATTTTATTGCTTGAGAGGCATATTCGTAATGATAACCACCGCGCGCCTGCGCCACTTGACCTCCACAACCTACCACACCCTAAAGTGTCGTGGGTTGTGGAGTTGAAGTGGCGCAAGACCATTATTTATATGTCTCAACTGTAGTATAGTAATCATGACATAAATTACAGAAAAATAAAGTTGACGCAAAATCAACTTGCCGCAAGTAGGGACGGAACCCACAACCTTAGGATAACGCGTCCGATGCTCTACCAATTCAATCAATTTGATAATTGATCTGCTGATAGTCTACTGCTTCCTCTGGAGCTCAAGAAGATTGAATGATGAGCGGATGTACTGACTTCCATATCTGAAGTTTTAACGAACGCTGGTATATCTTGCATCAGCACAATAAAAGTGGTCTATAACTAACGAGAAACGCAACCTTTTGGAGACGTCGGGGCTTGCAGACAATCGGTGCGCACTTTTACAGAGTAACCACATTACCGCAATCATTGTCACACTTAGCGCCTATTGCTCACAGAATCACGTGTATTCTTACCTGCTTCCCTTTACAAGCATGTGGTCTGACAGCGTGATTTGCATTATTTACTCCTAGACTCAGTTTGTTGCGGACAATAAAAGATGCGACGGGCTTATCTACTCAGTTTCTCTCTGCGTTATCGCATCTTTTTAACCCCTGTAAAGGGGCATTTATAGCAGAACCAATCTTCATAAGTTGCTCCCACAAATAGCGATGCAAATATTGACGTTGTGAGACAAGACACAAGTGTTAAGATAAGATGTTAGGCTTCGCCATGTTATTACAGCCTCTTGCCCAGGAAAGGAAGGTAGATAATATTACAGGTCCATTAGATTATTACAAGTCCGCGCAAAATGTCAGTGACCGTCCTCTACAGCCCAACTTCACTACCTTGTTAGAAGACACCGTCCAAACTGGAAATGCATCTGCATAATCTGGAACCGTCTAAAGCTGAGACGGTTATCTGAATGGCCAGTGCTGTTGACTGTCTGTAGCATTTTACGAGGAGGTTACAAGGACCGACACCTGGCCAGAAGGTGTGAATAGATCCTGGTTGAAATGAAAAGATCGTGCAATATAGTGATAGATTCGAGCATCCATTTCGCGTTGTGAGTTGGATTTATATTTTTAAATCATGTTTAAGTGCAACAAAAAACCGGTATGTCGTGCAGCCTAGTGGAAGATCCTTGAAGCTGGATTATGGAGTAAATCACTTTGCTGTACGTAGTCACGTAGTCTGATGCTGTCATGTGTGCCATAATTAGTCCTCAAAATTAGAGTTTGTATATTATTATCCATCTCTGTTCTATTCTGTGCTGCTTACAAGGTGAAAGAAGTTTCACGGTGAGAAGCGGCGCTGCCTTCGCGGCAGCCAGCGGCGCGGCAGCCACGCCACGAGCCGCGGCGCATGCGCGTGGAGTGCACGCACGCGCAGTAAACCACTGCGCTCGAACCGCTCTCGCGCTCATTGTTTGCAGCATGTGTTGCCACGTGTATATACGACTTCATATTAACCGCGAATATAAAAATTCTGATTACAAATGTTTCACGGCGTTTTCCACGTTACCATTCCGTGATTAGGCAATCTGACCGGTAAGGTTTCCGCTTCGCAAAAGGAAATAGGTACCACACGGTACCTATCTGTCATATAACAATTAGTTGTCGGCCCTTTTAATGTGCGCCTGGGCAGAAGAAGCTACGGCAATGTTAGAACATTAGCTATAGCGGTTGACTGAAACGTGGTCGCTTTCCTCGGATTGCCAGTGCAGCCAGTGCAGCCACGCATTGAAGCATACCTGCGCTGTCGCCTGAAATCAATGCCTGGTAATCATCGTGGTATCATCATCATCATCATCATCATCATCATCATCATCATCATCAGCCTGTCTATGCCCACTGCAGGGCAAAGGCCTCTGCCATGTTCCTCTAGTCAACCCTGTCCTGTGTTTTCAGCTGCCACGTTATACCTACAAGCTTCTTAATCTCATCTACCCACCTAATTTTCTGTCTCCCCCTCCCGCGTTTGCCATCTCTTGGAATCCAGTCAGTTACCCTTAATGGCCACCGGTTATCCTGCCGACGTGCTACGTGCCCGGCCCATATCCATTTCTTCTTCTTGATTTCAACTATGATATCCTTAACCCCCGTTTGTTCCCTGACCCACTCTGCTCTCTTCCTGTATCTTAAGGTTACACCTATCATTTTCCTTTCCATCGCTCGCTGCGTCGTCCTCAATTTAAGTTGAACCCTCTTTGTAAGTCTCAAGGTTTCTGCTCCGTAGGTAAGTACCGGTAAGATGCAGCTGTTATGCACCTTCCTCTAACTAAACTCAAACTCAAACTAATGTGGAACAATCTTGGCAGAGAACAGCGCTTTGCGATAGGTAGCGAGACACTGGAAGTTGTGAAGGAGTACGTCTACTTAGGACAGGTAGTAACCGCGGATCCGAACCATGAGACTGAAATAACAAGAAGAATAAGGATGGGATGGGGCTCATTCGGCAAGCATTATCAAATCATGAATGGTAGTCTACCACTATTCCTCAAGAGGAAGGTATATAACATCGTGGTATGCTCCCCTATTAAGGCGCAAAGGCAAAAACCAGTCAAAAAGACGCGGGACAAGGGGAAGAAGAGACACACACAAGGACTGGATGTGTCCTTGTGTGTGTCCAGTCCCTGTGTGTGTCTCTTCTTCCCCTTGTCCGGCGTCTTTTTGACTGGTTTTTGCCTCAGCGTCATGTACCAACTGACCCAGACTTCGACCTTAAGGCGCAAGCCTTAAAGGTTTGTTTCAAGGTCGTGTATGCTACGGAAAATTTTTTTGTTTCACGTGGTGCTGTTGTTTCACGAGATGGTTGACTCACTCGCGAGTGTATCGCTTGAAGGTCTAGTTTTGTCAGCTACGCCTCTTACAGCTTACGTTACAGCGGCGAGGTTCCGAAAATTTTCTCTTTTTGAAGATTCAGAAAAGGTTAAAATACCGAATTCAGAATATTCGCACTTGCATTTCGCATGAGATAATTAATGGTGTACCACACGTAAATTGGAAGTATCCATCACTAACTTAAGGTGCCTTATTCCACCGCTTAATTTTTACTTAAACAGGTCTGGTCTGGTGCGATCCCCTTTGTGCCCTAGCTCTAACGAACCTGAATATATTGACTATTATCTATTAAGCTGTCGCCGTTTAAAAAATCAAAGGAAAAATGATTTGAAATTTTATTTAAAAATTTCAGAATACCACTAAGTTCTCTAAATATTCTGTCCTTTGGGGCTGCTTCATTGGAATATAACAGCAGGAACGTCTGTGGGGCCCTCTGCAAATTTCTGGGTGACACAAGGAGATTTCCTTGCTAATTCATTCATCAGCATCATTATTCCCAAACCATAATTCGCACCATTATTTTCATCATTAATTAGCATGAGCTTTTCCAAGCCAGAAAATTAATAATGTATTAGAAATATGGTTTTTATTCTTAAAAACATCTTATTTATTTATTTATTTATTTATTTATTTATTTATTTATTTATTTATTTCATTTTTCCGTATCACAAAAATCACCTTATTCTATTTTTAAAAAAAGTCACTTTTTCCTTTCCCTGACTTTTACCTAATGATCGCATTTACAATAGCCGCCGGCTTCTTGGCCAATCCGTGGTTGTGGGTACGAGCCAAATAAAAGGAACCAGCAAGCAAGCAAGCACCCCGGCTCCCATTCCCTGCTGACGTCGATTCTGGTTCAGCCGTCGCTTTCCTTCGCTACTGTGGCATAAGCCTACAAGTGGAGACCTAGGGCGAACACAATGACTGATTCGAACGCACCCTCCACTGAACAAGCCTCACGTCTGCAGGACGTCTCGACGGGGCAACTACACCTTGTGCCCCATCTATTATCATGTGAGCCCCTGTGGTGTGATGTCTCGGCTGACCTTCCGCGCTCTTTGGCCGCGTGACAGCGCATATGCCCAATACGTTTTCACGTAATGGTGAAATAGTAAGACAATAAAATAAACGAACCGTAAAAGAACGACGCAACGCAGTACGGGCAAGGTTCCCGAGAACTAGTGATAAGAAGCGGCCACAAAACTGCCGCGTTTACAGACAAGGTGATAGCGATGACAAAGCACACACCGCTGAAGCAGACCACACCATATTCTCATAAACACGAGGACTTGGATAGGTTGCCACATGACGCATCGACAGACGTCCCTGACCTACGAACACAGTTACAACTTTCTGGCTGAAATATCACGTCGTACATATCCCGCACTCCCATTAAAAAAAACACGAGGGAAACGATTTTTGTCGTATCAGTACATTACCATTTCTCAATGCCGAAAACATCACGCTTACTGCGAGCAGACGCGCAGTAAGCGTGTTCGTACGCGTTCCGCATAGGAATGGCCCAAACGGGAGCCTGTGCAATGAAGAAACGATTACATATATTCGCTGGGACTTTACCCACAGCACTGTTCACAAAGACAGTTGCTTTGCAATGCTCTCCATAAGTTGGACGAGCGCACACTTTCAGAAGAAAGAATCCTGCGCCATCGATAGGACCTTACGTCAAAGAACAAGGCTGTGCAAGCGCTGCTGGCTCTACTGTGCTTTCTGTGTTCGACCTGTCTATCAGAACGGCTCTGATTGGAATGCCCTGCCTGCGTGTGCATGTTTGTATTTTTTTTCACCTTTTATCTCTCTCTCTGTCCTCTTTGCGACCTATATTTCCCCATTCTTTGCAGGGTAGAAAACCGGTTACTACTACCACGTTGATCTATCTGCCTCTCCTTTCCAGCTATTTCTCTCTCTCTCTCTTTGGCAAGCGCGAAAACGCGCAGCAAGAAAATACAGGCAGCGACACCGCCTCAGAGTTCGCGCACCAGCTCGCCTTGACGTCACACATTTTGATATTGTCTGCTTAGACCGAACTAATCGTTTGTCGCTAAACATCATCTACTTTATGTTCTAAAAGACACAAAGTCTCAACATAGCAAGTTTCGAAAAATTTCATTGAACCAATAAGGCCGAAATACGTAAAAATACGTTGATCTTCGTGACGTCACACTGACGTTCACGTGCTGAGGTTTCGGCGAGAAATTCAAACATAAAACTTTGACCTTCATTTCTTCTTCTAGTAATATAACCTATCATGATGAAACTACTGACAATGGAGTTCTGAAAGAATAATTTATTTTTCGGGACTGGTTCAACGTTTCCCTTCAGTGTCTCTTCAAATGCAAGCTCCGTAATAATATCTACGGTTTTTCGTCCCAAAACCACGATATGATTATGAGGCACGCCATAGTTGAGAGCTCTGGAAATTTCGGCCATCTGGTATTCTTTAACATGCACTGGCATCGCACAGTACACGGGCCCCTACCATTTAGAATCAATCCAAATGCAAGCTCATGCTGATATGTACTTCTAGAGTCCTCAAAAAGTCTTAACATAAAAGCAAGTATTGTGTTTAATGTGCCAAAAGCATAATATTATATAGCGCGTCGTACGAAACGGACTACCAAATAAGTTTGGCCAGCCGGAGTTCAGAGGCATGCTTCCAAGTCTAATTAGACAAAAATGAATGACATGATGCATTAGTCAGTGACAATATTTCATGGTTAACCTAAATTTCACGGTTAACGCAAGATACTGACTTATTCATCAATGTATACAACTGTGCAATACTCAAGCACTCAAGTGTGATAGCGCCAATTAGATTTTTTTAGAAGCGGGGGGTATATTTTTTCTTAAAGAAAATGTTATTCGAGGCCCCACGCTATTCTAGTGCACCAGATAACGAATCAAAAGCACAGAATATTTGCTCTAAATATTAGGAGATGATTTTTGTTTTGGGAAAGTCAAAATAGTCGATCAGTGGCATATTGAACGTTGCTTCAACTTTGTGTACTCATCATGCTCATCGTCAGTGCACGTACAGTAAAACATAAGTAAATATATGGTGTCCACTTCTCCTCCTCCTGAAACTGAATCGAATCTACATTACACCTAAGCCTACTATTGTTGTGTTACAGTCTTTATTCTCATGACAACCATACTATGATAAACCTCCCGTAATCTCCGCAGTGCATGACCAAATTTTTTTTTATTCTTTCCGTGATTCTCAATACAACTCTCAACAGAGTCCTTTAACTCCGGCATACGGCCGCGATAACGCTGAAATGTCGACGTCCTCGTATTACGTTTTGTCTTTGAATTGTGTAGGGTGGTAGATCAGAGGGTATTGCTGGTGGTGCAATATTTTTATCACTTTTTCCCGCAATATGAATATGATAATATTAAAGAAAGCTAATATGGTTGCCTCTCTGTATGTTTAGCAATTAGGCCTTCTTAGGTCGTTGTTGGAAAGTTTTTCCACTGTCTCTTCTTAACATTACGTTGGATGAACTGGTCAGCGTGCCGCGACTACCGCACCGTGTCCGCACATATCAGAACGGACGTAATATGCTTTTCCTACGCTCTTCGTTGACTCACGCAACAATGAATACAATATCTCAGTCTCAGAAAAGAGCTCCTGCAGGTCCGGGTGACAAACTGTGACACCACCGGGATGCCAGGATGATCGCTTGACTGAAACGGCACTCTTCATGTTCTCTCTGTCTTTCCGTATTTTATTCCCTTATTCTTTTTTTTTACCTGAACAGGGTAGCAAAGCGGGCGCTCGTGTGGTTCAGGTCTATGCCTTTCCATTTCTTGATCTCTTCCTCTCTGTCACTCTGTTTGCCGCAGGGCAGCCTGTCAGTCCTTTAGAGAACAGCAGGACAGTTTCTCAGAGTGTTCCGTGGACACCACCGAAGGCCAGCATGTCTACCCCTGTGCTGCAGAACACAAGCCCGCATTACGTTGCTTACAACTGATTGAACTTGATAACGCCACTGCAGTCAGCTGAGTGTCGCTGACTGAGTCACTGAGTGTCACTGAGTGTCACTGAGTGTCACTGAATCACTGAGTGTCGTCCCGACTAGTGCACATCATAGCTATCAACGCATTAGTATCCCGTAGGTGGGGCCTCTGATCCTTCCAGAAACTACAGTTTCTGGAACCTTTGTAGGCTGAAGAAGTCATTCATAAAGCAAAACAAAAACAAAAAGGCACGGTGCGGAAACCGGCGAGAAGTGGCCATCCCGTAGACATTTTACTGCCAAGTCGCTCGCTTTCACGGCCGTCCTGATAAGACGGCTCACGATGCAACGTGCGCCAACAACCGAACCACGTACTCTTGTACAGCAATGACGCTCTTTGTACCTGCGTACCCTACGTACCTGCGTGCCAAAAGAAGGAGATAATTCAAGGGTATTTGTCGCTTTACTTATCTGTATACCATGGCAACAAACCACAGTGGGACTTCTAGAAAAGAGACTCATTGCCCCCAGCGACGTCAACCTTTGGGCACGTACGGATCAACTAAACGCACGCCATCTCGAGCAATGTTTGCGGCCTTCATATTGAGCTTCGTCATCGCTTTCGCAGCCTGGTTCATCATGTAAGTACCCTTCCGATATTAGTACTACACACGAGTGGGACTACAATTAAATAATAAATAAATGTGCGTAAACTTCAGAAAGGTAATCAGCGGTGCTATATATTTGGTGGACGTTCATGATTGCATGGCAACTAGTACTGCAGTGATGGAACAAAAAAAGAACTAGTATAAAATAACAACGTACGTCTACTGTTTTCGTCTTTCATGTTAGTTCCTTCAGTCTTCCCTAATCACAATAGTGAGCGCAATACAATCATGAACACTGCTTAAGCTTGTTAAAAGCAGGTCATATTAGCAGGTTGGTGTGCTTTTGGCAGGTCTACAAGACATGGGTGTCATGTACTATGCATTGCTACATTGTTCATAGACATCAAGACACACAATTCACGACGTCATGCACCATGTGGCCTCGAATACCAGCATCTTACTGTAAGCCGATTCGCTTGCCTGTACCATCAGAAATTTACAAGGACAGTGGAGCCCAAATAACTTTTTTTTTTCTGGCGATATCACAGTGGTGAACCCGCGCGTCGGCACTTACTGGCTAATGGTGTTACCAGGAGCCGGTAGTGATTCGGTTGTACTTAACAAGAACAATGTCGCCACTAAAAAAAATCGATGGCATTTTCAGACAGCGCAAGAGGCGCCTTTCTTTCTTTCGAGATCTGGGGATTCCAGGACCTCCACCAAGCTTCATTTCTGGAAATCTCTCAGAACTTATTCACAAGGTAATGTCGCTGCGCCGAACAGCGCAGATCAATGCCTGCGTCACTGTTCCAACATGCTTCTGTTTGTGGGCTTTACATGCGAATAAATTTCTATGAACTCAGTATGTCTAGTTGTCCACGGTGATTTACCCAGCTAAGTGGCCGCTTACATACAATTACCTTGCTTTTGCAGCGTGCTGAAGCTATTGAAGGAGAGAGCCTAATAAATATCGCATTGAAGTAATTGCTAATAGCAATAGTGCTTTTGTGAGACCAGTCAAACTATCATTCTTGTCTGTCGTCCTTCATGTTTTTATTTTTATTTTACCGACGTTCCATATGTCTTTCGTAATTCTATGCCGACTATTCCATGACTATATTGAGCTAGCTAGAGTCTAATTCCCTTATCATATATTATTTAATGACCCACGTGAATACACGAAGTTATTATTGCTACTACTTGTGGCATTAGTATTAAAAAGGCTCACCCTAAAGCCTCCGTATTTTTTATGCCGAGCCAGGATATGTAACAGGCATTGCCTAGCCAGGGTATGTGTCCGTCGGGGGTGTGGGGTGGGGGTGTTGTTGCGTGGTTTCAGCCCCTAAATTTTTCTAATTTGCGTGTGTATATATACACGTACCCCCAGTTGCTCCACAAAAAAAATTTCTGGCTACTCCGCTGGTAAAAGGACGTTCCAGTAAGAACTTTTACAAAACGTCACCGTATTGATTTTATTGATTGATTGATTTTTGTAGTTGACTTTCTTTATACTCTGCGTGCTTTTCATTTCACCCATTTTCGCATAACTTCGATATTTGAGCACACATGTCAACTTTCGTTTTGCAAGGTTACGCCGCGTCCTGAGTTACTTCTCTGAACACAATGTGCAGTTTGTTTTTATCGTGGAGACTCATCCTAATGTTACGTTGTGCAGGGGGCAGCAGCTGCATTCAAAGAATGGATGGAAAAGTACGGAGACTTCGTGGGGTATGGAAGTTTTTAGAAAGCAGGCTTTTGGCCTCTGTATAGTTGAGTCATGGTGCGCCATATTTGATAGCGTTCACGTGGTAAGGCGCTTATTCAGTGTCCGTGTATACTTTATTTTCCTTGCAGTTTCTACAATGGTGCTTTTCCGGTTCTTATCGTGAAAGACCCCGAGCTAATCAAGAAGATCCAGATAAAGGATTTTGGCAACTTTCACAGTCGAGGAGTAAGTCCAATGCCAGCGTTTTATTGCCGCAGTTTCGCGGTGCTTGTAAGGCATAAAGTTTTTCTGTTTACGCATGTGAGGCTGATATCATAGGCTTCATTTGGCTTCGGTTATGAGCATCGTGACACCACAAAAAAAGAAACGACCAAGGACACGGGTCAGTTTACAACGCTTCGACCACACTGCCAAGTTCCAACATTATTTGAATTCAGAATGACACCCTCCAAAAATCCAATAAACATATAAAAAGACTCTTCAGTCACTCCTAATCACTTCCTGTGAAAATTTGAAAGTCTTCAGAGGCGACTAAAGCTTGCACTAAAGCTGAGCTGAGCTAAAGCTCGACTAAAGCTGAGCGGTATCGCATTTATTCAAGGTAATATGTCAAACAACAAGAGATTTGCAGAAGTGCTCTTCAGAAACATTCAAAGTTTGTCTTGATGACAGTGGCATTCTTGACCGTTAATAACGCATTTAAGCTTTGTTGCGCTTTGACGCCACAGTCTACACTTATTTGACTGTTGACTATGTTTGTCTTAAAGGTTACGTTACGTATGCTACGTTTTATTTTAACGTACCGTGTATATACATATATGCGATTCTTGACTATGTTGTCTTGACTGTTTTGTTATGTCTTTACATGACAATTCATCTACATGATGTATGACTACAGAACTTCATAGAAGGGGACATTATTCCTTGTTTTTATCTTGTTTTTTTTTAGACGTCATAGTGTCATGATATTTATACTGTGTGTGCTGCGGATTTGTGACGTTCGGAAATTTTGGACCATGCATGGTTCTACGTTCGACACGTCTAAGATCTGAGAAGTAGGCGGCGCCTTAGTTGCGCGCCATCATCTTCGAATATCATTTTAATAAAAAAAAAGAACTACGCCGACTAAAAATGAACCCATTAACGCAAATTACAGGTGTTGTCAGGTTTCGCACGAATACATCCCATCAACAAGCTGAATCTGGTCAACACGCCGGCTGACCGTTGGAAAGAGATGCGCAGTCTACTCACTCCTGCCTTCACAACGAGCAACATGAAGAAGGTAACCAGCCTCTAACCAACATTGACTAGCGTGGTTTTATGCAGAGCGAGGCATAGTTGATTAGGATATCAATATATTTTTGTCGAAATTTTGAGGAAATATTTTACCGCGTAGTACGCATGCAATAACTACAGGTTACTTTGAAAACATTGGCAACAGTTTTTTTTTTTTCGAATATTATCTGCATTTATGGCAGGTCGATTGAAATTTTGATGCTATATTTTTCATAATATTGTCTCAAAACTCCATATTTACCATATGACTAACTGAATTCTTTAAATGGCAGTCATCAGTCTGCAATCGACTTTGTAAGTGATCTCCTTACATACAGCAAACAAGCATATTTCGCGAAAGTTTCGGCTACTCCAGCTCTGTTACCATGTTATCGTTATTCCACGTCCTTCTATTATAGAAGATGACCCGGCATATGCACGCATACTAAAAAATCTAAATTCCTTAATGTGAGCGCCCTACTGCGACGTAGTTTCATTGTTTAAGACTGCACGAAATGAAGTGTCCTTGAATGCAAGCGACAACGGCACATCTTTTAATTTATCTGGATAATGATGCCACATTTTGTTGGTCTAGCATAAGACCGCATCACTCGCTCGATATATCACATTATCACCTCGAACATAGACACCATCATTGAATATTTCTCTAGCTGGACTCATCGGACAGTGGTCTCCTCACTCAAATAATTAAGTCAGTTGGCACAAAAAGTGGTCCCGGGATAGCAAAACAATGCTGCGCAATCTAATAAAGATTGCCAAGCGTCATGTGTTGTGCCCAAGGAGGTTTCCTTGGTTGTGCCCGATCATGAACTACGTCCTTGCCGTCATTAATAAGGACATCTCTTCACTTTCAGATGGCAAACCTAATGGACGCTTGCACGAACGAGTTCCTCGACGTCCTGAAATTTCTTCACACAGAGAACAAAGTCTTCGAGGCTCGCGAGCTGTTTCAGAGGCTGACTGCTGACGTTATCATTCGATCGGCGTTTGGCCTCAAGTCAGATCTGCAACTGAAGAAAGGAAGCAAGAGTACCACTGAGTCACTCTTTCAGGATAGTTTGCGGAGCTTCCAGCAATTTCGATGCGCGTGGATGAGCTACCTCACTTGTAAGTGTGTCGCTCACGACAGCCATACTTCGCTTAGTAACGACTAGCGTAGCACTGTTAAGCAAACCAAATCCATTTTGACCACTTGTATTTATCTATCTACCTTGTCGCCTACGTCTGGGTGCTATTGCGTTCGTCTCCTTATCTTGGTATATACTAAAATCGGCATGAGAGTATGAAGAACATGGCTGCAAAGTCATGGCACTAATAATATGACAAGCCTGTGGCGTACGTCATTCTTATTCCCGCAATCACGTGTGGCACATACCCGTGCAACAGGGCCCGTAATATCCGGGTATGCGCCACCAGGTGATTCACAGAGTATATCAACTCCGGAAAAGCTAGAATAGACTGAAATCTTAACGCGAAAGCGTTACGGAGTAAACGTCGCAGAAAATCCGGTGCCGGCATTGACGCCGTTGTCGAGCGAAAAACCCGATTGAAGGAAAGAATAATAATCACATCTGAAGACGTAATAAAACCCAGGCATTCTGCATAACAGTCTTCTAACAGTGTTCTAACAAAGAGCAACGCCAGTGCTTCAAATTTCTTGAGAAAAGACCCTACACAAGCTTCACGTCGGGGCCCCGCCAGTAGTGGTTGCAGTGTTTGCTACCCGCTTTGATAGCAATGTAATAAACATTGACTACGCAATATATAGTCAAGCGTTGCTTAAATACGCCGACGAACGCTGCCTATCATATGCACTTCATCGGGCCGTTCGCAACAAAACTTGCATCAAAGCTCTGACGTAAGCGCTGACTTTACGTCGGACCACGAGCTACCCTTTAAGCGCCAGTGTAGTCGACATGCCTGAGAAGCCCACGATGCAAGCACAACTACAAAACTTACAATGACATCGATCCACCTAATAGTAAAGATTGGCTAAAAGCGAGAAATCCGGCATCGGCTGGTATGCACTGACCTCTACGCATGAAATCGATTCCCACAATGCGTGGGATCGGCTGAAATTTTTTTAAAGACTTTCAAAACGGCCTGCTACGCTCTTTAGATGGCCCCTGCCGTTGAAGCATTACCACTGATTTTGTGGACATTCGACCGCTCGGGAAACCGTTGCATCTGCAAACAATACATGTTTGATGCCAGAGTTATCAACGCAACTGCGCTACTTGGAAGTGTGTACAGGGTCGACCACATCTAAGCTGAACACCTCATTAGTATTCAAACCGGTAAAACTAGAACGTTTCTTATACCTCACAAGTGCAATGCCCGTTATAGAACGTCTAATCATGGTGTCGACAAACACAGTAACGATTTTCCGAATTATGTATTAAACAGCAGCTTCAATGAGGTCTTGAATACTAATGAGGTGTTCAACTTAGATGTGGTCGACCCTGTACATTCACGCGGGCAATCTGAATGCGATGCTCGCTACTACAGGCGAGAAACAAAAGCTTCTGCAAACACACCTGTTTACAATATCCGGGTATAGGTATTGCAAGAGCTAGGCACCCGCAGCTCGCATTTTCTAAAGCGTTTATTTGTTGTCCCATAAGCTGTCGCGCATTGCATTCACGCATTTTTTAAAGCAGTCCAGCTTACCTTCCTTTGGTTTTTTCAACCTCACCTGACTCATGCTCATTCTTTCTCACAGCCTCCTTTCCAGAGTTCGCGCCTCTGTGGAAAGTCATACTTTCCTTCAAGGCGCGGTACAGCAAGACTGCCACCGACAACATCCTGGACGACATTACTCCAATTCTGCAGTTTCGCCGTAAAAACACTGAGGTACGCCAAATCCGTGAGAAAGTAACATACTTTATTCTCCCGTAAGACAGCAAAGTACGAACAGCAGCCAACTAGCGCAATAATAATTATAACAATAACAATAATCGTTGGGTTTACGTGCCGAAATTACGATACGATTATGAGGTACGCAGTAGTGGAGGGCGCCGGAAATTGTCACCACCTGGGGTTCTTTAACGTGCACATAAATTAAGGTACATAGGCCTCAAGCATTTCCGCCTCCATCGAAAATGTGGCGGTCACGGCCAGGATTCGATCCCGCGACCTTCGGGTCAGCAGTCGAGTGCCATAACCACTAGACCACCGCGGCGGGTAGCAAACTAGTTCAAGTAATTGATCTATTGAAGTGGAGATAGAGAGGTATAGCGATTTTATGCAAGAACAGCGCAAAATACAAACAGCGAATACACGGGGCATAGCGCTGTGTGCTGTGTGCTCACTTTTACGTATTTTGCATTGCTCTGCCATAATGCTCATGAACCAACCAAGGAGGCTTAAAAAAATGTTTTTAACCTTCTTCGGACCAAAATAGCCCACCAGAGAATCCTTCGGCATATAGATTGTTTAGCCTACTCGCAAAGAAGTGATTCAATATTCGCTGAGTTTGTCATCGAGCGGTACATTCTCTAGCTGCCCTCGGTAGCAGGCTCGAAGGCTGCGGGTTCAGTCCCGGCCGCGGCGGTCGAATTTCGATGGAGGCGAAACGCCAGAGGCCCGTGTACTGTGGCGATGTCAGAGCACGTTGTAAGGAACACCAGATGGTCGAAATTTCCGGAGCCCGCTTCTGCGACGTGCCTCATAATGTTATCGTGGTTATGGCACGTAAACCCTAATTATTATTATTATTATTATTATTTTAAATGCGAAGCATTTCTTAGCGAACTTCTGCGACTTTGACCGTATCTATCTATCTATCTATCTATCTATCTATCTATCTATCTATCTATCTAGCCGCCTACGACTTTGTGCTCTCCTGGTCGCTTGGTTAATCGAATGTGCACCAAAATTGGTATGGCGTAACATGACTGTATGACGAACATAAATGACAAGTCATAACATGAAAATCATGACACGAATGTCATGTAGAGCATGATTTAAATGCTACGCTCATGGTGCGCTGGCGGCCGTTTCGCTAGCTTGATATACACCAAAATTGGTATCTTGTGACGTGACTGTGTGACGAACATAAATAACACGAGTTAACATGAAAATCATGACACGCATGTCATGTACAGCATGACTTACGTGCCACGCTCATGGTGCGCTGGCGGCCGTTTCGCTAGCTTTATATACACCAAAATTGGTATCTTGCGACGTGACCGTGTGACGAACATAAATAACACGAGTTATCATGAAAATCATGACACGCATGTCATGTACAGCATGACTTACGTGCCACGCTCATGGGGCGCTGGCGGCCGTTTCGCTAGATTGATATGCACCGAAATTGGTATCTTGCGACGTCACCGTGTGAAGAACATAAATAACACGAGTTATCATGAAAATCATGACACGCATGTCATGTACAGCATGACTTACGTGCCACGCTCATGGGGCGCTGGCGGCCGTTTCGCTAGCTTGATATACACCAATATTGGTCTCTTACGACGTGACCGTGTGACGAACATAAATAACACGAGTTATCATGAAAATCATGACACGCATGTCATGTACAGCATGACTTACGTGCCACGCTCATGGTGCGCTGGCGGCTGTTTCGCTAGCTTGATATACACCAATATTGGTCTCTTACGACGTGACCGTGTGACGAACATAAATAACACGAGTTATCATGAAAATCATGACACGCATGTCATGTACAGCATGACTTACGTGCCACGCTCATGGGGCGCTGGCGTCAGTTTCGCTAGATTGATACACACCAAAATTGGTATCTTGCGACGTGACCGTGTGTCGAACATAAATAACACGAGTTATCATGAAAATCATGACACGCATGTCATGTACAGCGTGACTTACGTGCCACGCTCGTGGTGCGCTGGCGGCCGTTTCGCTAGCTTGATATACACCAATATTGGTCTCTTACGACGTGACCGTGTGACGAACATAAATAACACGAGTTATCATGAAAATCATGACACGCATGTCATGCACAGCATGACTTACGTGCCACGCTCATGGGGCGCTGGCGGCCGTTTCGCTAGATTGATACACACCAAAATTGGTATCTTGCGACGTGACCGTGTGACGAACATAAATAACACGAGTTATCATGAAAATCATGACACGCATGTCATGTACAGCATGACTTACTTGCCACGCTCACGGGGCGCTGGCGGCCGTTTCGCTAGCTCGATATACACCAATATTGGTCTCTTACGACGTGACCGTGTGACAAACATAAATAACACGAGTTATCATGAAAATCATGACACGCATGTCATGTACAGGATGACTTACGTGCCACGCTCACGGGGCGCTGGCGGCCGTATCGCTAGCTTGATATCCCCTTCAGGCGCGAATTATGATGTACTGTCTGCAAATGTCTCAAATTCGCACAACCTAATTCTAAGGCACTCAATACTGCATTCCAAGCAAGAAAATAAATTCATATGCTGTTTTTGCGAGTTTTGCTAATTAATCTTAATTAGAGAATAATTGAATATTTAATTACTCAGCCGTCAGTCATGTTCCATTTTTATACAAGAATAAGGAAATTGTTGGCCTAAAATACATGCGTAATTTGTTTTTGGCTGCGTTCATTTCGTGCGGAGAAAAATACTTATGACGTTGGTCCTGGAATGCGGCACGTCGAACAACCCGTCGAACATCGTAGTGCCTTCACCAAAGTGATCGGTTATGGTCATACTTAGCACATTGAGGTTAAGTCGAGACACGTTGACCATGCAGAAGGTTCAGTTGATGCTATGCGCAATGTATCTTGCCCTTTCTTTCCGACTAGTCCAAAAAACTGGCAAAAACAAGTTGCGTCCACATATGTGGACGTTGCGCCTGAAGGGGATATACACCAATATTGTTCTCTTACGACGTGACCGTGTGACGAACATGAATAACACGAGTTATCATGAAAATCGTGACACGCATGTCATGTACAGCATGACTTACGTGCCACGCTCATGGGGCGCTGGCGGCCGTTTCGCTAGATTAATATACACCAAAATTGGTATCTTGCGACGTGACCGTGTGACGAACATAAATAACACGAGTTATCATGAAAGTCATGACACGCATGTCATGTACAGCATGACTTACGTGCCACGCTCATGGCGCGCTGGTGGCTGTTTCGCTAGCTTGATCTACCCCGGAATTGGTCTTGCGCGATGTGACTGTGTGACGAACATAAATAATAGGAGTTAACATGAAAACCATGACACGCATTTTCCTCAATGCCATACAAGACGATGTATGCAGCTCTTTGCTGGCTGCTTCGCATTACATCGATTCCCACAATACGTGGGATCTGCCGGCTTTTATTATTATTATTATTATTATTATTATTATTATTATTATTATTATTATTATTATTATTATTATTATTATTATATTATTATTATATTATTATTATTATTATCTATTCTGCAGTTAGCACTGGAAATCCAAAGTAAGGCAGTTGTTCAGGGGAACAGGGAAGCTTGAAGAGATGAAAATTCATGAACAATGAGGTGTCGCCGAAGCCGACGTTTCGACAAGCAGACTTGTCTTCTTTCAGGCTCTTTCAGCTTTGAAGAAGAGAAGTCCGCTTGTGGAAACGTCGGCTCCAGCGACACCCCTCACAAATTTTTCATCTTGCCAGTTAGCGTTGGGCCATTCGCACGCATGTTATGTGCAGAAAGGTCCACTCTTAAAGGGAAGACTTGCGTGCAGGGCTTGTTTGGATTTGGCTCTCTTGCAAAGGCATAGTGGCTTAGAATTGCGTAAGACTACTGGTGGTTGACAGTTGTGACTCCTTTTGACAGACTAGTGCCGCGCACGAGCAATGCTTTCACATTCACTCGCAGTTAGATGGCCAGCAATATGAAAGCTGCTCACTAGAGTCTTCCCTTCAAGTGTGCACCGTATATACTGTACATTCGTTGGCGTTATGATAGTAGTCAGCTCGGTGACAAATTGCTTATTATGTGTAACGGCTGCTTTTTTATTGTCGGTCGATATGGATTTGTTCATGCGTACAAAAAACAACACGTAATAATTTATGCAGACGAAAAGCACTTTCGCAGTCTCAAGACGCCCTTACAATGAATATGAATAATCATCTCTCTCTCAGGTGACTAGGAACGATATTTTACAACTGATGCTTAACGCCGAAGTTGAAGAAGGAGCACCCGTCAGCGTACACTCGCTGGCAATAGACTACGACGCGGACTCAACGTCCGAAAGTGAGGAAGTAATTTTATATTATGGAGAATGACATAATGGCTCTTCATTCTACAGACTTGTTCACTGATGTTTACTAAACTTTTCTCATAATTTCCGTTCTAGAGAACGAGCCAACTAAGGTTGGCAAGAACAAGAAGAAACGCTTCCTCACCAACGAGGAAATCTTGTCCAATGGTCTGGTTTTCTTCATAGCAGGGTATGAAAAACGTTTACCTTCTAAGGCACCTAGTATCATAAGCGTATGTCCTTATCACTGCAGGTCTAGCCCAGCCAAGTGCGGTGGTAGCCATACAGCAGCTTGACGATATTTTCATATTTTTTGTGCTTCATGTAGCGATACCAGAGACTTGCTTCAGTCAATATTGGAGCCGTAAAAAGTAGCCCAGTTGTCGACCTTCCTACAGAAGTAATCAAATAATTGTGTTCGCACATGGTCTTTAATTTTAACAGCGGAGTTCTTTAAGCCGGCCGCAAAATCTTTGGTGTGCGCAGAAAACCACAGGTGGGTCTGCGCCACAGGAATTGGGCAAGCCCATCTGCCGAGTACAGCCGGTGCGAGCGTTAAACGAAAACTATGCTCGGCGAAGTGGAGCACGTGAAACGCGTGTAAAAGAGAGAGAAAGAAAGATAAAATAGAGATAGAGAGAGAGAGAGAGAAAAAGAGAGAAAGCGATAGAAAAAGAGAGAAAGAGGTAGAAAGAAACAGACATGAAGAAAATGTAGAAAAACCAGAGCAAGAGAGCAAAAGAAAGAAAGATATAGAACGAAAGAAATTGAAGGCAATTGGTATCAAAAATAGGTACAAGAAACAGAGAGAAAGAGAAAGTACTAAAGGAAAGAAAGAAAATAATAAAGAGAAACAAGGAAGGCCACCCACCTCCGCTCTTCTTGAGGCTTGACACACCTAATGCGAAGCTGCCGTAAATTTTTTTTATGTAAAAACACTTCGAGATCAGCGTTAATTTTCTCTCTTAGTGTTAAGTTTCATGCAGCCCAACGTTCTTTTGCTGCAAAAGTAAGTACGTCCTTGTAACTGATTTTCTGGTCGCTTGAGCTGGTTGCTGATTCCGATTACTGCAATGGTCACTTCTTTGGTACAAATTCTAGATTTGAGACAACGGGTACAGCAATGTCCTTCATGGCCTACCTGCTTGCGAAGCACCCGGATATTCAAGACCGACTCCGCGAGGAAATCCTGGCTGTCCTGGAAAGAGATGTATGAACTTGTGCAATCTAAATATGCAGTCATATGCCTAATATTAGATTAGCACAATACGCAATCCGGCGAGCATAATATCTCTCTTTCACATCGCAAGCACCGATTTGATCGTATCGCAATTCATTTGCAGGGAGCGTTCACGTACGATAACGTTTTTGGTATCAAGTACTTGGATCAAGTCATATCGGAATCTCTGCGCTACTATTCGCCTGTTGTGGGGTGAGTGAATGTTTTGGCGGGTAGTATTTGCTGCATTTTGCACACTCCTTTATAAAGGTTTCTACTGTGTAGAAACCTTTATTAAGGAGCGTGCAAAATACCCCCTCCCTCCCCCCCTGGCTACGCAAGTGTTGTACATTATAAAACAGTGTCGTTGTACGAGCAGTTCATTGTACTTTACATCACGTAACAGTTGAATTTTCGAGGAAAGGTAAAGTGACCGTCTCGCTTCTCAGTGGACGCTTTAACCGTGTCGTGATGAAAGGAACTCCTGAATGCGTAATATTGAGACAGGAGCAGAAATGTAACTTAGAAAAGGGTACTGGTTTGGGCTGCGTTCCTGGCTTACAGCGTACAAGGGCACACACAAAGAGCAGACCAGACGACACGCCTGGTCTCCTCTATTTCCTTGTCCTTTCGCGCTGTAAACTATGAACGTAATCCAACTCTCCCAATTTTCTATCCTCGTTCGTTCTGGGCTAGTTAGTCTATTTATTCCGGTCCTACGCTCTTGAGAGGAGTGCCAATAACCGGACCATGAGGAGCGGTAAGGTTGCACTGCTCGCGGAGGCCATAAGGAGCAGCGTTGACGTCAGCGCTGGGGCATAAAGTGCTTGAACGTGCGCTCGCTCTTGGGGTACTTGCGATAGCTTCGGTGCCGTGTACTAATGGCGGGTGCGCTACATGGCACCAATGGGGCCTGTACGTCAAGTGGGGCTAGACACTGGTGGGAGGCCACGCAAGAGAAGGGCAGAGATCACGGTGACCAAAGCTCGGCATGCCGAGGCCATGCGGCGTGCCGAAGACTTAAAATTCAAAGGAAAAGTCTACTAGAAGAACCCCTTCGAAAGATGGTTTTGAATTTGTCGCTTCCGGTGGTTGTTTCATTCGGTGCTACCGTACTTGGTTTTAGCCACAGGAGCGTTTTCGACGCTGTATGCAATTTCCTACGAGAGACTAAAAGAATTGAATGTTAAGTGCAACACAATTCAGTTTCTTTTTCGAAAGTTTCTTTCCTTAATCACAGCCATTCGTTTATCTATATACAAGTATGTTTCTAATAACTTCTCTAAAGCTTTTTTTTTTTGCTGAATTTCACTTCGTTACATCTATAGTGAGTTAAAGTGAAACTTCTCGTTTTAAACTATTTCCTTAAGCAAGTTTATTGATCAAGGCACTGTCTGATTCAAGACCGATTCCCCGAAGTGGGTTAGCCAAGTGTCCGAGGAACAACAACAATCATACGGCGAAAGCGATGCGGGAAAGCAGACCTGCTGGTACAGCAGTCTGAGGTCAATAAACAGCGGCGGACTGTGGACCCGGATTTCAGATCCAGGGAGGCCGAGGCGATAGCACGTGCCAGAACAATGACAAGGCGATCGTACTTTGGACAAAAAAGGAGTGCTTTCTCATGGGAATTAGTTCATTGTGTGACTCAAGAGGATGACAAGCGAACGAGAAAGCAACACGAGTGGAGCCCGATAACGCTATCGCGTTCCACTCGTACATGCGATGCCCAAGTCCTCTAAGTTTTCTAACCCTTCAAGTTTCATATTTTTGAAAAGCACTGATGAGAAAAACTTTGGATACATTTTCATTCTTACGAGTGAACATATACATTTCCCGGGTTCCTTTTTGTTTCCTCGTCCCACAGGTTCACGACGAGAAGATGTTCCCGCGATTACACGCACAATGGTACCACTATACCTGCTGGAACCAGTGTTCTTATTCCAGGCTACCACATGAGCCATGACCCAACGTTCTGGGAAGAACCGGAAAAGTTTGATCCTGACCGGTATTATTTTTTGTTTATTTGGTTTACATTACGGCAACAGCCGGTTAATATGTAACAAAGAGCTCCCAGGGCTCGCCTTTACGCATTCGCCTAAAGAACTCGAAGGCGAACTCCATCTTCCTTTTTCTTCTTATTTCATGTATTGGTCCACCACCTCCTACCCTTTCGTTCGCAAGCTTTCTGCACCTAACGTGATTTTGTACTGCTTCCAGTATCGGAAACCGAAACGGTGGTTGAGTGGTTATGGTGCTCGACTGCTGACCCGTCATAGGTCGTGGGATCAAATCCCGGACCCGCCGGCCGCATTTTTGATGGAGGCGAAAATGCTTGAGGACCCGTGCACTTAGATTTAGAGGCACGTTAAAGAACCTAAGGGGGTCGAAATTTCGGGAGCCCTCTACCACGGCGTCTCTCATAATCATATCCTTGTTTTGGGACGTTAAAGCCCAAGAATTATTATTTTCAAGGATCGGAGGCATTGCAAGCTTTCGGCATCTCATCTGGTTTTGCTCTGCCTCCGTGACTGGCCCGCCTTCGACCACGGGATGATGTCATGCGATAACTTCATCATTTTACGTCACATTGTGTGACGTCATAGTGACGTGATGATGACGTAACGAGATTTCACAATGTGTAACGCCCTGATGGTGACGTCACATGATGACGTCATAATATGATGATGGTTTTTTGCATCACTCTTGTTGATGCCGCCGACGTCGACGGCCAAATTTTGTGTGTGATGTGGCATCTAAGGCTTTCTCTTAAAGGGCCCCTCACCAGGTTTGACAATTTTGAGCTAACGAGCGCAATGCATACACTGTGCGTTCACGATCACGTCTGCCAAAATTTGCAACGCTACGCGCCGCGGAAATGGGTCAAATTTCAAGGTGAACGCTGCTTGTCCTTCCTTTCGCGGGCGCGCGCTTTAGAGAATGAGGGGATGACGTACATGAGAAAATGGCCCTACGTAGATGATAGTGCTGTCACGTCGCTCCTCTACGTACACGAATGTGCTCTGACGTCGCCAACAGTAGCACGTGACACTGCGATAATTATTTGACGCGACATGTGTAGTTTGTGTAATTTCTTGCTTGAATAGATTAATAAAACATGAGAAATATAATGAGACACACAATGGGAATGTGTGCGTCTTTCTCATTTTTTTTTTCGTGAATTGCAGCGAGATGAGGGGCTAATGTGCCTCACTTTCCCATGCGTTCGTGTCCACGCGGTTAGCGCATTGAGCAGACGCCAGCCCTGGAAACGAAAGTAATGTTCAGGCGCGTTCGAGCACTCATTATTCTCAATTATTCTACCGCGTCCAAGTAAACGTTAATGCGGCACTGGCTCACGATACCGCCACTCTCGTGCCCGTACAAATGTCTCAGCTTTCATGCCCGTCCCGCAGAAACAGTCAGTACACCACAGAGAACGCCGACAAAACGCCCACGGCCGCTACATAAAAAAAAAAAAGGTAGCGGCCGTGCTACGCCGCTCGCGTGCTCGGGCTGGCTCGGACACGTCATGCGCACGTGACCATGCATGCGCATGATGTGTTCATGGGTATGTGTCAAGTGAAGAGGGCAGGGAAGGGATTTGGCTTGAGAGAGTGATTCGTGAAAGAAATGAAAAGGGGCGCTATTTTCTGCCTCCCGTCGCGGGGGCACGGCTCAGCGCCCTTAGGAATGGGGAAGGGGAAGTAAAGATGATAGAAGAAAGGAAGATAGAAGGAGTGATTAGCGTGGCAAGTGTGTCTTGTCCACGAAGGCGGGAGCACGAAGCCAAAGGGCTCGTCTATAAGGTGGCGAGGTCCGCAGAAGCCGCAAACTCGAGGAAGGCTCGCAGGGCTTGCAGCTTTGAACGTGCAGGAAAGAGAAAGTCCTCCACCGTTGTGGCAGGGAGCCCGAGCAGGCGATAGCGGCGCACCATCAAGCGTCGTTCAGCGGCCAGGGCAGGGCAGGCGCAAATTATATGGTCCAAAGTTTCGTCGTCACCGCATCTGCGGCACGCAGGCGATGAGCAGCGACCCTTGGAAAACATGCGTGCCGCAGGCCAAGCACTGCCGGTCCGCAGGCGAAGCAGTAGCCACCGCTCGCGTCTCTCCAGGCCGGTCTCTGGTAGGGGTGGCGGTGGTTTGCCGCTTGCCACGCGCGTGTCAAGGCTACACGGGGCGAGTGGCAAGGGTTTGAAGCTCGCCTCCTCGCATCGTGGTTTCACGCCGCTACAAATTATTGTTTTTCTCAGCTCGTAATGAACCGATTTGAAAAATGCTTGCGGCATACTGCTCTTCATTCGGCACACAACAACTTCCAGCGTCTAACTAAAACTTGCTATGTGGCCTGGTGAGGTAAGGAATGAAAGCACTTCCCCCAGAACCGCGGCGCCTCGGCCACTCACTTACGTAAGGGAGTCGTAAAAACTGTTCTCCGTTCGTACCATATGTACTTTTTTCCCTGCTACTGTAAATACTGCGCATATGGGGAATTAAACGACCGTCGTTCCGTCCTGATATATGGCGCTAGGCGAAGCGGTGATTCAGAATTAGGGATGAAATTCGTCAAGACGTTAACGCTTTAGATATAAAACCAGTGACACCAGTGTGCGTCTCTATGGGAAAATCAATTACGGGAAACACGTGAAGAGCGATGGGCGTCATACTTCATGCCAATAGATTATATGCGAGTTTGGTATCGGCAGAAACTCCATTTAAGTACGAAAAATGTACATAGTCCGCTTTTAGATGCGAAGCATCTCATGGCAGAGTTCAATCCGGTGGTGGTGGTGGTGGTGTGCGGCGTGAGCACCCTTACTACGCATGCGCATCCTCCTCCCCCTCCTCTCCTACGTTCCCCCCTCCCACATGCCTCATTATCTCCTTCGCAGCGCCGCGATGAGCGCCAGCGCATGCGCGTCCCCTCCCCTCTTTCTCTCCTCTTCTACGCTGTCCCCCCCCCCTAAAGCCCCTCCATGAGTTTTCCGCCGACCAGGTTAAAGGAGTACTGGCACAATTTTGAAGTGCAGCAAAACGGACGTTTTTGGTTTCCTTGGCATGTAGTGTTAACGCTCTCCCCACACCGCATCCGGGAAACACGTATAAATATTTAAGTTTGATTTTAAAGTTTTCATCTCCCAGCATCTGCAAGGCAGCTTCACCGCATGGAGAGCCCTATGACGTTTAAAGTCAGCTCACTTGGTTTGCGAAGTCTGGGTTCTGCATGCAGCCTAAATCACAGAAATCGCTGTCGGAGGCACTGGACGACAGTTCACTCATCATGAACCACGTTCGACTGACAGCAAAGGACAGCAGGTGCATATTTCGTGGGTTGCAGTCTGCCTCTGACGTCACGGGCAGACTTGACACGTCACTATGAAGCCGCCCCCTCGAAACCGAAACCGAAACTGCTGGTTGAAAGAAGCGGTATTAAAAATATATGCAATGCATCCCCAGGCCCCACGACACTCTTTTTAGGGTTCTCGACACCCGTGCTTTCATTTAGAGCAACAACCCTAAAAATTTTAAAATTCATGTCAGTACTCCTTTAAGTAGCGCCAACTCGCCCTCTCCCTCTACCTTTGAACCGGATCTGCCGCAGCGGAAGCGGACGTGCCGCCATGATGTTTCCCGGTTGCACCCTCCCCCACCCCCCGCCTCCGCCTGATTGTCCTGCCGCTCGGCTGTCTCCGCAACCTTCCTGCCGGCGGAGGATAGGTCGTGATTTTGCTTTAATGGAGCTTTGATGTACATCGATCTCGCTAAATGCACACACTAGGTGATGTAGCTAAGCGTCTAGGAGATCAATGGGAACTGCAGCTGTGCGTATGTGATGCGTGCGCGGGTATTGCAACTGCACGAGTGCGTCTCGCCCGATGGAAGGACCTCCTTGATATGTGTGTTGTGTGAAGTTTCGTGCGATGCACCGAAAATGTGGCTTCGCCGTGCGGCTACGACGTCGATGCGGCGAAAAGGCGGGCATTGCAACTGCCCAAGTGCATCTCGCCCGATGGAAGGACCTCCTTGATATGTGTGTTGTGTGAAGTTTCGTGCGATGCACCGAAAATGTGCCTTCGTCATGCGGCGAAAAGGCGAGCCGAATGAAAGAATGCGAGCTTCAGTGTGCGAGCTTGGTGTGAAGTTAAGCTCGCTTGGTCTGCCTGAAGTGACTTAAACGCCTTCCTGCAACGTCATACTGGTGTGAATGCTCATAGACTGGGCATTGTGACCGATTAATATAATCGTTTTGCAATGTAAAGTTCGAACATCTCTGTTCCACGGCTGCTTCTTCAGACGTCGGTCAAGCGTCGATGAAGGACCCTCCTTTGCGTCTGTTGCCCCATCTACGCCATGCAGTCATCGAACGCGAGGTTTGCGTGTGTCGTAGACAGAATGAACAATTCCGCTACTCACCCCACTGGTTCACTAGAAGTTAACAGTGGACCACACGGGCGGAATATTTATACTGCGCGGGAAGGTAGGTTTGCGAGGCGGCACGCATGCACATTATATGTATGAAATTCTGCTTTTGCACATGTGTATGAAGCGCTACGTGGTGCTCAGTGCCGACTTCTTTGGCTGGATGTTTTGTCGTCCAATGCGCTGCAGCCAGACGGCTGTTCTCTCTTCATCATACTTACCAAGGGGTAAAGAAAAGAGAGATTTGCCGGTATTCCATCGCGTCGGACAGCCTGGTGCGCAGCAGCGAGGCGGCATCCCTAGCGACGCAGAAACACCGAGCGAAAATTCCCTCGGCGGCAGAGGTAAAGATATTCTAGTTCACTGTAGCAGAGGAAAATAATTGCTGTCTCGCGTGTGTGGAAACAAGATGGAAGGAAAAAGCGGAAGGAGGTGGCCCAATAACTTCCTTCCGGAAACTCCGGAACCGGAACTAGGCGGCGGCGGCGGAACAATGCTTGGCGCTACTTAAAAAAGCGGCAGTAGACGTGATGGAGGGGCTTTACACCCCCCCCCCCTCTCGCGCGCCGGTCGACCGCGTTCCCCGCTTGCCCTGTGAGAATTAACGGCCAGGCTAGAGGGAAGACACGACCAAGGAACGCCAACGGAACGCGATCGCGCAAGTGCCCCGGCCTTGCATTGCCTCATGGTCCCCTTTAACGGGAGGTGGTGTAATTTTTATTTGTGCTTTCTGCTTTACCATGTAGTGTGCATATGTATACCTAGCTTTTTGTAACAAATTCTTTGTATCTCTGTGTAAATGTGCGAAACATCAGTTGTACGCGTTGCCTCCGTGTCATTTCATGTGTTGATTATGTCCATGCAACTGAAGTCTGTTTTGTCACTCGTAAACGTATGTTTATCAAGCAAACGTTATGTTGAATTGTTATTAGATGTGTAGCAGCTCTTTCACTAGCCTGTGTAACGCTGTCCATCCGTCCGCACAAACGCGAGGCAACGCGCTTCCCTCGGCGCAGGTGTTGGAGCGGTGCCAAGTTGGTCACGCCGCAGCTGGGCGTTGACGCCACGCACCCCTCGCACGCTTCCCTCGCCGGTGCGCGCGTACGTCACTCTCTCCCTCACCCGCCGGAGCGCCGCAGCTGCCGGCTTCAACTCCCGCTCGTCTCCCATGTCTGCGTTTCAAACAAACGTTTACACCAGTAAACGCTACACCGAGTTTCGCTTCAAACGAATCTTCCAGCGCTCACCGCAGCACCCGTGTTAGCGCCGTTCAACCCGTGACGCTACCCGTGTTGATGTTAACCGTCTGTGATATAATACATTTTTCTAAACACACACTGAAGTGGGACGGCACACTGCTCTCCCATAGTAGAATAAATATAGTACATCATCCACATTTTCTTCTAAACGCAAGCACACAAAAACGGGGAATAAGTCTGCAGCCGTTTCTCTCACTGACGTTGGACGGTTACAGCAGTAAATTCGATGCTGCCACATTTAAGCCACTGCGGCGCTCAGTGAAAATAGTGCCTTGAGCTAGCGAGCCCGGGGACGCGGGTTCGATTCTCGGACGCAGTCGCCACATTCCGACGGCGCTGGAATGCATGAACCTTCGTGCGTTATGCTTCGTGTGCATTGCAAGAAACGGCTTCTATTAACTTAATCTAGCACACTCCACTCTGGCGTTTCTTATAGCCAAATCAGAAAGTTCAGGACGGTTAGCTCCTTAACTATTATCAATTTTAACAACTTCGCAGATGTTTGAGGGACCTTTTATAAGAATCATACGATCTGCGTCCAAGGTGCTAGGCTAACGTAACTAGATATTTTGGCAATGGTTTCCTGCGTATCAGTATCTACGTTACATTATATTTTTACGCTGGTTTCCGTGCGCGTATTGAGTTTCATGGGAATATTAAATAATAATAATAATAATAATAATAATAATAATAATAATAATAATAATAATAATAATAATAATAATAATAATAATATCAGGAGTTTTACCACCCAAAACCACCGTACGATTGGGAGACACGCTGTAGTGGAGGGCTCCGGAAATTTCGACCATCTGGTGTTCTTTAAACTGCCCTGACATCGTACAGTACAAAGGCCTCTAGCATTTCGCCTCCATCGAAATGCGACTGCCGCGGCCAACATCGAACCCGCGACCCTCGGGTCAGCAGCCGAACACGTTAACCGCTGCACCACCGAAGCGGACTCGTGTGAAAGTTATTTCGTCTAAGCAGAAGCACGTGAGGAAAATAAAATTAAATCTGCTTTAGACACACCGAATACATCATTTGTTTATAAACACGCCACAAGCTCACCCACATTAGAATAGCCCTGCCTGCCGAGTCGATTTGGTGACCCTTTCTACTTATGATCTTTCATGCGAGAACGAAGTGCTTAGTTGACTTTATTAGGTCGAAAGTCTTGGATGCCTTAACATCTAAGGCTAAGCGCGGAGCTGGTCGTGGAGGCCACGCCTCAACAAACAGGATAGTTAACCGTCGGCCTCAACACGAGTGATGCAAAAAATTATGTGATGACGTCACCTCAGGATCTCCTCATGGCGCCACAGATCGACGAAGTTTGTGATGTCATCATGTCATCATAGTGGCGTCTCATGGTGACGTCAACACACTACATCGTCGCTTGGTCACAGGTGAGCCGATCCCGGAGGCACGTGAGGTACAGCAAGCTAGAAATGCTTCCGATCTCGGAGGCACTCAACACTACGCTAGACGCAGAAAGCTTTCCGGCGCGGGAGGATCAATGCAATAGAATGGGAAGAAAAAGAAAAAAAGGCGACGTCTTTCACGTTCGAGTCATCCAAGGCGAATGCCCATAAGGGACCCTGTGAGTTTTTCTGCACCTGCAAGTGTTGATTCGTTACTTTGACCTTGCTTCAGGTTCAGCAACGGCAAAAAGGGACAAGTCGACCCAATGGTATACCAGCCATTCGGACAGGGACCCCGTAACTGTATTGGTATGCGCTTCGCTCAATTGGAGATGAAATTGACCATGGCAAAAACTCTGGCCAAATACAAGTTTGTGCTGGACGATCGTCATGTCAACGTGAGTTTAACATTTTTATTTATTTATTTATTTATTTATTTATTTATTTATTTATTTATTTATTTATTTATTTATTTATTTATTTATTTATTTATTTATTTATTTATACTGCAATCACCAAGCGAATTTTACCAGGTAGACGTACAATATAGCTGGGCACAAATGTATACAGGCAACCGAACAAAGCAACATGGAATACATTGCTTGGGCTATTCTTGGCAGACTAGGCGACCCGCCTTGTAGAGATTAGCTGTCATGATGTGCGCAATTATTCAATTAATCATGTATGCAAGGATACTCCTGCATTGAGCCCTAAAATTTTTCAGCACAGACATTTAGGTTTGGTAAGCCCGCATTTATTTTGCATATTAGCAATATTTTAAGAGACAAAATTTTCATGACACTTTGTTGGTTTCGTTAAGTTTCTCCAAGACAGCCAGTTGTAGGTATATTTCTTGTCAAGTTGCAGAGCCTAATACACAGGGGTGTTGGAAATGTCCTAATAAAAAATTGCTTTGTTTCAATCGCAGGAAAAAAGCTTGGAGATTGGATCTTCTTTCATCTTTGCCTACCCTCAGGGTGGAATTTGGCTCAAGATTGAAGAATGCCTGTAACTACGCGTTCAATACACGTATTATTGTCATCCATTTCAGAAGGTCTGGGAAACACGCATGAACAAAATAAAAATGATCCCAAAAGTCATCGCGAAGGAGAGGAGAAACATCTGGCGTCTTTCGTTAAGCAGCTGGCGTCTTTTCGTTTTGCTTTAGAAACATCTGGCGTACGTCTTTTCGTTTTGCTTTTAGAAAACATCTGGCGTCTTTCGTTGGTTTATTTCATCAATCAACGGCGTTTGGAACAAAATTTTTATTTAATCACGCACAGGAGAAATCTTACCAGGCACTACCTTGGAGGTAAACAATGGCTGCTAATGGGAATGAGAGACAGAAGAAGTCGGCTTTTAGCTAGCACTTACACTTCTACTTCTACTAACGTTTCCTACTGGACATGCCAATGGCTGCTAATGAGGAATGAGAGACAGAAGAATTCGGCTTTTAGTTAACGCGCACGCTGCGAATTTTTTATTGTTCAACAACGCACAGGAGAAATCTCCCACCGGCACCACCTTGGAGGTCAAGATCTGGTACTAGCGTTAAGACTGGTTACGCACTACGACGGGGATGAACGGGTGCCGCTTTAAGGAGCTTCGCCCCTAAAAGAAGGAGGCCAGGCCTGTGCGCAATGCGCAGCACAATAACAGTGAAACAAGACGGGCCAATAGAGCCCGTAGTAAACTCTCTTGGGGCTTCTAATAATAGTAGACTTGCAAGGTACCCACTATGCCATAAATTATAATTTTTGTGAAGATGGGATGCACCCACTACGCCATTATTTGTCATTCTGCGGAGAAGCGACGTACCCGCTACATATTTGTAAGGCATTATGTGCACTTTGTTGACGCGGTAGCTTGTGACGTTGAAGAATTATGGCTGAGCCCCTTGTAATGGGTTGGGATCTTTAAACAATCAACCAATAATGTAATTCGCATTGTGTGACGCCCGGCAGTTATCTTACTTTCCTGCCACGCTATAATATATATGTTAGCGTGATTCCTTGGCATTTAAATAAGTACACTTGCCAAGTAACCCCTACGCTATAAATATTGAAATTTCTGTGAACTAGTGACGCATCCAATATACCGTTATTCGTCATTATTTCATTTATTTATTTATTTATTTATTTATTTACAATACTGCTACTCTCATTCGATGTCGTCGCAGTTGGGCAATACAATAATTTTTAACATAAAGTATAAACAAAAAAGAAATGTAGACGTAAAAACTTGCAAGCATTAACAGGACATGAAGATCATAAAACAATTGAGCAGTACAGAAGTTACACACTAAATATGTCAATATTACACAATGTATAAAATAACCACAAGATACAAAGCAAGTTATAGCCATTATACAAAGCTAAGACCTTGCCGAACGGCGATAGAAAGAAAATATATCATTCAAGAAAGGCAATCATGTTAGCATTGGTATCGTGAGGGAAAAGGAAATAAAACAGATGTGACAGGAATAACAAGCACTGAAAGCATATTTAAAAAAAAATAGCTATACTATCGTGAAAGGAACGTTTCTAAAAAGATGTGTTGCTTTAACTAACGGACAGTAGATCTGGACCGGTGCGTCTGGATGCATATCTGCTGTTTTGCGCGCACAGTTTTTTTCTATCTGTGCAACAAATTCTGATAATGATTCGGAGTTGGTGATACTGGCATCAAGTTGGTTCCATTCCGCTATCGCGAGCGGAGAAGCGAGGTACGTGCGACACACCTGTAAGGCATTATGTTCACTTTGTTGTTGCTGTGGCCGATGACTATGAAGAATTATGGCCCAGCCTTTTGTATTAGGTTGGAAGCATTTAACGACCCACTGGTTACGCAATTCGCATTGTGTGACGCCTGGTTGTTATTTTACTTGCCTACCACGCTGTACCACACATGTTAACGTGGTTCCCTCCCGACATGAAACGTGCATAGGGTCTTTTTGCGAAAGTGTTTCAAGCACCGGCATGGCCCGGTGTTAAAATAATACTTACGTAGTGATATTGCGCCTCAGATATGCGTAATGTTTGCTTTTTGATCGATGATGTACACAAGTATGGACCTACACACCAATTCAAGATGGCTGGCCCTTGGGCAAGTGGTTCAACTTTGGCCGGGTGGCTGAATCGGGTGACAGACAGACAGACAGACAGACAGACAGACAGACAGACAGACAGACAGACAGACAGACAGACAGACAGACAGACAGACAGACAGACAGACCAAAATTTCTGCGTTTAAGTTCCCCAAGAAAGACTATCGTCTTTAATACTCGGCTGCCACGCCGAAGGCCATAGTTGGAGTCCTGTTCCAGCCTGGATACTTTAGTTCTTATTTCTTTTTTTTTTCTTTTTTCGCGCGATAGCGGTTGCGGACACCTGCGGCGGGGGAACCCTACGGCGCCAAAAACGGCTGTTGTTGTGATCTTGCAACAGTTTCCGCTGCAAAAGGAAAGAAAGAAATAAATTCCCGCACCCCTCTCCGGCGCCTGACCAGTCCTGTCCCCCACAGTGTTACGAATGATGCCCATGAGGAACTTTACGTATCGCTGCTCGTCGACTGGTCCTCCGCTTTTTTGTGCGCTGTAGGTGTTAAGATGAATTGCCAACATGCCCAAGCTCACGTTCTTTCATGGTCCTCCGCGCTACGAAACTGCGCCTGAGCGTTACGACAATGTGGTTTTGGCCACGCAGTTGTTGAGGTCATCACGTATTTGTTTACCCCTTCAGTGCCTTGCACAGCGCTCTCTTATCACGCCGCCTGCAAGTATGTAACAGGAGCAACATGTGGAGGAAGCCTCGTCGTTGGTTGCGCGCCGATGACGTAAGTCGCTGACGTCCTATTACGTTTCAAAGGGGGCGTGGTCACGACGACGGGCTACGCCTACCCCTCACAGCGGCGGAGAAAGGCAGAGAGGCCGAGTGCGAAACTGAGAACCAGCCGACGCGGTCACAAATAGCGTTGTTTATACCCTGTAACTTTCTTATCACAGCAATTATTCGCAAGGTTCTTTGTGCGGCAGCGCGTTCGCGTCAGTACAAGTGCGCAGTTATCTCACCATTACGAGTTTTTGACCATGTGTGTTGTTTACTAGCCCTTTAACACTTTCGCCTTAAATATCTTCTGCTCACCCGCACCAATCATTTTTTTCCTCAAGCCACGAGTATTTGCTCCATGCATTCGTCGATGATGAGAGGTACAAGCCAAGCTGTATATGGCCGGGCGAAAAGTAGAGCAGAGTAATGTAGAGCCTTGCACCCGTGGCACACACCCACGCTGGGGGATCAGCCAAGAAAGGGGTAGTTTTGAAAGAAAATTATGAAACTATAAGTAAGATTATGTCTATTAAGAAGATGAAATAAATTAAATACACGAAAATAAAGAATAAATAAAAATATTAGGAATACATAAACAAAAAAATTCACCTGTCCTATGCTCGCAAAACCCCTTTGCGTTTATGTGCCGCAAAATTGAGCAAGCGCCGTTACTCGCTGCTGGTCAACCAAAACTGCGGAAGTCGACAGCGGGCAAAAACGTACGTACCACAGAAATTCGACAAGTGTCACTAATCGCCTATAGCCCAGAAATGACGCAAAATGGTGCCCACGCGCGGCAAGCACCAATTGAGATTTCTGCGTAGAAGCTACCTATATCTGAGAAAGACTTGAACGAGCCGTCGTGATTAACCTTGCGGTAAATTCCTGGGACGCATGTCTCAGCTTAACTGGTAAACGTTCTGGACGGAGTGCTTGGTCAGGGCTGTTTTTTTTTTAATGTACGGTATATTCATCCGTAATTTTACATTACGCCACGCTACATACAGGTACGGTAGATTCCTCCGTAATTTTTTCATTATACAACGCAGCACACACGTAAGGTAGATTTCTTCGTAACTTGAGATTATAGACCTTCTCACAGACGGCTCCATGGGCGCCACCATAAACCTGTCTGGGCTGCGCTAAATAGGCGTTACCCTCCAAAAAGGCAACTGCCGAGGCTGTGACGTTAGCCTTTGTACTACCGCGCGCAGCGAAGCATGGCGGCGTTCTTTCTCTCCTGTGAAAAGGTCTATAGAACGCAGCATACACTGGAGGCGAAAATGCTTAAGACCCGTGCGCTTAGATTTAGGTGCACGTTAAGAGCTCGAACTTTCCGGAGCCCTCCTCTACGGCGTACCTCATAATCATATCATGGTTTTGGGATGTCAAACCCCAACAATTATTAATTTTGACGAAACATGGACGTACAGTAAGTTCCACCATAATTTTACATTACACAGCCCAACATACGCGTACGGTAGATTGCTACGTAATTTTACAGTATACCATGGCAGATACACGCGCGGTAGATTATTCCATAATTATACATCACACCACGCAACTCATACTTACGAATTCCTCCGTGATTTGACATTTTACCACGCCACATACACGTACAGTCAGTTCTTCCGTAATTTTACATATCCAGCGCAACATATGCGTACGGTAGATTGCTCTATAATTTTACAGAATACGACGGAACATACACGCACGGTAGATTTCGCCGTAATTATACATCATACCACACACTTACGAATTCCTCCGTAATTTGCATTGTACCACGTGACATACACATATGTATGTTGAGACGAGGGCTTATCTTTCGCTATAAATATGAACAACCCAAATAAGCGGGCACTAACACACTGAGTGCAGAGATAAGGTGGCAACGTTTCTGACGTAGTTATCAGAGGTGCGTGTCAAAGGCCCCGAAAGGTGCGCACAAGACGTCATTCTGAAACACAACTCGTGCTCTTTCGCTTGACTTCACAAGGGCGGCGCAATCACGAACCATGCTCGAAGCGTTGCTTCTGAGTTTCGTCGTCACGTTTGCTACATGGTTCATCATGTAAGTACGATTGTGCAGACATGTTTAACAGTAATGTAGTTTGGACTTGTGAAGAGTTAGACTTATGAAGTCTCAGAACTGGAAGGTTTAGACTTGTAAGCTAATAATAATATCTGGGGTTTGCCGTCCCAAAGCCACGATATGATTATGAGAGACGCCGTAGTGGAGGGCTCCAGAAATTTCGACCACCTGAAGTTCTTTAACGCGCACCTTAAATCTAAGTAAACGGGCCTCAAACACTTTCGCCCCCATCGAAAATGCAGCCGCCGCGGCCGGGATTCGATCCCGCGACCTTCGGGTCAGCATGTCGAGCGCCATAACCACTAGACCACCGTGGCGGGGTCTACTGCTCCGTACTCGCGCCGGCTCATTGTTATAAAAACTAGTGTCGTTTATGATTGTTCTGAGACATTTACAGGATACTTCCCGCTAGGCAACAACGATACATACATTACGAAGGTGCGCGGTAAACCGCGAAACGATGCGTATAGCGATGTCAACTGTTTAGGCTAGCGCAAATGGACAACGTAATTGTTCGCTGCGATGCGCGTGATGTCCAGGTCGACAAGCGTTCGTGAACCTCTGCGATGTAATTAATCTCCAGGCAGAAAAACCGGAAAGATCGAAAATGTGAACACAACGTCTTTTCTTTCTTTCGGCACCGTGAAAGCTTGAAGAACCTTAGAACTTATGTTACAAAAATCTTAGACAACCTTCATTGCAATCGCACCCTTACATCTCACCCCCCCCACCCCCCACCCCACCGGGAGAAAATTTCTTTCAACTACGCCACTGCTTGGAGGTCGGGAACTGCGGACGCGCTATCGTCTGTATATAGCACTGTTGATAAGAATGTTGGGAGCGCCGAGTTTTCAACAAATAAAATGTAAGAAGGCCTCACGTAATTATTATTACGGGACACAAAAATGTCCACTAAGGCTGCAACTGTTTTAAAGCGTATTTGACAAAATATGGGACGTGGTGGCCGCCCTCCATAAATGTGTAACGGGGCATCAAGTCTGCCCCACACCATTGCTTAGTCGCGTCCAACCTGTGCCTGCTTTATAACAGGACTGAAACTTGGGCTAGTTGGTCGCACTTCATACTGGAACGGCAGCGCAACTACACACGGACAGAAGAAAGAAGGTACCCGTAACACAGCGCTGTACCTGTTTAATATGCCCGCTTACGGTCATGCACCTTTTCGACGATAACCGCGGCCGAGGATCCCTGATGTTGCATGTTAAGAATTGTTTGCTTCCATCTTTGCCCTCCGGGAACCCGGGGACCCAAGGCAGGACGTTGTGAGAAGCACGTCATGACTTAATTTTTATTTTTCCATCCATTGCGAAGCTGGGTTTATTTGTTTTTTTTTTTTGCTCAACCACGTGGAAGGGGGCGTCTGGTAGATCTTCGTCCCCCCCCCCTAGTGGAGGACCCTGGCCACGCCTATGCTCATAATTACAGCAAAACCTTAAAGATAATAATATTAATATCTGGGGTTTTACGTCCCAGGACCACGATATGATTATCGATAGACGCCGTTGTGGATGGCGCCGGAAATTTCGGCCATCTGGTGCGCTTTAACGTGCACTGACCTCGCACAGTACACGGGCCTCTAGCATTTCGCCTCCATCGAAATGCGACTGTCGTGTGAGCAGCCGAGCACCATAACCACTGCTCCACTGCGGAGGACAATACCTTAAAGAGTAAAAAAAGAACTGTAGACATTCCCACAGCATACGGTGTTGTGTGTTTTTCAGACAACGCAAGAGACGGCTGTCGTTTTTTAAAGACCTCGGAATCCCAGGGCCTCCTCCAAGCTTTCTTTCAGGCAACTTGTCTGAACTTATACAAAAGGTAAAGCTTGTCATGAAAAATTTCATTACAAAATGCACACGATGGTCATTTTCTTTTTTCTTTAACGAGTAACATTACAAACCAGGATTGAGGATCTATCTGAAAATGTTCCTAACAGTGAACGGCATATTGATTTTGAAACTTTCAAGCATTCAGTTCTTGTCTGCGCCAATCAAAACTGTTTAAGAAACGTTGAGCACGAGAGAAAAATTAGCGAAGGTAAACAACTTTGTAGCAGTGTGACTAATACTGAAACGTAAAAAGTCGGGTCCTTTATTATCACGATATGACCTGAAGAGACAGTCCAAACATGAATTCACATGTTAAAGCCGGCTGGTTTACTGGCTGGCAATGAATCTTGAGTGTCTTAACTATCGAAAAATTGTATTTACAGACCTCACAAAGAAAATGGGAAAGAGCTGACCCACTTGCATTTTCTCAATTGTGTAATTCAGTAGTTAATTTCCATTGCTTCTTTTTAGGGAACGCTGGTTAAATACAAGGAATGGCTGGACAAATACGGCGACATTGTAGGGTACGTCTTTTTATTTTCTTGTTTTGGGGAAGCAAGGGTAGTGGTCCTATTTTTCTTCTAAAATACGCTTAATTATATGAATAATAAAGCACTGTTACCCTGCTCGATGACGCTAACGAAAATCTATATACCTGGAGTGATGCTCTTATCTGGGTTAGGTACGGTAGCTCTATTTTCCTTTACACAACAGTTAGTGGTTCGTTGCTTATCGTAATATATCGCGTCCACGAACACACGTATTAGAGTGCAGTACATCTTTACCTCAAGCATTAGCTATTTTATACTGAAGGTGTATCTGTGCAGCACTGTTACTTGGGAACATATGCACATATTGCCGTCACGTCTGGCCAATATTGTCTAATGTAGTTACACAAATTGCCCCCTATAAAACTAGTCGCAAACCAGTAAAAGATGATAAATTTGACAAGTTTCCCGCACCGCAATCATCTTTATCAAGTAATACTTTGAACTAGCTGGCACATTATAAAATGTCTTCTTCCGGGTAACCTTCCTTTGTGACGTCACTTTTCAGTTTCTACAACGGTGCTCACCCGTTTCTTATCGTGAAAGACCCTGAGCTAATCAAGAAGATCCAGATAAAGGACTTCCACAATTTTCATAGCCGAGGGGTAAGCACAAATAGTTTATATTTCGTGCTATATTTTTGGCGTACTTATGAATCCCTGTCGAAAATTACGGCTATACTTGCAAACTGGATTTTGTAAAGTAGAAATTGGAAGGAACTTATCATCGCAAACGTTTTCTGGGAAATTGCGTGCACCATACGCAACGCTCAGATGGTGTAAGATAAGTATTGCTTGCTGCCACACCTGCACCATTCACCAGCACCATTCAGATACGTCCATAAACTTTGCAATCGAGATCATTTATCATTTCACGTCGCTACATTTTATTGTTGTTTGATTTCATTGTTTCACGCATGACCGTCGTGTTGCCTGTAGCAATAGAATTGTTGCGCTTCCCAATATGAGAAGGGCTCCTAATTTTTATCTTTATTTATATTCATAAAATTTATTTTTTATGCCATTTCGTATTCTATCCGAAACTTTGAATATTCTCTCACCCCCTATACAAGATGTGCAAAGCGATTTCAGCAACTCGCACTGCGAAAATTAACGCAAAATGGCGCATAAACATTTCCAGATTTCGTCGGGATTGGCCCTTAGCCACCCTATCAACAAATACAGCATTGTCATCGCTCAGGGTGAGCGCTGGAAAAAAATCCGCAGCCTTGTAACACCGGCGTTTACGACGAGCAACATGAAGAAGGTAAGCGACTGCGATGTGGCTAGTTCGGCGGCAAATCACGCATACTAGACAGTTTTATTGCCGGAGCCCCTTCGAGGCTTGCGTACGTAAGCCCTCGCGTTCTTCGTATACACCACAGGTGCGACTGGGAGTACAAAGTATTGCCCTCTGCATTGCCTTCTGTCCTCCTTTTCTTGCTCCTAACCCTCACATCGCTCCTCCTCACTCTCGCTTCTCTTTCCCATCTTTTGCTATACTATACTGTACATGGTTATGCTATAGATTACGCTCTTACTTCCCCCTTTCCCTCATTCTCGCCTTAGCATCAGTTCTCCTCATTTTCCTTTCCCATCCCCTTGCTAAGCTATTCTATACAAGGCTATGTCCAACGATGCGAGAAACAGCACGAAACACGAACGGGACAGTGAAAGAGACGGACCAAGCGCTCACTTACAACCAAGGTTTTATTCCCTACATGGGGGTATATATAGCACACGCAACATGAAAGGAAGGAGAGGAGAATAGTGACGTGGATCTTCGTTCACGAATTCTATGAAAGCTTCTGAAAAAAATAAAACCATCATCCACTAGACAGATAGGCAATTTCCCTGGTGAGGAGCGCTAACGAAGGCACACTCACGCACATATCACCTTTTTTGTCAATGCAAAATGCCTCATAAATCTCACGTGCTCGTTGATCGCTGTACCGCCGACGTATCTTACATTGATCGAAACACGCCAAATGATAAGAAACACGCCAAAACGTTTGTTGAATGCTGTCATTACGCGGTATACGAAATCCCCCTCTCATGCGGTCGCTGCTACATCGGCCAAACTGGTCGGTGTGTAAATAACCGCCTCAGGGAACGCCGCAATCTAATGCGGGGTTCTGTGGGCAGCCACCTAGCTGCGCACAGCTCCGTATGCGGCTGTCATGCAATGTTCGATCAATGTAAGATACTTCGGCGGTACAGCGATCAACGAGCACGTGAGATTTATGAGGCATTTTGCATTGACAAAAAAGGTGATATGTGCGTGAGTGTGCCTTCGTTAGCGCTCCTCACCAGGGAAATTGCGTATCTGTCTAGTGGATGATGGTTTTATTTTTTTCAGAAGCTTTCATAGCATTCGTGAACGAAGATCCAGGTCACTATTCTCCTCTCCTTCCTTTCATGTTGCGTGTGCTATATATACCCCCATGTACGGAATAAAACCTTGGTTGTAAGTCAGCGCTTGGTCCGTCTCTTTCACTGTCCCGTTCGTGTTTCGCGCTGTTTCTCGTATCGTTGAACATGTACCAACCGGCCCAAATACGCACCTTAGTAAGGCTATGCCATGATTAACCATCTCCCCTCATCTTTTCATCCCTCTTCGTCTTTTCCACCCCCTTTCTATACTGTACTATGCATGACTGTGCTATTCTCGGGGCTGCTGGCACGCACCCTCCGAGTTTACTGTCTGCGACACCGGACATACTCCGAGCTTAAACGGCTCCGCTGTTAAAATACGTACGATAGGACTGCCGCCAGTCCTTTCATACATGTCTTTTTCGCCGTCGTCACTCGTGCTGTTTACGTACGCTCACCTTCCAATTTTTCGTGCGACTGCGTAGATAACGGGTGATCGAACCTACTCTGTTTATCTCTCAGATGGCGAGCCTCATGGACGATAGCTCCAACGAGTTCCTCCAAGTCCTCGAATCCCTGCAGAGGAAGGGCGAAGCCCTCGAGTTCCGGGAGCTCTTCCAGAGGCTGACGGCGGATGTCATCATTCGATCAGCGTTCGGTCTCAAATCCGACCTGCAGCAGAAGGACCGAAAGAAGAGCACAATAGAGTCACTGTTTCGAGAAACGTTGGACAGCTTGCAACAGTTTCGTCGTACGTGGATAAATTTCCTTACCAGTAAGTTCAGGGATCGTTTACAGAACTTCAATGAGGAGCACCAGAAGGAACGTGTGTGTACTAGTAAATTTATTTGATTACCACTCTTGATTGAGCCGCTCGACTGAGCACTTAGCTCTCTCAGGTTTTGTTCTCCAAGCAAACATACAAAATTTGGGACTTCAATATGGCATATTCTCATCGAAGCTCCTTTATGTATAGGCCAAGGAAGGAAGGAAAGCAGGAGAGAGAGGAAAGCCGCGGACGTTAACAGATTTAGAATAGCCGGTATGATACCCTAAAGTGAACAAGGGGATGGGGGAGTTTGAAAGTTAAAATTGTAGAGAAAGTGAGTGAGGGTGAAGGAGGCCAGGAGAAGACATCCGCAACGTCACAGTCCGCCAGTTTTGTGTGGTACACGACATCACCATTACTTTACAGCTGCTCGTCCAAGCCTGTTGTCCTTAAAATTTCAGTAATGTCTTTGTCGCCTTCACCCTCTATGGCTTTTCAGGATGACATTCCAGGATGGTTACTGGCGACATCAATATGTTGTCAAGGCGAGTTAGAGCGATTGCGAGTGACCGTCTCTCCTCAGTGTAGCAAGGACATTCACAGAAGATGCGCTGCAAAGTCTCCTCGATACTCCTTTCCTCACAAAGAGCGTTGTAAGCCATTCCTATACGAAAAGAAAGAATTCATGCTGATTCTTGGGGCCCGACATATTTTGCGGTACTGCGGAAAGTACTGCAAGGAACGAAAAAAACTGTTTCTATAGCAATCAGACAATTCTTATTTATAAAAGGCTTGTCACGTGGCTTTGCCGTCATCTTCGCCGTCATGAAGCAGGATGGAACCCACAGAGAGCCGGTGAAGACAGAAAGTGTGTCCCCTGGTTAACCTCCCGGCCTTTCTTTTGTTCTCATCCGCCCCTCCGAGCACACTAAGCTGCACACTCGATACGACTACCAAATAAAACACAAAGAAAAAGTTACATTTCGTCGAACTGAAGCACGTATAAGGAGATGGCTTAAGTCTTGTCCATTGAGCGTGTGGTTCGGGGACATTCTGTACCTCGCAGCCTAGAAAAAAAAAAGACGGCCCATGAAATGAGCACATTCTGATGACTGCATAATTCTTTTTCATGTTTTTATTGTTTCAACGCGACTTACTACGTGGTTTCCTTCCAGCTTGCTTTCCAGAGTTTACTCCTTTGTGGAGATTGACCATATCGTTCTTTTCACGGCACAACAAGACTGCGCAAGACAAGAGCTTTGACGAGATCACGCCCATCATACAATTTCGTCGTGAAAACCGCGAGGTAGGTCTTTAAAACAGCTATCATCAATGGTCGATCCTTCGCAGAACTTTATAATTTTTCAGAAGCGTTTGTGGTGGCTCAAACATAAGGTAACGAAAAAATCTCAGCTTAAGCAACGTTTAAATACGTCCATACGCTCCTAATGATACATGTTCATACCACAGACAAGGGCTGCATGCTACAAGTGCTCTGTAACACTCATCGAATACGAAGCGAAGAGATGTAATACCATCAGATGTAAAAGCACCAGATGAAGTAATTCATGACGTCAAAATCTTCTCTGATTTTTGAATTCACGGTGACGTCACTGCAAAACATCAATGAAGCCGTCAAGTAACGTGATATTGCACTGAGATTGAGTGAAGGTAACGTTGTTCGTATAGCAGCTTAATCGCTAACATTATGTAGCATTACATAACAGTAGTTGGCGTTTGTCATTGCTGACGAACAATAGCCGGCACTAGTCAACATTAGTAAGCGTTGGCAGTATACTCGCAGATACATTATTAATCATGTCCCTGGTTTAATACTGGCTATATCCAGGAAACCAGACGAAAAATGTCCGGTTCCCTGGCTATGTCTAGCACTTTAAGCGGGACCTGATTAAGAGTGTACGGCAATTGAATTCGGTAAATCGGTACTATTCCAATCTGTACTGGCTGCAGAGGGGACCAGGAAAACGTTATCTTCACTGTCAGCAAACTTCACTATTACAAACTTTACTATTACAAACTTCTTCAATGAACCGTTTCAGGAAGGATAGATGCGACCTTCTGCAGCTGATGCTCAACGCTGAAGGGGAGGATGCACAACTTGTCAACGTGCATTCGCTCACGGCATGCCGGCGATGCTGACAGCGCATCTGAAGGTCCTAGCCTCTTCCACCTTCTGATAACATGTATCGGTATCGGTTAAGTCTTTTAATCGTGACCAATGTCTATGCACCTCGTCTGTGCTCTATCTTTCAGGGAACCAGCCTGAGAAAGTAAATGAAGATGGGAAAAAGTGCGTCCTGACAAATACTGAAATCTTGGCGAATGGCTTCGGTTTCTTCGTAGCAGGGTAAGAATAACTGCAAGCCTGATACTTATTTCTATAATGTTAAGCTTAAATATTGTGGTAGGCTGCTGCGAATTCACTTTGACAAACATAAGTTTCATTGCAACAACAGAATGTTTATTTTGTTGTGGTAAACATGAGCATACACTACCGAAGTGCGCTATATGAAGTGCGCAGCACAACCTGTATTCTTCATAAAATACGGTGAGGAGTGCAAACACGGACACAAGAGAAGAGCAGCAGGACGAAACCAATGTTACATAAGAGGTCGTTAACAGGAGGATCGCTATCTAATAATTCCTTGTCGAGAGTCTCATGGTCGAGAGTGCTAACGCACACCAAAGTTCAACGAATTCGCGGTGTTACTTAGGCTCAAGACTGAAGGAATGTGCCTAATGATTGAGGTCTGGCATATCAATAGTAGTGAAATAACATGTGTCAGCCATCATTCGATTACTTACATAAAGAAGAGAGGAAATGACTAAACAATTATCCACTGCGTAGATTCGCGGCGCAGCTATCTCTTGGAGGATTTACAGGTGGCGCCACAATACAGGCGAATGCGCAGATGAGTTATCACGTTTAACATTTATTTATTTATTTATTTATTTATTTATTTATTTATTTATTTATTTATTTATTTATTTATTTATTTTCACATACTGGAGCCCTACTCAAGGCTATTGCAGGAGTGGAGTACACTTTCATAAAGAACAAACAATTACGCCGTTCACAAGGATCACATAAAAGCAAGACAAAACAAAATAAACAGAACCAGCAATACAGTAAAATCTCGTTAATTCGGATTTCATGGGACCGAACAAACTCTCCGAATTAACCGAATGCCGAATTATTGAACGTATCAAGAAAACAATTAACAAATGTCTGTTTCACCAACGCACTTTCATTTTCTTGATGAATACGTAAATCCAGTAATATTTTTGCATAAGAGCAGTGCAAAAGCCGCTATTTTCTTCATTTGCGACTTCCTTCACAATGTGAACGCGGTTCAAGACCCCGTGTCCTTAACAGATTACGTACCAACAACGTGATTGTGGATGGCTACCACGTCTGCCTGAAAGCCGGCGGCCATTTCGACTGTCCGCGAACGCCGTTTTCGCTGCTCGGCGTTGCATATTTGCGGCGCTTAGTGCTTGGCGCGCTCAGAGGATCGTCCGAATTCAACCGGACTGCGGCCAAATATGATCAAATTAACGATAGCTTGATGCCACTTGAACAATGTATATGCTGGCCGAGACCAGAGAACACGTCTGAATTATGCGATTTTTCAAATGAACGAGTGGCGAATTAACGAGCTTTTACTGAATTATCATAACAGTGCTTCTACAAAATCTGATGGCGCCATTCGCGAACAGAACCGAGTAAACCGTTGCAGCTTTCAGTAACTCTCGAAAGACAACTGTAGTAAAAATTTTGATGTGCGTAAAGAAAGGCTTTAATTGTAGAATGAAGAACAGCGCTAAAAAGACGGGACAAGAAATTACACGAGACCACAGCGCGACCTTCGTGTCCTTTCCTGTCCCGTATTTTTAGCGCTGTTTTTCCCTCGTAATCATGAACGAAGCAGCTCAAATGCGTACCCTACTAAAGGCTTTAAGTTGGGGCTGTGATAATGTCTAGTTGAAAGAGTACTGGCATACGAGATGTATTAATCCGAGTATAGATAATAATAATACCTGGGATTTTATGTCCTCAAACCATGATATGATTATGAGGCATGCCATAGCGGAGGGCTCCGGAAATTTTGATCATCTGATGTTCTTTAATATGCGCTGACATCACACAGTACCCGGGCCTCTAGCATTTCGCCTCCATCGAAATGTCACCGCTGCGGCCGGGATCGAAACCGCGACGTTCGGGTCAGCAGCCGATCACATCCGAGGATAGACGACAAGATGAATGGAGAAATGAATGTAACAGCTTCGAGGAATCGGTATTCAATCTGGCGCATAGGATAGGCAGTTTCAAAAGGTTCATTGCAGATGAGTCTGAAAAATTACGATCATAGCGATGGCAAATGAAACGAACAGTCCTCGTTTGCACAAATTCAATTTTGTTAATGCCGCATATTTCACATGGATTCCAGATACATGAAGCATACTCTAATATAAGGCGAATAAGCGTTTTATACATTAAACGGCAGGAAGGGGAAGGTCCAAGCTTGCGATGAAAAAATCTGTAAACACGGGGTGGGTGCTCGAGCTGACGTTTCGACAAGTGGACTTGTCTTCTCAGTTCCAGCCTTGAACAAGTCAAGTCCACTTGTCGAAACGTCGGTTCGAGCACCCATCCCCTGTTTACATTTTATACATTAGTCACTTAGTGCACTTGAGAGATTTAGATAACGTGCCTCGTAAGTAACCTGACTTCCTTTAGTGCTTTGATTGTAATGCAATCAATATGCTGCGACCACTGTATGCGAGAGAAGATAACCCCAAGGCATTTGTACATTTGTGCCCGGGGGATTATTGTGTTGTTGAAAGCGTACACATGCTGCAACAAAAGTGGGTCTTACTTCCGTCGCAGCGCGCCTTCTCAGCTAATTGTCGTCATCTAACTTATTTTATTCTCTTCTCTCGTGTCCATGTTTGCACGCCTTACCTTGTTTTTACGATGATTACTTACTAGCTATAGCTCAGTTTGCTCGCATTCGGCAAGCTATATATGTGCACAGCACAACCAAACGTGTTCTTTTCTATACTCGGTCACAACCTGAGAAAAAATGTGGGCTCCTATCACAGCCATCGCTATCTTTCCCTCAGAAAATTTGCATAAATGCTCCGTCCAATAGCGTTTACTCCTTTTCGTGACGTCAAGCACTTCACGAGTGTTTCCGATAGCTGACTTTCCAATACACACCCTACGTTTGTGTCGCTGGTTTTAGGTAGATAAAACCTAATGAAAACTAATAGATAGCGAAGATAAGGAATGTATAGGGGACGTTAATTGTACTGTTTTAACTGTATTGTAGTAATTGTGATATAATAAGAGCAAAGTAAAGTGGATTACAAGGACACTTGCCGCCGGCAGGAACCGAACCTGCAACCTTCAGATAACGCACCCAAAGCTATGCCAAATAGCTACGGCGCTGGTCGTCCCCTCGTCCACTTTATCGGGCATTTATGTACATGCACATCTGGCGAGTCTCAATCAGCGCCATGACGGCGAGTTAAGGCATGAAGTTGAGTGCCGAACACTCTTTTTTTTTGTTGTTATTGTTAGCTGGTGTGACATAGTTTTGAATTGGAAACTGGAACGTCAAGGTAAATTTCGTAAGGAACTCTGACATCGCAGTTCGGCCAAACGTAACGTTTCGGGTAATGACGATGAGCCTTTAGCTCTTAATATGTGTAGTAGTTACACTAGCCGGGCAAAATACTTATGGTTCCAGGGGAAACCAGTAAGCACGACTGTCTTTTCCAGGTGAAGAGCAGGTGCGCCGCGGTTCCGTGGGTTTAGCTGACATAGTTTCTTGCGTTGAAACCGAGGTTAGTAAAAATGCAGCGGCTATGTGCGGTATAAATTACAGATTCGAGACGACAGGCTCAACGATGGCTTTTCTATCATATCTCCTCGCAAAACACCAGGACATTCAAGACAGACTCAGAGAGGATGTCCTTGCCGTCCTGAAGAGAGACGTATGCCATTTTATGAACCCTCTCTTCGCACTTTTTTTTATTATTCGTTTGACATTCCCTATAACTACATTGTTTTCCAGGGTGCCTTCACGTACGACAACGTCTTCGGCATAAAATACCTGGACCAGGTTATATCGGAATCTCTTCGCTTTTATTCGCCGGTAGTAGGGTGAGTAAACAATTACACCATTTCCCGCTAAAGGGGACCACGAGGCGATGCGAAGCCGGAGCACTTGCACGATCGCGTTCCGTTGGCGTTCTTTTGGCATGCTACCGACCTCGCGTCGTGGAACGCGAAGAGGAACGCTACGCGCGTCTTGTCTTCCCTGTAGCCTGGCCGTTATTTCTCACAGGGCGAGCGGGGAACGCGGTCGGCAGGCGTGCGAGAGGGGGGCAGCGTAGGAGAGGAGAGATAGGGGGAGGGGACGCGCATGCGCTGGTGCTCATCGCGGCGTTGCGCAGGAGAAAATTTCGGCATGTCTAGCCCGCGTTTCAGAGGAAGAGTGGAAAGGGGGAGGGGAGAGGGGAAGCGGTGAGGGGGAGGGGAGGGGGAGGGGAGAGGGTGAGTGGAGAGGGTATGCGCATGCGCAGTAAGGGTGGTCACGCCTCACACCACCACCACCACCACCGGATTGATCTCCGCCATAAGATACTTCGCATCTAATATGTTACCAATGCCTCTCTTTAATCAAAGCAGAGATTCAAGGTTAATATATTGGGTTTGGTAATGATTTCTATGTCTCATGACAATTGTGAAAAATGTCTATCAGAAGTGTTGAAATAAAATCTTCTCTCGTATTCCAACATGCAATATATTGCCAGGCGCACTTGCGTCATTTTTTTTTTTTTACTGCTACAGGATTTCACCGGCTGAGACGGCTCGTGTACACGTCTTATCACTCGGCGCAAGGCACTCGTTGATCTACCGCAACCTTCTTGAATGTCTTCGATTTATGCTAAAAGACTAGGCATACAAACACGAACCCAAGAGAGAAGTCAAGGCGCCACAAACGCCGTGGTCTTGACTCTATTTTGTGCCCATGTTTGTACGCCCAGTCTTTCAGCATGAATGCTTACCAACTAGCTCAGCCTTCCACTATTCTAAGTTTTCGATTATTATCATGAAATTGCCTTCTTGACGCCATTAGTGGAGTATACTTGGGAACGTATGCTAGCACCAGAGATTATTTATAAATAACCGACGATGTTATAGCCATAGATAATATCTAGACAGCCGACAAGACAACTGTGCTCGTCGCTCTCGTGGTACCGTAAGTGTTGTTTCTGAGCACATGTTAATCTGAGACTTCTATCTATAGTCGCTGCTTTCTTCACCGTCAAAGTCTCGCAACAGTGTACTCTCCAAGCTCTTATGTCACAGTGAACTGAAATTCAGTTGAAACAACGCTGTAGCTAACGTTGCTGTCGCTTTTCCCTTCGTGATGGTGATTCAATCACTTATACATGCTATTTCTTGGACAGGTTCACGACAAGAAGATGCGCTCGTGACTATGTACACAAAGGTATAACAATACCTGCTGGAACCAGCATCGTTATTCCCAACCACCACCTGAGTCATGACCCAAACTTTTGGGAGCAACCCGAAGTCTTCGATCCTGAAAGGTGGCAACATTTCTTTAACACGTGATTCACCTGAACGACGGCCGATTGATGCATCGCACATATTCGAATTTGCAAAATTGGCCTGTTTGCCAGATTTTGCTTCCCTTCAATTGCCACTTTTGCTACTGTGTCCAATATCAAAATTTCTCTGCAATACACAGTTCGCTTGCAGGACTTCACTTTGCAATCGAAAGCTTAGACGTACACATTTCCGTCCAAGTTCGACCCACAGTATACGGAATAACATATAACTTCCTATATAGCTGCACATAGCTGTTCATAACAAGCGCTTATCTTGTCCAATGTCCACTAAGACGTCTTTTAGGAGGGATTTCGCCATTGCTGAAGATGTTTTTCAGGTTATGGTTCCTATAATTTTTGTAATGTGATAACTTTTTTACGATAAACTCTATTTTTCGCGACAAAACTTATAGAAACGGAGTAGCCGAGGCGATGCAAATCTCTACCTCTGCACAGAAAGCCAGTTAAAACAGAGCTCAACACTTTATCGCGCTCGGCTTTTAAAAATAGGTGAATAATAGAAACACCTTCAGGAACTACTATCATGTATTGTTCGGTGATGTTATGCTCTTATTAAATCTACTCCATAGGTATTCGTGGTGTTGCACAAAATATATTTGCAGTACTCATGGTTGAACAACAGGCTGACATTTATTTTCGACCACAAATATGCACACGAAAAAAATTTACAATAAAAGAACTTATTAAAACTTGGAAGTTTTACTCCGTAACTGTGGGTATAATGCAGCTGCAGGATTCAACTATGCAGAAAGTTGAAACAGGCACCGACAATAAGGACGACTCATTGTGCCTCTGCTCAATTTTGTCTATTTTAACCTGTCAGAGGCGCACTATGTCTACAAGTATTCTATTGCAGTCTGTTACTCTGAATCACCATCGGTTATTCTTCCTTCGAGCTACATGCCCGACCAGTGCCCATTTGTTATTGATTATCGACTAAGATGTCTTTAACACCTGTTTGTTTATTCCCTGACCCACGCTGCTTTCCTGTTGTACCCTTAAGGTTACACGTATAATTTTTCTTTCCATGACTCGCTGCGTAGTGCTCAAGTTAAGTTGAACCCAATATTAAATTTGATTTCAAGAGACGGCAAGCGCACGAAGGGGAGGCAGAGGATTGGTTGGGCCGATGAGATTAATAAGTTTGTGGTGATAACGTGGCCGTAGCAAGCAAAGGGCTTGGTCAATTGATGAAATATGGGAGATGCCTTAGCTTTGCAGTGGACGCAGTCGGGCTGATGAAGGTTCTATTACAAATAGCTCCAACGTAAGCCGTAACAAATTTACTTTTTTTTGTTTTAACTTGTTTTGCAGATTCAGCCCCGAAAACAAAGGCCATGTTGATCCCGTGGTGTACCAGCCTTTCGGCCAGGGCCCTCGCAACTGCGTCGGTATGAGATTCGCCCAGCTGGAGATGAAATTAACCATGGCCAAATTACTGTCAAAATACAAGCTTCTCCTAGATGACCGCCACATTAAGGTTCGCACGCTCTTCGTCGACTAATCTATTTCATGTTTTCACAAAGTCCCAGGTAGCTTTCGTCTCCATCAAGCATACCTGACTTAATCCATAGCCAAGACATTCGTTTCGTCTCTGACGCTTGGGAGTTCGTAGCAGCACAAGTAAGCCAGAGGCGACTGAAAGAGAGCATTCTTTTCTCTCCCTTCTGATGTTCTTGAGCTGTTACTAAGTCGGAAGCATGTTTCGCTCAGTCCTACATTTGCCTATATGACGCGTCTTAACTAGCAGGAACTAAAAACGCATGATGCTTAAAAAGGGAAATAGTTAAGGACCTTAAAGTTTCGTTTCAGCATCTTTAATGACGCTCTACCCCTAGGCATTTCGTGAACCTTTGGCTCAATTGGGTAGGCTGTACAGTGAGAGAAGTTTGTTCTGTATTGGGCACGGGGCGTATTTCTTGCACAGATCCACGATAAAATAGACTGCTCTTTCAAAGAACTCATTCAAAGAGTTTAGCTGCGCTTCACCCTGCATGGATCCGCAACCAACACAGGCACCGCGCCATTGCGCTGTCAAAACAGATCGCAGAGGCCATGTAGAAAGAAGCGTGTGGTTTAGATCCGATCCGCGAGGTACCACGGAGATTGCGGCTGTTTGCAAGAAAACTATATACTCTTTCAATGAGTTCGTTCAATTAATATAAATTAATTATCATGACGCTTAATTGCCTCCTAACTAAAATATTCTCAGATATCCTATGTAGACTAAGAAACTCTTAATTCGAACCATTACCTCCTTTTGATATGAGCCTTTATTTTTTATTGGGATATCGTCCCATTCGGGCCAACACCGAAGTTCTGGTTGTCTGGGGGCGAATTCCGGTGGGCTCCTCGAAGGACATATTGTCGCTAGATGCTAGCGTCATAAAAAACACTGGTAATTAATAACCCCGTTATCTGGTTTCATTGTAGGGAATCACTTTCGTTACGAAACTTTCGCGATTTCGTGATGCGAAACGATCAATACGAGGCTGCGAATATTTACGTCATCCATCGGAAAGAAGCTTCGTTAAGCTTGGGGCTTGCATCGCACAGTCTAAACTGCATTGTCCTCGTATGGTTGAGTGCTGCCACGTCGCGACAGTGGCTATGTTCCAGGCATGCTTTTAACACACATTGCTGTGTGTGTGTGTGTGTGTGTGTGCGTGTGTGTGTGTGTGTGTGTGTGTGTGTGTGTGTGTGTGTGTGTGTGTGTGTGTGTGTGTGTGTGTGTGTGTGTGTGTGTGTGTGTGCGCGTGTGCGTGTGCGTGTGCGTGTGTTCTTCGCTAGTCCTTGTCTGTTGTGCTGTTGTTTTATCTACTTTATCCAATTGCTTTCAACGTTCACAGCGCACTGAAGGAGCAAGGCTCAGATGGGAGGCGCGGACACATCCTTGTGTCCAGTTCCTTTAGTGCGCTTTAAACAATGAAATGGATTACCAACATGCCAAGCAAGCTTACGCTCATCTAGTTATATTGTACAATCGATCATAGGAACCTAGCATGCAGCATTGTGCTTCGTGGTCCTAATGTGGCATGCACTCGTCCCATCTTTTCTCTTTCTTTTTTGTGCCAGAGATACCAGCCAAATGGTCTGATTGACCATTCTCTACAAGATTCTTTCAGACGACAACTTAAGACTACACTGAGCCGTTCAGAGTACACTATGATCATAGCAGCATAAGTGACCGAAGCAATGTTTCTGTAGAGCCAACAGTGCAACGGGGGGCTTTGTATTCACTGAAGCACTAATGTATACAAGTACTCTTGCAGAAACCATGGCTTTAGAGACATCGACAATTCTACCACTACTGGTCATTTCACTTGCGTGTTTTTGTTGTTTTTTTATTTTGTTCTTTTTTTGGTTTTGTTTTCTGTGTGAACTGCATTTCTTGAACAGCGGTTTGTCCTGATCAGCAAAAGCACGCACTTGGCCGTATAAGCCTGGTTTGCACGGTGATCCTTTGAATTCATTCAGACACACAGCAAACTTGAGCAGTCATCTACAAATCCTTTATTATTACAGGAGAAAGACTTGGAGCTTGAATCCACCTTCGTCCTCGCGATGCCCAAGGATGGAATCTGGCTTAAGGTCGAAAACGTTGTCTGACCATATCAACATGGCTTGCAGCGTCATTCGACAACGCATTCTACGAAAGCGGTGTTTTGCACAACATGTTACTCAGTTTCTGCATAATAAACTCGGGCTTAAATATATCGTCAGCTCACAGTGCTGTAATTTTACGCGAGTTACAAGGGCATTCGCGTATTTGCGGAACTAATCAATGTGGACGATTGGGCAAATTGGTAATTCATAATTCCTGGTATATTCCCCAGACGAAAACAGAGACGATAAAAGGCAAGCGCGGACTGTGATCTGAAGGTTCATTATGAACAACATATATATATATATATATATATGTATATATATATACACATACAGAGAGTCAAAAAGTGAAAAAATACAAAGGAAGCAAATTTGTGGCGAAAAGCAAAAATTAATGGACAAACGCACGATGCGAATGAGATGTCTCACTGGCGCCTCCCGTGCGTGCGAGTTATCGAAGCAGAGAAAATGACGCGAGGACCAGGTGCATGCGTCAGTAAACCTTCCTATGCTCTCTCGGACAAATAGCTTCATTTCATGGCAAATGGCAAACTCCAAAATAGAGCCATAAATGATATGGTGAAATTTCAGCATCTAGCGCACAGCACAAAACAGCGACCGAGTGACAATCGACAAAGCAAGGCGTTAATATCCAACAGATTTATTTTAAGAACTTTGAAAACAAATTTGTTGGAAGTTAGTGCCCATCTTTAGATAAAGCTGTGCGAAGTTAGCGCCTGTATTTGTCGGTTGTCACTCGGTACTTGTCTTGTGCTGTGCGCTAGATGCTGAAATGAAACACCGACGTTGCCCGAACTTATGTGCTTTCCAGAATAAGGAAAGTCTGATAGATAAAAAAAATCGCCTTTAAATTATAGTAATTTTTCCATTAATAGTATATAAGGTAGATGGGTTAGTGAATAATAATTTCCATTATAAAAGCTTTAGTTAGCCTTGTTTATAGTTCATTAAAATATATTTGAAAGGGCTACTCAAGCGCTGAAAACACAGGCAATTTTCCATAGTCCTGAAGTTAGTGAAAATAGCAAAGTGACGTATGGTGGTACGTAGTGCCTGAGTCTTGGGCTATTTTGAAGTGTACTTATCACGTGTAGTACTTAATCTGTAATAATTTAAGGTCTCATTAGACCGTAGACTGCGCCGACCAAAGCAAAAATTTAATTACACCCTGAAAAGGACCTTTATACCTTCAGCATATGCGCGCGGTCTGCGTGATATATTCAAGCGTATTTAAAACGAACTGCTCGGACACATATTTTCATTTTACTTGTGAACAAGGCTCTCGCGTGGGAGCCGAAACGTCCTTTTGTGTGTGTGTGCGTAATAAATTTACGCATTGGCCAGCGCAATGGCTCGTGTTTTCTACCTTCACCGCGTATCATCCCGAACAGATGGGCTTCCATCAAACTTTAAACTTCATCACGTGGTGTGATCACTTAGTCAGTGGCTCGAGTTGGACAGAGTTAGTTTTGAGGGTAGCCACACAAATTTTGTGATGCAGCGATGGCGTAGTGGGTAGAACATCAGCTTCGCATGCAAGAGGTCCGTGGTTCGAATCCCGGTGCCGGACAATTCCCAACCGGATAAAAAAAAAATCCGCGTGATGATGGAATTGTGTAAAAGGCCTGGGGTGCAGCCTCACTGGCGACCACAAATAGCAATGCACTCCCTCACCAGAGCAGGATTGGCCACCCTGGTGTAGTACTTGGCCACTACCTCCCACATGAATACACCAATTAACCCTCGGCCCTCAGTCCCCAGCGGCTGCGAAGCAACTGACCAAGGCGGCGGTCAGACCTGCGACGCAGCAGAGGGTGCTAAGAATCTCTGGGTCCGGACAGGCCGCCATTGGAATCTGAACTTGGCTACATATAACGCTAGAACTTTATCTAGTGAGGCGAGTCTAGCTGTACTATTCGAGGAATTAGAGGGTGTTAAATGGGATGTAATAGGGCTCAGTGAGGTTAGGAGATCACAGGAGGCTTATACAGTGCTGAAGAACGGACACGTCCTATGCTATCGTGGCTTAGCTGACAGAAGAGAACTAGGAGTGGGGTTCCTTATTCATAAAACTATAGCTTGCAATATAGAGGAATATTATAGCATTAATGAGAGGGTTTTATGTATCGTGATTAAGTTTAATAAGAGGTACAGGATGAAGGTGATACAGGCCTACGCGCCTACATCGAGCCATGATGATCAACTGGTTGAACGCTTCTACGAAGACGTAGAATCAGCAATGAGTAGGGTAAAGACACAGTATACTGTACTGATGGGCGACTTTAATGCAAAAGTAGGCAAGAAGCAGGCTGGAGATCATGCAGTTGGGGAATATGGCATCGGCTCTAGAAATGCCAGAGGGGAGTTACTAGTAGAGTTCGCAGAACGCAATAATTTACGGATCTTGAATACCTTCTACAGAAAACGGACTACTCGTAAGTGGACGTGGAGGAGTCCTAATGGCGAAACTAAAATGAAATAGACTTCATAATGTGCGACCACCCGGGCATTATACAGGATGTGGAAGTAGTTAACAAGATCCGATGCAGTGACCATAGAATGGTAAGATCTAGAATTCAACTAGACGTGAGGAAGGAACGGCAGAAACTGATACGCAAGAAGAAGCCGATTAATGAACTAGCTCTGCGAGGGAAAGTACAAGAATTCAGAGTTTCACTTCAGAATAGGTACGCGGCTTTAACCGAGGAAACCGACCTTAGCGTTGACGCAATGAATGATAATCTGACTAGTATCATTAAGGAGTGTGCAGTGGAAGTCGGGGGTACAGTCGTTAGACAGGACACTGGTAAGCTATCCCAAGAGACGAAAAACCTCATTAAGAAACGTCAAGCTATGAAAGCCTCAAATGCAACAGACAAAATAGAGCTGGCGGAGCTTTCGAAGTTGATCAATAGGCGTAAAGTAGCCGACATAAGAAAGTATAATATGGAGAGAATTGAGCATGCTCTAAAGAACGGAAGAAGCCTCAAAGCTACGAAGACAAAACTGTGCATAGGCAAAAATCAGATGTATGCATTAAGGGACAAGGATGGCAAGGTCACAACCAATATGGATAGAATAGTTGAGGTAGCGGAAGAGTTCTACAGAGATCTGTACAGCAGCCGAGACAGTCAGGATGATAATGTAAGAAGCAGTATTATCCCAGAGGAATCTGACATCCCACCAGTATTAACAGGAGAAGTAAAGAAAGCCCTAAAGGGAATGCAAAGAGGCAAAGCCGCTGGTGAGGATCAGGTAACATCAGACCTGCTGAAGGACGGTGGAGAGATTATGTTAGAGAAACTGGCCACCCTGTATACGAAGTGTCTCTCGACAGGGAGGATACCAGAATCTTGGAGGAATGCCAACATCATCTTGATCCATAAGAAAGGGGACGTCAAGGACCTGAAAAATTATAGGCCCATCAGCTTACTGTCCGTTGTCTACAAGCTATTCACAAAAGTAATTGCTAACAGAATTAATAGGACATTAGAGTTTAATCAACCAAGGGACCAGGCAGGATTTCGTACAGGATTCTCAACAATAGACCATATTCATACTATCAATCAGGTGATAGAGAAATGCGCGGAATACAACCAACTTCTATACATAGCCTTCATAGATTACGAGAAGGCATTTGATTCGGTGGAGACATCAGCAGTCATGCAAGCACTGCGGAATCAGGGCATCGACGAAGCCTATATAAACATAATGGAAGACATCTACAGCGCATCCACAGCCACTATAGTCCTTCATAAAGAAAGCGACAGAATCCCAATAAAGAAGGGCGTACGACAGGGAGACACGATCTCTCCAATGCTATTCACCGCGTGTTTACAGGAGGTTTTCAGGGCCCTAGATTGGGAAGAATTAGGGATAAGAGTTAATGGAGAGTATCTCAGTAACCTGCGATTCGCTGATGACATTGCATTGATGAGTAACGCGGGAGACGAATTACAGCTCATGATTACTGAACTGGATACGGAAAGTAGAAGAGTAGGTCTGAAAATTAATATGCATAAAACTAAAGTAATGTGGAACAATCTTGGCAGAGAACAGCGCTTTGCGATAGGTGGCGAGACGCTGGAAGTTGTAAAGGAGTACGTCTACTTAGGACAGGTGTTAACCACGGAGCCGAACCATGAGAGTGAAATAACTAGGAGAATAAGGATGGGATGGGGCTCATTCGGCAAGCACTATCAAATCATGAATGGTAGTCTACCACTATCTCTCAAGAGGAAGGTATATAACAGCTGCATCTTACCGGTACTTACCTACGGAGCAGAAACCTGGAGACTTACAAAGAGGGTTCAACTTAAATTGAGGACGACGCAGCGAGCAATGGAAAGGAAAATGATAGGTGTAACCTTAAGAGACAGGAAGAGAGCAGAGTGGGTCAGGGAACAAACGGGGGTTAAGGATATCATAGTTGAAATTAAGAAGAAGAAATGGATATGGGCCGGCCACGTAGCACGTCGGCAGGATAACCGGTGGTCATTAAGGGTAACTGACTGGATTCCAAGAGATGGCAAACGCGTGAGGGGGAGACAAAAAATTAGGTGGGTAGATGAAATTAAGAAGTTTGCAGGTATAACGTGGCAGCAGAAAGCACAGGACCGAGTTGATTGGCGGAACATGGGAGAGGCCTTTGCCCTGCAGTGGGCGTAGACAGGCTGATGATGATGATGACACAAATTTTGGGAGCGGTACAAGTGAGTGGATCAGGAGGATTTTGAACGCGGCTCAACTCAATTTTCGAATTCGGCAAGGTCAATATTTCGGGTGTGGGCCAGCCAGGTTCGTTTTAATCGACGTTGAAAAGCGAAATCACACACCTCGTCCACCACCTGAAACTGATCAGCTGCAAGGTAGAACATGTAATGGCGGAGATATTGCTTGACACACCGCGGCGCAATCAACGTAAAAACAGTGTATTTGTGTTAAACGTTTATAGTAATCCCAAGCACAGGCGCCAGCAGTTCAAGACGTTGCTCGAGAAGGCAGTGGAATTAGCTGGTCCTCGCCCTCTCGTCGTAGTCGGTGACTTCAATGCACCACACGGCTTATGGGGATACGTATATGACACGAGCAAGGGTCAGGACCTTTGGCAGGACGCCAACGAACTAGACCTAACCCTAATAACTGATAAGGCTTTCCCCACGCGGATAGGCAACTCGGTGACCAGAGACACGACGCCAGACCTCGCTTTCATCAAGAATGTTGAAAACCATACGTGGACCAACACCGCTATGGACTTTGGCAGCGACCACTACGTCCTGCAGACCTCTATAGAGGTGGATCGTAGCAGAGTCCGAGAGTTCACGGTGGTTGGCTGGGATCTTTTTCGCAACATCCGTACTACAAGGCCCGGTGCTCCCGACAACTTCGAGGAATGGTGCGAGGACATCCGCAGAGATATCGCCACTGCCACCAAGAAGATAACATCAGACTTAAATGTGGAGAAGATGGACAGCAGGCTTGCCCACCTGCTGGAAGCCAAGGATGCTCTAATGCGTCGATGGAAGGAGCAGAGGCACAATCGTAGGCTGCGGCAAGAAATATCAAAGTTGAACAATGAAATCGGAGAACATTGCGACACATTGTGCAAACAGCAGTGGGACGAGCTCTGTGAGTCCGTCGATGGGCGAATCAGAAACGGCAAGTCATGGCACCTTCTGAAGCATCTCTTGGATGAGCACAGCACTAAGGCCAACCAAAGACACACCCTAGCCCGTGCCCTTCATGAGGCCACCAAAGAACAGGTGATTGAAGAACTCGTTGCCTGGTTAGTATCCAAGTACCTACCAGTCGAACGAGAGGGCGAAGACGGCGTGTTCCCGGACTATGGTGGCCCCCCTCTACCAGAACTGGACGAAGACTTTTCAGAGATCGAAATTAGGCGAGTGATTCAAACGCTAAATCGCAAGTCGGCTCCAGGGCCGGACGGGATCACGAACAGAGCCCTCAGAAACCTCGACGACGCATCCATAGAACGCCTAACTGCTTTCATCAACGAAACATGGAAAACGGGTAAGGTCCCTGAGGAATGGAAGCTAGCCGATACCGTACTAATCCCCAAGCCAGGAAAGTCGCCTAGCGTCGAGAACCTTCGCCCCATCTCCCTTACGTCCTGTAAGGGTAAGGTGGCAGAGCACGCGATTCTCAACAGACTTAACGACTACCTGGAGGGAAACGACATTTATACGCATAATATGATCGGTTTTCGCGCCGGCCTTTCAACGCAGGATGCAATGATGCTCATTAAACACCAAGTCATCGATGGTTACTCCAGAGATACCAAGGCACTTCTTGGCCTAGACCTGGAGAAGGCCTTTGACAACATCAAGCACGAATTCATCCTGAAGACGGTGGCGAACCTCGAGCTTGGGCCCAGGCTGTACAACTACATCAGGTCCTTCCTGTCTGGGAGAAAAGCGAGGCTGCGCATCGGGAACTTTTTCTCCGAAGACGTACCGCTTGGACATCGAGGCACGCCCCAGGGATCTGTGATTTCTCCGGTGCTATTCAATCTCTGCATGATTGGACTGTCTAAAAGACTGGCTAGTGTGGACGGCATCAAGCATACCATCTACGCCGACGACATCACGATTTGGTGCGTCGGCGGCAGCGAAGGCCGGGTGCAAGATGCCATGCAAGAGGCAGTAGTCGAGGTGGAAGCGTACCTGCGCCCAACGGGACTCAGATGCTCACCCGCGAAGTCGGAGCTCCTGCTCTACAGGAAGGAACGGGGCTCCCGACCCAAGGGATGGAAACCCGTCGAAGAAAGTAACATACACGTTTACACCAGTGATGGGGAGGAAATCCCGAGGGTAGGCACCATCAGGATTCTCGGCATGTTTATCGAAGCGGAGGGCGGCAACGGCACCGCTATGCGGAAGATCGTCGCCAAGACTGACAACGCTTTTCGACTCGTCAAAAGGATCTCCGGGAGACACAGAGGCCTTAAGGAGGACAATTTGTTAAGACTCATTAATGCGTTCGTGCTCTGCCACTTTACCTACACCGTTGCCATGCACAACTGGCTCAGGTCGGAGTGGGACAAGCTCGATGTTGTTATCAGGAAGATCGTCAAGAAAGCATTGGGGCTTCCAGTACGCACACACACCGAGAATCTACTCGCACTCGGCGTGCACAACTCTGCGGCCGAGTTAGCGGAAGCGCAGCAACGATCGCAGCTAGCTAGATTGTCCACGACGACGGCCGGTATGCGCATACTTAACGAACTTGGTTTCAACCCAATGCAGGTGGAAACAAATAGCGTGCGTATATCGAAACATGTACAAGAAAACATCACTGTTGCTCCAATCCCCCGCAACACACACCCTGTACACAATGAGGGACGTCGTCGGGCGAGGGCGACAGCTCTATTGAAGCAACTTGGAAAGGGTGGTACAAGTGCAAGTTTCGTCGACGCTGCAGCATATCGAGACGGTAAAAAGTTCGCAGCGGTAGTCGTCGACCAGACCGGCTCGACTACGAACTGCTCCACGGTACGCAAAACGAACCCGCAGGTGGCCGAACAAGTGGCCATTGCGCTCGCTCTGTTAAATGATCGATGTGAAGAGGTGTACAGCGACTCAAAGGCGGCAGTCAGAGCCTTCCAAAAAGGGCCGTATATCAAACACAGGCCGCCAGGATCTTGAACAGCTCCACCAGAGATGGGATGGTCCCTCACACCATTTACTGGTTCCCCGCACATATCGGCTCAGTAAAGGGCGTTGCCCTGAACCCGAATGAGTCAGCCCACACAGCAGCGCGCGCGCTCACCGACCGCGCTGCTCTCGACATGGGCGATGGCTCCAGCGCCGACAACGCAGGGCATAAGGACACTCCAACCACACACAACGAGATCACCAAGTACTATTACATGGCGAGGCGGGCTTTCCCGATCCCACATTCAAAACTCAATCGAGCACAGGCAGTCTCGTTGCGCTTACTTCAAACCCATTCGTACCCATCTTTAGCACACTTAAATGAAATTTATCCACACAAATTCCCCGACGCCGCCTGCACCGCTTGCGGGCAGGCCGCTACATTAGCGCACATGCTTTGGGAGTGCGGGTCGCTCGGCCCGACTTACAGCAAGGCCGAGTGGGATGCGCTTTTGCGCAGCCCAAACCTACAGGACCAAATCCTGGCCGTCCAGTGCGCCCGCGACAGGGCCGTTAGGCTAGACCTGCCGGTCCCAACGTGGGAGTAGCCGGGTGGCGCGGGGCAACCTCTGCGTCTGCACTGGACTCTCAATAAAGTTGTACTCTCTCTCTCTCTCTCACGTGGGTTTTGTTACCATCGGATGCTTACGCCGGGTGGACGACCGATTTTCCGCCTAAAGGGCTGTATAAATGCCTTGACGTAATAAAGGGAGATTAAAATCTGGGGTGATTATTGAGATGCAAAGGACTGCGCGAGTGATTGCAGTGCCATACTGGCACGACTTGTTCAGTTGGTCAGGCCAGCGCGTCCGTGGGGAAACAGCTCAGTGCTTAGACGGAGTCTTGAACGCCATCATGGCTATCATCATCATGATCATTATCAGCCTATTGTATGCCCACTGCAGGAAGAAGGTCTCTCCAAATGATTTCCAGTTTGCCCTGTCCGGTACGCTGATTCCATTTTATCGATGCGAACTTCTTAATTTGTTCAATCCATGTATTTACCTCGTTGCCGTCCTCGGCAGCGTTTCCCCATTCGCACGGAGTGCTTAGGCAGTGATGGTTCCTAAGGTAGGGTATACTGGCCCGCAATTTTACATTATACCATGCAACATACACCTATGTATGTTGAGATAAGTGCTTATCTTACGTTATAAATATCAGTGACCCCAACAAGTGGGTACTCGCGCATTTTCCGGGTCCGTAGATAAGGTAACGACGTTTCTGACGTAGTTATCAGAGGTGCCTGCCAACGGCCACAAAAGGTGCGCACAAGACGGCCTTTGCGGCACAACTCTTGTCGTCACACTTGAATTTACAAGGGCACCGCAGTCGCGAATCATGCTCGAAGCGTTGCTTCTGAGCTTCGTCGTCGCGTTTGCTGCGTGGTTCATCATGTAAGTACGACTTTGCCGACTTCTTTAACAGTAATATAATTTAGACTTGTGAAGACTTAGATTTGTGAATTTTTAGAATTGGAAACTTTAGGCTTCTTAAGCTATGCACATACAGAGGTAGGCAGTCCGGTGCTTAAGTGTACCCTCAATCGTCCTCACAAAAAAGACATTAGCTTCTTGCAAGGCTGCACGCGCGATACATTGCTTGGAACGTACGCGCAGCTTTTCGCGTAATGGCGACGCCACAATCCGTTTAGGTGTTTCTTGTAGTTGTTATCATTTCATACGCGATATATCCAAAGTAAAACTTCAGCTGAAGTATAGCGATCGTCCTGTGTGCATCTTCGTGCCTGTCTTATTCTCGCATGGTAAAATTTACTCAAGTATAACTTAGCTGCGCGCCTCAACGGAGCCAGTTGGACACCTTCAGAAAAAAATTGAAAGTCGCGAAATTTTCGAGAAATCTATATTCCCTTTTTGTGTGACGGTATAGCCTCCAGTTAAATGTTCCGGCCTGTAGAATTTCTTTCAGCCTGTACAGTTAGCCGTTAGATTAGAAGTGCCATGCACTAAGAGACCAGAAATGTGCACGAAGACCTTCTTGCAGGCTATAGTCGGTTCATAGCGAGCGGATGACGTACTGCGCAGTTACGAAGGAGGGAAAAGAAATGGAGATAAAAATCATGATGTCATTCTTGCTCAACATAGTTCATTGTAGCAGCGTTGTTGAATGTATTCGGTGGTCGGTCCTTCATCGGTTATGCCTTTGTCTGTTGTTGTCGCTTTATATTTGTTGTTGTTTTATACCTTCGTTATAAGTATTAAACTCTTTCTCGGGGTTTCGGTGGCATGGGGTCGTTTTAGAACCTTCATATTGTGCCACCGGTACAGTTCTTGTCAGAAGCACCTATTTAGCAGCACCATGTTGACCAGATAGTGAGTTTGTTTCATATCCTTGTCAATAGAAGCGAGTTGTCTTGTGAGTGTGCGGAAAAAATGATATTCTGTTTGTCGCATATGTGTGGTGCTTGCGCATCTGTGGTGGTTGTTGTTTCCGCTTTTCGCATGTGTGTGGTGGTTTTGTTGGTCTTTTTGACATCTGCGCAACAGCGTTCACAAAAGATAAGGGATTTTTCCGCACACGGGAGGCACATGCGTTGTGTATGCCTATATATTAGCTTGTTGCTCTCAAGAAATGCAATTCGAAGTCTGCAACATTTCCTGTCTCTCTTTCTTCTTTCCACCTTCGCACCTTCGCAGTGGAAAGACCCCCCCTCACCCGCCCCCTAACTATTTCCCTGGCTACGGCACTGCCTGAAATACCGTCCCCCTCCCTCCCCCATAATATTCTCATGAACAATTTTGCCTCGTCACAACAAAAGACATTGAAGGGCATCAAAAATGTGGAGTGTTGGTGCTGCACTTATGATAAAGAATGTTGTTATGCGAATCCGGGTTCACATTCAAAAGCGTCGTGATTCAATGCGGACAGAAGGAGTAACTGGTGAGCTGTCGAATTATACAAGATACGTCTAAAGCATAGGTTGGAAATATCAGTTAACTGCAACGTATGGAGACATAGCTTTTAATGAAAGGAAAAAAGAAAGGAACACAGGGTGACTGGCGCAATATGCTGCGCCCTATTATATGCGTCATATTCGTGCTCGGCTCATTCTTAAAAAAAGGCGTCGTTTATGATTGTTGTAAGACATTAACAAGATACTTCCGATGGTAACAACGGTGCATACATTACGTAGATGCGTGGTAAACCGCGAAAAGACGCATATAGCGATGTCAGCTGTTACTGCTAGCGCAAATGGACAGCGATCTCGTACCCGTGATGTGAAGGAAGGCAGGGTTGCGTCCATCTTGATATGTAAGCTACAGGGGGAAAATGTGAAGGATCGGAAATGCAAGCACATTTCATTTTTTTCTCGGCACCGCGATAGCGAGCACACCTTAGAAGTTCAAAAGACCTTAGTAGAAAACCTTCACTGTAATTCCCCCCCCCCCCCCCCCCCTAGGAGAAAATTTCTAGCCGCACCACTGCTTGGAGGTCAGGAACTGTGAACGCATTATCGTCGGTATATGGCAGTCTTGATAAGAATACAACGAGCGCCGAGTTTTCAACAAAGAAAATGCAAGAAAGACAGACGGAGATTATTGTTGCGAGATCAAAAAAAAATGTCCATTAAGGCTGCAACTGTTTTAAGGTGGGGTGAGACTTCGTTTGATCAAAGAATTCGATTTTGAGATTTTGCAATCATTTGATAGAGAATTTCTTTATCGTTCAGAAAATTTATCACACTTGGGTACTCGCGCTTTCAAAAATAATTCTTGCTCCTTTTTCTTCGACACATTCACAGGAAATGTAGGCGTACGCCTACGATGTCTCTGCGTTTTTCTCAAAACAACATTTTTGCATAAAGAAACGAAAATTCTCACATGTGTTAATTAGTGGCATTTACACAACTGGAACAGCAATCAATAGTCTAGGTGCTTTTGTATTTATTAGTATAAGAAACCATTCATAAGTAGCAATTTTCATACGCTGAAAACGTAAAAAAATATAACAAATCTAGCTTTTGCTGTACGCTCACAATTTTAGCTCCACTGCTGTAAAGCTTTGGTAGTTACCTTTGTACAAAATTGCAGTGTTCTGCATATAGTAGATCTTAAGAAAAAGATACATATGTAGAAAATTAAATAAAACAAAAAAAACATTCAACACAATTTAAAACTAATTTTGAGCTACCATCTGTGCTCACGCCACCGACGCCGGACTTCACATCTTTTTTTTCTTTATTACCTCGTTACCCATAGGGCCGTTACCTTAATTTGCCGGTTGTTATAGTGCCCCCCCCCTTATTTCAACCTTTCTGCACCTTACCGGGGTTGCATGACCTCCGGGATCCGCCGACATACCTTTTGGTACACGTCGTGTTCACGCCATCGTCCATCGGATTTTCTTTTAATTCTCACGGGTCATATAAGCATCTCGCCTTGCTAAGATTCTGTTCAGTATAGCTTTACAACACAGTTACCATATTTGGAACCATCCGCTCCTATGCGCTCAGTTTGGGTAAGACAGAATTACATGGTAGCGCACATAAACGAGGACACACGACAGGCCAACGACAACAGATGGTTTGTGTCTTCGTGTGCCTTTGTTGCATCCTCGTTTATTAATAGGAGAGCTGTTTAGGCTTGAACTAGGTCCGGAGGCATTCGCAAAAACAGCGCCTTTCACTGAGGAGCAATGACGTCATATTACGGCGCCTAGCAACGCGTTGGAGGAAGAAAATGAGGAGGAGAGGAGAAGAGAAGTGGTGGGGAGGAGGAGAAGAATAAGTAAATCAAGCAAAATGAAATTTCTTGGCGAGGCGGTATTCGAAATCAGGTACCCCCGGTCCGAAGTTGAATGTCGTAACCACTCGGCTATCCAGGCACGCTAGCAGACTAAGCATTTATGGGAACCTAGTGACTGAGTTGCTATGGGCGACAGAACGAGAAAAACATAGAAAGAGAAAGAGAGTAAGAAACAGAAAGAGAAAGCATAGCATAGTCGTGTATAGTATGCTATATAGCAAGGAGGTGGGAAAGGGAATCGAGGGTGAGGGAGAGGGAACGGAGGAGGGGAATGCCCCTAGCTCCGCTGTTTCCTCAGTTTCCGCAACACTAGTGCGCAGCAGCCATATTTCTTTTCCGTTTCATTATAATTCAGAAATGCCAAATTCACAAGCCCGCATTGCAAGTGCAGTTGGGTGAGACCATTTAATCCCTGCCACACAATTGCCTTTTTTGCTGCGTTGTGTTCCTCACTATTACAGCAATACCGGAGGAGAAAAATCTGTCAAATGTCACAGCATGCCATGTTGTGTGTTTTTCAGACAACGTAAGAGACGGCTGTCGTTTTTTAAAGACCTCGGAATCCCAGGACCTGCTCCTAGTTTTCTTTCGGGAAACCTGTCTGAACTTATACAAAAGGTAAAAATTGCCTTACAAAAGCGAGATTACGAAATGCATGAATTGGTAAATTTTTTGTAACAAGTGAAAAGATGAACCAAGCTTGAGAAGTTATCTGAGAATGTTCTTAAAAGGAAACGTCACATAAAAGATGAGCCGGATTTCAGAAGCTACGTCAGAATGTTCCTAAAAATGAACGCCACATAAAAGATGAACCAGGTTTGAGCAGCTGTTTAGAATGTTCCTCAAAGTGAACATCACGTAAACGATGAAGCAGGTCTGAGAAGCTAAGAATGTTCCTGAAAATTAACGTCACATAAAAGAGGAACCTGCTTTGAGAAGCTATCCGAGAATGTTACTAAAGGTGAATGTAACATAAAAGATGAACCACGTATCAGAAGTTATCTGAGAATGTTCCTAAAACTGAACGCCGCATAAAACATTAACCAGGTTTGAGAAGTCATTTGAGAATGCTCTTAAAAATGAACGCGATATAAAAGATGAACCAGGTTCGTGAAGCTACTTGAGAGAAGTTCATAAAATTGAGCGTCGCATTATCTTCGAAGCTTTGAAGCATTCAGTTGTTTTCTAAGCTCGCTAAAGCTGCACGAGAAACTTTCAGCACGAAAACAAAATCACGGAAGGAAAACATCTTTGTAACAGTGTCACTTTAATAACGACACGTAGAAAACTTGCACACCACATTAATAACACGATATGCCGTAAAGAGACGGTCCAAACATCAACTGATATCTTAACTGCCTAAAAAGTGTAATAAGAACCCTAACAAAATAATGGGAATGAGCTGAACTACCTGAATTTTCCCTTTTGTGTAATACAGAAGTTAATTCCGTGGCTCTTTTTCAGGGAACACTGCTTAAATACAAGGAATGGCTGGACAAATACGGAGACATTGTAGGGTACGTGTTTTAATTTTCTTGCTTTTAGGAGGCAAGGGTAGTGGGCCTATTTCTTCTTCTAAAATACACTTAATTATGTGAATTAAAGCGATGTTGCCTACTTCTTAACGATAATGGAAACCTATATGCCTGAATTGATGCTCTTGTCTAATTGAAATATGGTACGCAGCTCTATTTTTTTGACACAACACTGGTTCGTTGCTTATAGTATATCGCGTTCAGAAACACGTGTATTCGACTGCAATACATCTTTAAGCATTAGCCATTCCATACTGAAGGTGTCAGTTTACAGGATTGTGCTTGGAAATAGACAAGCATTATCGTCATAACATCCGCCAAATCTTTCAGATGCAAATTTACAAATTGCCACCATGTAAAAATGTTCGCGAAACCCTAAAAGATGATGAACTTGGCGATTTTCCTGAACGGTTATCTTCTTTCATCATGTAAAAGTTTTAACTAGCTGTAGTAGTTTTAACTAGTTGTCACACTAAAAATATGATTCTTCTCCGCGTAACCTTGGTTTGTGACGTGATTTTCCAGTTTCTACAACGGCGCTCACCCGTTCCTTATCGTGAAAGACCCTGAGCTAATCAAGAAGATCCAGATAAAAGACTTCCACAATTTTCATAGCCGAGGGGTAAGCATAAATGTTTGCACAAAGGTTCTTAGGTGGGCTAGTTGGTTCATGAACATCATGGCATAACGCCTTAAAATACGGTCCAGTGAAACACATAGAACACACAACGCTATCAACATGAGTTGATAGTCAGAGTTGTGTGTCCTGTGTGTTTCACTGTCCCGTATTTTGTGCTGTTCGGTCATAATAAATGTTTACATCTCGTTCTCTGCGTATACGGGCCATAGATCAATAAACCCTGTCGAAAATTTCATATATACTTGTAAACTGGATTTTTCGAAGTAGACTGTACTCAAATTTTTAACCCGAAACATTTCCTGGCAATTCCATGCATCATAACCAACCCTCAGTCGGTGTAAGGTAAGAATTGCTTGCTGTCGCACATGCACTAATGTAATTGTTTATCCTTTTATCAGTTAAAATGGCCGATATTTGTCTGTCTATGTTTGAAAATGTTGGCTATCACGAGCGAAAAGTAGCATTCGTAATGCTTATTCACCAGTACCATTCAGACGCTTCCATAAACTGTGCAGTTGAGGTCACTTATCATTTCATGCTGCCACGTTTTATTGATGTCTTTCATTGTTTCATTTCATTGTTTCACGCATGACAGTCCTTGTTTCCTGTAACAACATAAGTTTTGCGCTCTTGCGCACGAGGGTGAAGGTGCAATCCACTGCGTAATGAGATAGATAGATAGATAGATAGATAGATAGATAGATAGATAGATAGATAGATAGATAGATAGATAGATAGATAGATAGATAGATAGATAGATAGATAGATAGATAGATAGATAGACAGACAGACAGACAGACAGACAGACAGACAGACAGACAGACAGACAGACAGACAGACAGACAGACAGACAGACAGACAGACAGACAGACAGACAGACAGACAGACAGACAGACAGACAGACAGACAGACAGACAGACAGACAGACAGACAGACAGATAGACAGATAGATAGATAGATAGATAGATAGATAGATAGATAGATAGATAGATAGATAGATAGATAGATAGATAGATAGATAGATAGATAGATAGATAGATAGATAGATAGATAGATAGATAGATAGATAGATAGATAGATAGATAGATAGATAGATAGTAGGTCAGACGAGTACACGCCAATCTTCGCTTGCCGCCATTTTCCCGACAGGGGAAGGGCTCCTAATTTTTTTATACTTATTGATATTTAAAAATATTTATTTTTATCTTATTTCGCTTTCTATTCGAAACATGGAATATTCTTTCACTCCTATACAAAATGTGCAAAGCGATTTCAGTAATTCACAGTGCGAAAATGAATGCAGAGTGGCCCACGAACCTTTCCAGATTTCATCAGGCTTCGCGCGCAGTCACCCGATCAACAAAGACAGCATGGTAAACGCTCAGGGCGAGCGCTGGAAAAGAATCCGCAGCCTTGTCACACCGGCGTTTACGACGAGCAACATGAAGAAGGTAAGCGACAGCGATTTGCCACCGACCTTGTTTAGGTCGGTGGCAAATCACGCTGTACTACTGGCACTCAGTGTAGCGGACACGTTAAAGAGACAGTAAAGTTAAACAAAAGCTCACAGGGTCCCCGGCGCATCCGCCTCCGTCGACTCGAAGGCCAAAGCCATCCTCTCCTTTTTCTTCTAAATCTATGTATTGAATCTTCCGCGCTCCCCTCCGAAAGCTTTCTGCAACTAACGTGGTTTTGCCATGCCTCCAGGATCGGAGGCCTTGTAAGCTTTTTTCGCTTCACCTTGTTTTGTCCTGCCCCCGGGATCAGCCCATCTTTTATCAAGTCATCACAGGATGACGTCATCACATGATGTCATCGCGCGACGTCACGTTATATGACGTCATAGTGATGTCATGATAACGTCACAAATATTGACGATATGTGACGTCGTGATGACTTTATATGATGACGTCATCACGTGATTTTTTTTTCGTCACTCGTGTTGACGACCACGCCACGGGACGCTGACGCCAACGGTCTATGTTCGCGTTTGATGAGGCATCTAAGGCTTTCGCCTTAGAATGCGCTAAGTTGCCACCATTCCACAATGGTCAATATAAAACCTTCTCTGTCGTTTCCCCAACATACCTGGGCCAAGCGCAGCACTTCTTTCCATATTGTAGCGGAAAGCTTACCTGTGGTAGCAATACCTCGGTTTGGGCCACTTGGTTCATCTTTGGTTCAACAGCGCAAACGATGAGTACGAAAGAAAAAATTGGAACCACTTCCACGCCTGTGAAATCTGGGCAAACAGCGCAGCTGACAAGCAAGCGCCACCACCTGGAGAACGCAGGTTGAGTTCTTTCTTAATCTTTCTCCATCCTCTTCTGCTTCTTTCTTCTTTCTTTCATGTTTCTTTCTTTCTTTATCTCTTCGTACACTGTCTTCATCTTCTTGTTCCTTTCGTAATTCTTTCTTTTTCTTTATCTCGTTCTATATTGCCTTCTCTCCTGGTTTCCCTGCTCCAACCCTCATATCACTCCTCCTCATCCTTACTTCTCTTTCCCACCTTTTGGTTTACTATACTGTGCATGGTTATGCTGTGGTTTACCCTCTCATCTCCTCCTCTTCCTTTCCTTCCTCCTCAACCCAACATCCGTCTTCCTCACTTCCTTTCTCATCAGCTTGCTAAATTATACTATGCATGGCTATGCTTTGCTAGGAGCTGCTTTCGCTTTCTATGGAGCATACCCGCCGAGAGAGAGAGACAGACGGTTTATTATTACAGAAAAGCTGAGAGGTGTGCCTGAATCAATTTTCTGACCGTCTGCTCATCATTAGGAACGGGCACGCGGTGAAAGAGGGGCGAGAGCTGGTGTTCATGAGAAAGAAGGTGGCGATGAAGCAAAACCTTGGCTGTCCAAAAACTATTTACACTCTCTTGTCGAGTTCTGTCTCGCGCAAGAACTTGTTCAGAGCTTTCAGAAGATTGCGCTGACGTCGAGGTAGAGGTCTCAACGGAACTTTTTCCGGCACTTGTTGCCTGACAGACTGCAACAAGAGCTTTCTGTCTACGACACCTGCGATACACCGAGCTTAAACAGCTGTACTGTTTCTACACGTACGACAGGACTGGCGCCAGTCCTCTCGTATACGTTTCTTTTGTCTTCGTGCTTAACGCTGTTTACGTACCCTAGAAAGCTCGTCTTCCAAGTTTTCGTGCCACTGTGTAGTTAGCGAGTGATCAAACAGAGTACTTTCATCTCTCAGATGGCGAGCCTCATGGACGACAGCTCCAACGAGTTCCTCCAAGTCCTCGAGTCACTGCAGACCAAGCGTGAAGCGCTTGAGTTCCGCGAGCTCTTCCAGAGGCTGACGGCTGACGTCATCATTCGATCAGCGTTCGGTCTCAAATCCGACCTACAGCAGAAGGACCGAAAGAAGAGCACAACAGAGGCACTGTTTCGGGAAACGTTGGACAGCTTGCAACAGTTTCGTCGTGCTTGGATTAATTTCCTTACTGGTAAGTTCAGGGATTGTTGAGCTTCAACGAGGAGCACCAGAAGGAACGTGTGTGTACTCCTTACAGAGATGCGCAGGGTTCCCATCGGAGGGGGGGGGGGGGGGGCAAAGTCTTATCACACCCCCCATTCATAGAGCCCAAAAGAAAAGTTGTTTCACAATGCATGAAATAACTTAACATGAAGCGATGAAATGCTTCTCACAGTGGCCTGCCTTTGGTCCCTGCCTTTTCGGTAGTAAAGATGGCAAGAAAACAGTTCTTGGAATGCAACATCAGGGGCCTTCGACCGCAGTTATCGTCAAAAAGCTGCTTGGCCATAACCCTTCTCTTTAAACAATAACGGGACAGTTCCGACTAGGTAAATGTACGGGGCAGACCCCCCCTGCGCACCCCCGGGATCTCAGACTGTTCACTGAGCACGCGTAGAAAAGTTAGTCCTTTCAGTAATTTTCGCTTCGAAGCTCTTTCACGGAAAGACCGAAATTCGTAGCGATTCTTGGGGCTGCCATATTTTGCCGGGGCTGTGGAAACTAGCGCAAGGACCGAAATAAACTGTTTCCATAACGATCACACAATCCTTAATTACCACACGCTTGTTGCCAGCGTTCGATCGCCGTGGTTTTGTCATCATTCTTCCCGTCATGAATTAGGATGGACCATAGGGCGAGCTAGTATATATTCATCGTGACTAACAGCACGACTAAGGCGGACCAAGTGTCGCGTGTCCCCTTCAGTTCTTCGTCCAATTTAGTCGCGTTGTTAGCCCCGATGGTTCCCGTCATGGGCTGAGCAGACCAGTGCGGGCTCCGTCGACAACTGGCGGCTGGAGACGAAACTGAGTGCGCGCATTCTTAATGCGGCTGCGAGAGCACGTAACTTGGCCAATAGACTTAATGAAAATCTAGTCAGTTCCAAAAGGCAGCGAAAGCACTGCTGGGTTTTCTTAAGGATACGGGACCGATTCACAGTTCGTGATATCAAACGCGAAAGTGTTGTCAGCTACAACAGAGACATTTCTCTCTTCCTCTCTAACTTCCCTTTCCCATTGCAGGGTAGCCTACCAGGCTCAGCCCTGATTAACCTCCTTGCCATTTTTTTAATTCTTATTTTCCCTCTCGGAGTGAATTAATCTACACAATCAACACAATTACCAAATAAAACGCTTGCAAAGAAATAAAAAAATACAATTAGTCGAATTCGAGCACATGTAAGGAGTTGGCTTAATTCTTGTCCATCAAACGAGACGTTCTGAGGCATGTGCCTTGCAGCCTCAAAGAAAAAAACAAGACGTCTCAAGAAGTGAGCGCAGTCTGATAACTGCATAATTCTTTGCCTCATTTTTATTATTCCAATGCAATTAAGTCCGCGCTTTTCTTCCAGCTTGCTTTCCAGAGTTTACTCCTTTGTGGAGGTTGATCATATCGTTCTTTTCACGGCACAACAAGACAGCGGCAGACAAGAGCTTTGACGAGATCACACCCATCATACAATTTCGTCGGGAAAACCGCGAGGTAGGTCTTTCGAATAGCCGTCATCGATGGTCGATTCCTTCCTAAACGTTATCACTTTTCAGGAACTTATGTGAGAGCTCAAACATAAAGGTAACTGAAAAATCGCAAAACGTTTAAAATATGTCCATAAGCTCTCCATGATACGTTTTCCGATCACAGGCAAGGCCTGCACGTTACAAGTGCTCTTTGATACTCGCCGAATACACGTACCATTCTACATCGTGAACACTGTACAAAAAGCAATAAGGACTGAAGAAAGAACGGTGCACGCCACAAGCGCAGTGTTGCCCTTTAATTAGCTCTTGTTTTTCGTGTGCTCTGTTATTTCATAACGTAGAGTGGCATGCGCGTGATTTCGGTGAATATCGAAGAATGCTTGTAGCGTGCAGACATTACTTGTGTCATGCAGATAAGTCTTGAAATGTGCATATTGAATGAAACACGTCACCTCAATAAATGTCACAATCAATTTTGCTAAACGCTAAGGAGAGACCAGGCAAATCGCTCTTTCCTGGCGCGACACTCATCAAATTATCATCAAAAGAGAACACTCATAAAAAAAACATGACAACGTGAGACAGAAAGACACAGGGCAGGCGCCTGTCCTGTGGCTTTCTGTGCCTCGTGTTGCCGTAATTTTGCGCTACTTTTACCATGATAATCATCCAGCTAGTCCAGCTATATACGTAAATAAACTACTCTAACGTTTTCAGTCGATAGCATTGTTCTTCTTCCCCCCTCTCCTCCTTGAGGTTTCCTGCAGCTCACGTGGTGTGGCCCTGCCTCCGGGATCGCCCCACCGTGGACCAAGCGACAATGCCATGTGACGACATCACCAGACATCACAACACGATGTCAATGATGCCGTCACGGGATCTAATATCATCAGAAGAAGTCATTCGTGTTGTCATGCCAGAGTCACGATGGCGTCACAATCTTCCGTGATCCGCGCCATCATAGTGACGCCACTGCATGACATCAGTGATGCGAATTCATACTACTGAAACGGCGCCACAAAAGGGAAGACGAATTCACACGAAAAAAGAGGACACGAAACAGCAGTATGAACTCGTACCAAGTTGCCCAGTTGTCAGTCATTCTAATCAGTGATGCGGTCTCGCAGCGTAATATTGGGTTGAGATCAATGAAGGTACCGTTGTTCGTATAACAGTTAATCGCCAGCATTACGTGGCATAAAATGACATTAGGTGACGTTTACCATTGCTCACGAACATCAACCGGCACTGGTCAACATTAGTTAGCGGTGGCATTAGTAAGCGGGAATAATGACAGTTGAATTCGGTAAATCGCAATTACACCGACTACACTGATTGTGGAGAGGGCCTACCCGTTAGCGACTACCTGTCTCTACGTCAGTGTCGCATTTCTTTCTTTTGTGTACCGTGCTAATACAAGCTATGCCAGGAAAACTTTATCTTCCTTATCAACAGTTCGTACCTTTGTATCTTTGTAACTTCCATTACAAGTTCGTCAATGAATCGCCATTTTTTAAATCGTTTCAGAAAGATAGATGCGACCTTCTGCAGCTGATGCTCAACGCTGAAGTGGAGGATGCACACCTTGTCAACGTGCATTCGCTCACGGCATCCGGCGATGCTGATAACGCATCTGAAGGTATTAGCCTCTGCCGGCTTCACACAACATGTATCAGTATCGGCAAGGTCTTTTAACTGTGACGCATCTCGTCTTTTAACTGCGCATCTCGTCTGTGATCTACCTTTCAGGGTGCCAGCCTGAGAAAGTAAAGGAAGGTGGGAGAAAGTGTGTTCTCACAAATACGGAAATCCTAGCGAATGGCTTCAGTTTCTTCGTAGCGGGGTAAGAATGATCAGAAACCTGATGCTTTCTTTCCTCACTCTTAGCCCTCTGAGGCTCTTTGTGCGCGATTGTATACACACTTTCTTTTAAATGCGAATGCATTTCTTAGTCGGGGGTTGTCGTGCGTCCCTGGTCGGCGTGCGCACAGATCTCTCCGCGCGCGCTCCTCCTCGCCCCTAGCAACAGCTGCGCCGCGCCTAGCAACCGGAGCAGGTGGTGAGCGGCGGAGGATAAGGGGGAGGAGGAGCGCGCGGGCGAGTGATGGCGCTCGCATCGCGGAGCAGCGGAGGGTAAGGGAGAGGAGGAGTGTACCCGGTGAGGGCGCTCGCATCGCGGAGCTCGCTCCGCGATGCGAGTACGGGAACTGATATCGCACGCCGTTGCCACGTCTCCCGTTCGAGACCCGTCTCCGTACAAGGACTTGTACACCCTTGCCTACACCGGAGACGGAGCCTTTGTGGTGACCGTGTACCTCGCGCCCAACTTCGCTCGGGACGCCGTTGCCGCGAAGCTGGACGCGGCTATGGAAAGTGTGCGTGTGCGCTCCAAACCCTCTGATCCCATTGTCTTGGTCGGCGACTTCAACGTTGACGTGCGCAAGAAGAGTGGCTGGTGGAGTACATGCAGACCAAGCACTCTATGCATTGTCTCTCTGCCGCCTCCGACAACACGTGCCCCACTACCATTCACGTGAGTTCCATTGATCTGGTCTTTACGCGAAACTGTGCCGCGCGTATGCTTCTCAAAGACCCTTTGACCGTGCACTTAGGCGACCACAAGGCGGTGATTGTGGCCGTCAGGTACAACGATAACACGAACAGGTGCTGACGTATGAATAAATAATGCTTACGCGCACACTCTCGTCTCTCTTCATTAATTAATCGCACACTCATCGGGTGCACACAAATGCATTCGCATTTCCTCACGATCCCCTTGGGGGAGGTGCGGCTTTTTTTGCTAGCTCTGCCTACTAGGGCCTTCAGAAAGAAAAAGATACATTCAGCTTTAGATGAATTGAACCTCCAGCGTAATAAATGTGTCTTCAGTTAACTCCATTTCCCAGTGTATTGTTGCACATGATCACTTTGCTGAAGGCGCTAGCATGTTCGACGAGTCGTTAGACGTGCGTCTTTCGGCGAGCGACGTCAAGAGTACAATCTTTCTGTCATCGAAATGAGTATAATCGAAAACAAAATTGCACTCTATTTCCAGCCAGAGATTACATTCTATTTATGCAAAAAGCGGTCATGAATGACTTCAGAATGATTTCGCGTTGTCCGAAGCTGGTCGGTTCGCTTCCTACCTTTCGCAGGTTGTCTTTTCGTTCACTTTAATTTCTTTACATTTATATCACAATTACCACATTACAGTTAAAGAATACAAATAATGACCTTATACTTTCCTTGGCTAAATTGTCTGTTGGTTTCAGTAAGTTGTACATTCAGGATAAACATGTATTTAATTACTCTTTAATTAAGATTAATTACTATACAACACATAAAGGTATTATTAGACTATTTTCGTTCCAATACATTATCAAGAGCCTTGAAATAATTTGTAAATTTGACAAAATTACAGACAGCTCTTGATAGGTCACGCCTGAATGGGTTAATGTAAAATATTCTGATCGGTTACAGCGAATTCATTTGGACAAATATAAGTTTCATTCAACAAGAGAATGTTTATGATGCCGTGGTAAACATAAATAGACACTATTTTTAGCAATGAAGTGTGGAAACTTGGGCATGTCTTTAGCACATATTAAATGTAAGAACAGAATGTAGGCAACGCCTGCATTCCATACTTATATACGCGTGCTTCGCTTCTTTGCTAGACGTTGTTGAAAGACAGCGCTGCGTGTGTTATCCTCGTCAGTCCTTGTCTGTGGCGTTGTTCTTACGTTCATTATTTTTAGCAAGCCAGAAATTGTCTTTTTTTTTTTTTCACAGAATCCTTGCAGTCTCTAAAATTGATATTCGAAGCGTAGTTTGTCGCAATACAGAGATAAAAAAATGCGCGGACAACGCAATAGACTCTGAGTAGATATTTCTTCAAGGACTATACTTTTGTTGGCCTCCGGCCCTATATACACGCAGAAAAACGACAGCGAGTAGCGAGCACTAACATTTGTATAGTAAAGTATTGCTGCAGCAATCATCTGAACCGTTAGCTAGCAACATTGCAGAACTTACGTACCGCAAAAATTACAGGTTCGAGACGACAGGCTCAACGATGGCATACCTGTCATATCTTCTCGCAAAACACCAAGATATTCAGGATCGACTCAGAGATGACGTCCTTGCCGTCCTGAAGAGAGACGTATGTCATTTTGTGAACCCTTTCTTCGCACTTTTTTTATTTATGTCGGCATTCGCAATAACTAAGCGGTTTTTCAGGGAGCGTTCACATATGACAATGTCTTCGGCATCAAATACCTGGACCAAGTTATATCAGAATCGCTTCGCTTTTACTCACCGGTGGTAGGGTAAGTCACGCTTTAAGATGGCAATACTGCTCTCTATCTAAAGCCGATATTTATTCAAGGTAAATGTAATGGGCCTGATAATCGTTTCTATGTCTGAGTAAGAGTGTCCGCATGTCTATTGAAAGTGTGAAAATAACATCTGCTTTCATAGTTCCATCATTCCAGGCGCAATAAGGTCGAAGTCTGGGTCAGTTGGTACGTACATGACGCTAAGGCAAAAACCAGTCAAAAAGACGCCGGAAAAAGGATAGAAGTGACACACACAACTGCTGGACTAGCAACTGTGATTTATTAGCTGACAGCAACTCCCAGAAGAGCCACGGCGCATGCGCTGTTCACAAAAGAAACCATGAAGCCAAAAAAAAAACATGCACAAAAAAAAACGTCTACATGACGGCGAAGGTTCTCCCGCCAGAGTGACAAGACAGAAGTGTGTGTCACTTCTATCCCTTGTCCGGCGTCTTTTTAACTGGTTTTTGCCTCAGATTCTAGGCGCACTTGTGAGTTTTCTTGTTTGTTTTTTCACTGCTACAGGTTTTCAGCGGCTAAGATGGCTACACGTGCTATCACTCGGCGCAAGGCACGCATCGAAACCTTCTTGAATGTTGTCGATAATTGTTATCAGATTACATGCGTGACGCCATTAGTGTAGTAAATTTTGGAACATACGCTAGCATCCAGAGATTGTGTACTGTGCTCGGCGACTGAAACGCGTACCCTGAGTGCGTTGTTGTTGACAGTGAAGATAACGCTGAGGGTAAGCGTGACGCATGTTGACTGCATTCGGTAAACATTCGTTCAGTCTGTGGTTCTCGGTGGTGCCGGCGGAGCGCTGCAGTACTTCGTAACGCACGCCAGCCAGCTCCAGCTGCTTCGATCGCGCGACATATGAGTGCAATGTTCTGAAGGCAAGGTAAACAGCGCTACTCCGGCGCCAACAAGAACCACTGTCTCAACAGCTGCCTAACAGACGCAGTCACCGTGTGCCCCGAATGTTCTCGTCCTGACCGTCACCCCCACCGACAGCAGCCACGCACCCTGCGTATCGCGTCTCAATCGCATAGCGCTGTACAAATAACCGACACGTTATATCCGTAGATCTTATCCAGACAATCGACAACTATGCCTGCCTCATGGCACCCTAGTTATTCTGTTTTAGAGCGCAGCTTTTAAGCGTCCGTTCCTGCGTTGAGCGGCGTCGCCGTTGGCGTCGGCGTCAGCGGCGTAACTGATGGAGCGAACGAGGACAAAAGAGAGCGAACGCAGAGCCTGTGGACGTCGCAAGCCACTGACCTCTAACCTCGCTTCCTTCCTCCGTCACGCGCGCTGGCCCCTCGGTCGGAGTTCGTGCGCATGCAGGGCTGGCACATGCACTACAGCTAGCTTCGCTTGTCGTAACGTGGCTGTCGACACAGATCTGGCCACCCGTCTATAAGCGTTCCTTTTTTTGTGTGTGTGTGTGTTTACCTATTTTTGTCCAAGTCTTCGTCAATTTTTTTTCTTCACTTTCCTATCTCCTTTCCTCTTTTTCTCCTCCTAACTTCCTTTCCTCTGTCTCTTCCCTCCTCCCGAAAGAGCAGGCAGGCGTTGTGCCCCTCTTGGTGGCAGTTGCCAGCTTGCTCTCTCCCTCTTTTCTGTGTGTCCTTGTGCTTGTATGTATACAAATCAAATAATAAATAATTTCGCCTGGTTTGCGATGTGGTGCGCGTGGCACTCGAGCGCTGGCACTTTCTGAGGCAAAATGTAACGAATGTTACGTTGCTACAACTACCGATAGCCAAAACTTCAAACACAGTGGGCGTTGCCCCAACACGAAGCTGCACTCGGAATTCGCATGAGTCAGTATCGTAATCATCGGTGGATTTTTTTCGGAACACAATTTAGACTAATTAAGCCTTCCGTGTTTACCAGTTTGGTTGCTCTTTTCTTCACCCTTAAGGTCTTGCAACGATATACCCTGCAGGTTCTCATGTCATAGTGAACTGAACTGCAGCGGAAACACGGATATAGCTAACGTTACTGCCACTGTTCGCTTCGTGACGTTGATTGAATCACTTACACTTGTCTCTTCGGCAGGTTCACGACAAGAAGATGCGCTCGGGACTATGCGCACAAAGGTATAACAATACCTGCTGGAACAAGCATCGTTATTCCCAACCACCACCTGAGTCACGACCCAAATTTCTGGGAGCAACCCGAAGTCTTCGACCCTGAAAGGTTGTTACATTTTCTTTTTCTTACCACGTAAATCGCCTGAACGACGGCTGCTGAATGCAACGCACGTAGTCATATTTACAAAGGTGGTCTGTTTGCCAGAGTTCGCTGCCCTTGAATTGCCTCTTTCGCTTCTGTGTCCAATATCACAATTTATCTGCAATGGATAGTCCACTTGCAGGTGTCCACTTTGCAATTGAGCATTTGCACGCAGACATTTACGTTTAAATTCTACCCACAGTATACCGACTAACACATCACTTCTTATACATATACACATAGTTGTTCATCACAAGCGCTTACCTAGTCCAGTGTCCACTAAGAAGTCTTTTGGGAAGATGTTAGTCTTTTGCTGAAGATGCTTTTCAGGCCACGGTCCCACTAATTTTTGTAATGTAGATTTTTTCGGATAAACTCTTTTTGCGCAGCAGCACTGGAGTAGCCGAGGTTGTATAAATCTGAGCCTCTCCACAGCAAGCTAGTTAGAACGGAACAATTTATCGGCACTTTTAAAAGTAGGTGAATAATATAAACACGTTAGGGAACAAGTGCCATGTATTGTTTGGTGATGATATCATGACGTCAAGGCCCCATGAGAATATGCCCTTGGTAGATTTGCTCCGCAAGTATTGCCGGTGCGGCACAAAATATATTTGCAGTACTTGTAGTTAACCAAAAGGCTGGGCGTTGTTGTCGACCGCAAAATGTGCACATCATGAATACTAGAATATAACTGTGCTACAATCTTTACGCTCCGGTATCTTATGTTCCCTTTGCCCTTCTGTAAGATGTGGTTATTCAAAGTTAGAGGTTTTACTGCGTGCTTTTGGGTATAATGCCGCTGCAGAAATAAAACATGACCTTGACACAGACAGAGACAATGAGGCGCCTCATTCTCTCTGCCTCTTTCAATTTTTGTCTAGTTTCACCTTATAGCACTGCTTTATATGTACAACTATTTTATTCCAACTAGCTCTGACGTACGCCCTAATAAATTTACTTTTTAACTGCGGATCAGTTTAAGGAACCGCCCTTTCACCGTCTCACGTCCCGCGTTGGCGTCCCGCAGGTCTCACGTTTGATACACATAATCCCAGCAGGCTGCACGTTTGGAACGCCAGCATCGCCGAAGAGCTATTCGTCTGTCCGAGCAGGCGAAGCGAAACGCCAGCGTCGGGAGTTAAACACAGATCTACGGAAGACAGGAGCGAAGGCGAAACGCCAGCGCCGGGAGTTAGACCTCGGAGCAGCAAAAAGTAGAAAGGAGACCATAGAACAGAAAATAGATAATCAGAAAACAATTAGGAAAATTACAAGAAAAGAGAACGATATAGAATATTGTCACGTGGTCGTGACGTCGACGAAGGCAGCAGTCAGCACGTCGAGATGAAACTCTTTGTTAGGCCGAACTTGTCGCCGAGAAACTGAAAGCGACAGCAATACACTGATAGCGGCGAACAGAGCGTCGACCGTCGATCAAGTGACAAGCGGTTAAGCGCGTCGGCTTTTATACAGGCGCTATCGAACTTTCCAGCGATATCGCTGGTGGCGGCGTTATCTCTCGACAAAGCTGGAACATTCGCGTGCGGCGCGCAATCTAAACAAAACGATCTACTACAATCGCGAAGTTTCTCGAACACTGCTTCGCGGACAGCGTCGAGCGTTGGTAACCATCCTTGCTGATCAAACCCGAACACATCAAAATAAAAGAACAAGTGGGCGTGGCAATATTACATAACCCCGTGAAAAGAACAAAAGAGAGCAAAAAGCACATAAACACAAGAAAAGAACACAAAACAACAGAAAACGGAAGATAAACGCAAGATAAACGCAAGGGCAACCGATGCGATTCAATGCTCCACAGTTCGTATAGCTTTCACTTGGGGGGGGGGGGGGGGGGGGGACTGGCTTTGATTTTTTGTTTTAACCTGTTTTGCAGATTCAGTCCTGAAAACAAAGGCCATGTCGATCCCGTGGTGTACCAGCCTTTCGGTCAAGGCCCTCGCAACTGCGTCGGCATGCGATTTGCCCAGCTTGAGATGAAACTAACCATGGCCAAATTACTGGCAAAATACAAGCTTCTTCTGGATGACCGTCACATTAAGGTTCACGCTATCTTTGTTGACCAATATTTTCAATATTTCCCAGAAGTTCAGCTATCCTTCGTTTCCATCAGGCATATTTGAAGTGTATTCATTCAGAAATGAAACTTCTTAGTTTAGGATACCTTATCCATAACGAAGATATTGGTTTCGTCTCTGGCACTCGGGACTTCGTAGCAGCACCAGAGAACCAGAAGCTACAGAAGAGAAAACTCTCTTCTGTCCCCTCTGTCCCTTCTAGTGCTCTTGCGCTGTTACTAATTCTTAAGCATGTTTTACCAACACGCTCAGTCCTACATTCGGCTTTATGACGCACCCTAACTAGCCGGAACTCCTCCGCATGAAGGACAAGAAAAAAAGAAAAAAAAAACATGATCGATGAACAACACACTTGTACTGGTTCAATTGTAGGGAACCGATTTTCTCCTTTCCTCTATCTCTTCCCGCCTCTCGAAAGAGTAAGCAGGCGCTGTGCCCCTCTAGGTTGCCAGCTGCCAGCTTGCTCTCCTTCTTTTCTCTATGTCCTTGTGCACCTGTGCATGCAAATCAAGTAATAATAATAATAATAATAATAAGAAGAAGAAGAAGAAGAAGAAGAAGAAGAAGAAGAAGAACTATCTTACGATACTATTGCATTCATAAAGGAGCTAATAGAAACGAGTCCTTGCTGATGTCTCTACATAGGCATATTAGAACTTGCTGTTCGGCTAGTTGGTAACTCGTCATATTGAAGAAAATTGGCGCAAGTTGTGAGCTGGGTTTGTGGGATGTGTTCTTGCTTCCATGCGTGTGTGAACGTGTGCGTGTTTGAGGGATTGCCAAGTTACGCCAAGTTTCTTTTGATCATTTCGCTACTGATCATTTCGCTTCCCGTTTTCTCTCTCTCTGTGTGTGTGTGTGTGTGTGTGTGTGTGTGTGTGTGTGTGTGTGTGTGTGTGTGTGTGTGTGTGTGTGTGTGTGTGTGTGTGTGTGTGTGTGTGTGTGTGTGTGTGTGTGTGTGTGTGTGTGTGTGTGTGTGTGTGTGTGTGTGTGTGTGTGTGTGTGTGTGTGTGTGTGTGTGTGTGTGTGTGTGTGTTCACTATTTTTTTTAGGCGCGGTATTTCAGGACTAACAACAGCATTTACTGGAAAGTAGAAGCACAGTTTGCATACTTATCTTTTGTATGCATCCAGGTACAGGAAAAACTTGAACAGTCATCTACCCATCTTTAGCCGAAAAAAAAAAAACAGCAGCGCGAAAGGAACAACCACGACACGACAACACAAGACTGACGATCTAGCTCCAGTACTGTGTCCTGGATGTCGTCCTGGTTCCTTTCGCTATAAGGTTTTTTTTTTCCCCGCCTAAAATTCATGAACCAACTCGCCCAACAAAACGTTTTGCTAAATCTGTCCATCGTTTATTATTGCAGGAAAACGACTTGGAGCTCGAATCCACCTTCATCTTCGCGATGCCCAAGAATGGCATATGGCTCAAGGTCGAAAAAGTTGTCTGATCAGATCAAGATTCTCCACAGGCTTGCAGCGGTATTCGGCGCATGTTTTACAACAGTGGCGTTTTCTATAACATGGCGCCTACTTTACGATATCAACAATAATAATATTTGTTGGGGTTTATAACGAGGTGTGATATCAGATTGGTATGTCATGCTAAGGAAGAGAGCGAAAAAAATAAACACAGGGAGTTTAATCAGAGGAAATCTCTTTCATGTTGGTGCAGCACGTATTTGTGCTACCATAAGTTTTGTGGTTAGAAAACGGCAACTAATAGACATTTTGTGAGTGCCTTATCCGAAGTGACTTGTCATTTGACGTTGCCACGTTTCATTGTTGCCTGGATATGAACGTATGACCGTCTTTGTTGCCTGTAGCAAGAAGTGTTGTGCTGCTAAGCACATGGATGATGGCCCGATTTCCGGAATGGTGGAATAGGAAACAGCTTTGCGCTATCAGATAGATAGATAGATAGATAGATAGATAGATAGATAGATAGATAGATAGATAGATAGATAGATAGATAGATAGATAGATAGATAGATAGATAGATAGATAGATAGATAGATAGATAGATAGATAGATAGATAGATAGATAGATAGATAGATAGATAGATAGATAGATAGATAGATAGATAGAAGAAAGAAAGAAAGAAAGAAAGAAAGAAAGAAAGAAAGAAAGAAAGAAAGAAAGAAAGAAAGAAAGAAAGAAAGAAAGAAAGAAAGAAAGAAAGAAAGAAAGAAAGAAAGAAAGAAAGTATCACGTTAGGCGCGGAGACGCAAAGCTTCGCATGCCTCCATTTTCACCATAGAACAGAGCTCATTAATTTATTTCCCTTGTTGCGTGAAATCTCCGCAATACGCCGCCAGGTGCCCACGCGATGCCCTGAGTGAGGCAGCATGATCCTGTGGCCGCTCATTGGAGCATCGAGCTCTTAGGCCGGTATAGACATGACAGGCTGGTAAGAGAATGGCACACAATTCAATTTGTTGACATAGTGCGTGTTTTGAGGCGTACTTCTTTCTGCGCAACTTTTTAGCGGCCGCTTTAACACGTGTGCACATGGTTGATCCCTTACTTGGAGCTGAAAAACGAACTTAAGGAAGCTGAGTCAAAAATAACAGGACAACAGAAGAAGACGCGCACAGCGCTGACTCTCAACAACGTCATTGCGAAAAAAACAACGCACCGCGTGTTTTACATTCATTTTATATTCATTTAGAAAGTGCTTTACTTTCACTATAACAGCCACCAGCAGTTCTACATGAATGTAAAGCACTTTCTATTTGGGGGATCCTGTGTGATTCGGTACTTTGTGCGTGTTGAGTGACTATGGAACATATATAGGCGATGCGTTGATTTCTCACAATAAAGCAGTTGAGAGTCAGTGCTGTGTACATCTTCTTATGTTGTCCTGTTGTTGTTGTTGTTGTTGTTGTTGTTGTTGTTGTTGTTGTTGTTGTTGTTGTTGTTGTTGTTGTTTTGCGCTGTTCCTTAAGTATGTATAGATTCAAGCTCAGCTATCCGCACTTTCGAAAAACAGTTTTCAAGCCCCGTCCACTAGGAGTCTTTTTAGTCTCGCTCAAACATACAATATTTTGAATAACAGATGGGGCCGTATTCTGAAAGGATCACTTTGGGCGACACTGTCACTTTTGCAGGTGAGAGAGAGAGACATAAATGTTATGTGGGTACTGACACAAAAATTTCGGTGCGGCATTTTTTTCTCTTTGTTTTCTTGCTGTAATATGTTGCTGGAGGCCTATTAGTAATAGCACAGCCCATCGATTACTGGCACGCCAAGCCACACGCGGAATTTCACTATATAAGCTTCTGGGCCTGAAACTTTGCCTAGCGATAACGTTTCTGGCGCGTGTCAGGTCACTGTGAGCCGTAGACGGCCGAACACATCCCGCGCGTTGTTCTCGTGAAATCTCGCCAAAGTGATCGGCTCAAGATGCGGCCCCGGGGGGTTTTCCTGCGCTGTCTTCGTTGGACGAACTCCTGCTGCGGGAAGCTAGAAGCACGTGTTTCTAGCTTCGGACGCCATGTCGAGATGAAACTCAACTAGGGTTCGCGTTTAGCGGAAACGTGCCGCACAAGGTAACGCCTCCAAGATAATGCCTTACAAGAACTGCGACATAATTAGACTAATTTAACTGCGACATTACACCGAGCACCAGCAATGCCGCTCTATCTAGGAGAGCATTGAGTATAGGATGAATTAACCCATATATGCCCAGTGTCCTACGTATAGGACGCTTCTTTGATGCACACTAACATCGCTATTTCTTTAGCTGATGACTAGCCCACCTATTGCACATCAAGCAAGCCTCATTCATCAACGTGCGCAAGCCCACACATTGCTTGCTTTTCATGCTGCCACGTGCCGGCCGCTTTCTCCGGGCAAACACGTGCTTTGTGTGAAAGACGTCATGGAGAGGAAGAAGTGCAATGTCGGTGTGCACGTGAAATGTTTCAAGGCTTACTACACCCGCACATGGCACCCCTAATGCCCAGCGTCCTATATGTATAGGATGCCTTGAAAAACAGTGTTTCGTTTACCTGGCAGTAAACAAAGAACTTGTGCTTTCGTTTGAGGGTAGAAGTACACCTTTTCCGAAAAAAAAAATATTTGTTTTTCATTTTTTCTGAGTTTGTGCATATATGGGTTAACATGGTGTCAAGATAAGCACAATGAGATATCTTAGTACGGAAGTTAGCTTCAACTGCTTGTCATTGCGCACGTTTGTACGTTTTATCTCCTTACATTGTAAATTAGTGCCAGTTGTGTTTTTAGTTAACAGTAGTATTACTTCTTTTTCTGTGCCTCATAATTATTTCGCGACGCATTCATGTTTTCAATGCAGGACTTTTAGTTTTCTGTTCCACATTGCACAAGGGAAAAAGGAGAACACATGTGTCCTCCTTTTTTCCTTGTGCAACCTCGAACTCAATATCGTTTCATACGCTAGCAGCTACACCTGGCACAAAAACTTCCATATGTTTCCATCGGCTCGAACGTGAACGACGCAAATCGCGAACCATGCTCGGAGTCTTGCTTCTGAGCTTTATCATTGCATTTTCAACGTGGTTCATCATGTAAGTATGATTGCCCTTATCGCTTTACCAGTGCCCTTATCGCTTAACCCGAAGAGGAAGAAAAAACATGGCTGATCCCTCTGTCATAGGAGCGGTTTAACACGAAAGTGAAACGTGTCTTCAGAGACGCAGTTGAGCTTTTGTTGTACATTGTTTCGCCCCAAGGGCGAAGGAATAATTGCTACAGCAACAAATTGTATTGTCACGCGAAGAACGGCAAGCAGCTGCAAACTTGCAACGCGCTGCTCAAGCAGAAAGGACGCACGGAACGAACATACACAGGATGAGGGCGAACTAACAACTGTCACAGCTCGACAGTTAAAGCGCGCTGCTCAAACGCAAAGGAGGACGCACGAAACGAACGCACAAGTATACACAGGATGAGCGCGAACTAGCTGTCACAGTTCTGACTTATTTGTTTGTGAGCAGCGCGCTCCTTTTGCAAAAGCGGCCCCTGCAGTGAAAGAAGTTACCTTCATGCTCTCTGTAACTTCAATGCAAACTTGCGGTGAGAGCACAAGGCCTGCAAACCAAACCCAATCACGAGATAAGCTCGCGCGCACGAGCGACTACGCCCTGTAGAGGCACGCGCCATCGCAACGCGTGGGGCAACTTTTAAAGCGCGCCCTTCGAGCCCTTTGCGCTATCTCGCTAGTGATAACGAAAACACGCTGGATGTACCACCGATCTCTGAGTACCGCCACCGGCAAATGGTGTATATAAATAGCTCGCCGTTACCATGGTGAAGAACTTGCCGTTTGTGCCCGAGTCGTTTCGCGCCGCGCGCTGAGAAGCGAGGGGCCGTAAGTTGGACTTCTGGTGGCAGAACTTTTGCTTCTAGTTTTTTTCTTTGTAATCTGTTAGTCTTTATAATTTACAACGTCATATCCGTGACGGAAATACGTCAGTGGAGCCGTGGTGGACACATGCATAAAACACTTTCGTGTTAGTAAGCGCTGTCGTCTAAGTCGCTATGCTCGACATCAAGTTTGTTCTTAGAGCGGTGCTAACCTCGATTTTAAGTGCACTTGTGCCCGAGACTACAGTGTTGTAACTCTGGTGGAGGTGCTCGATAGTACACTGGAGTGGGGCTATAATTAAATTAAATAAATGTGCGTAAACTTCAGAAAGGCAATGAGCGGTGCTATATAGTCGGTGGACGTTCATTATTGCATGGCCACTAGTACTACAGTGATGGAACAAAAAAAGCCCTATTATAAAAGAACAACGTACGTCTACTATTTTCCTCTTTCATGTTTGTTTTTTATTCTTCCCTATGCGTAATACTGAGCGCAATACAATCATGAACACTGCTTAAGCTTATTAAAAGCTGGTGATATTAGCAGGTTGGTGCGCTTTTGGCAGAGCTACAAGGCATGAGTGTGCTATGTATTGCTACATTGTACATAGACATCAAGACACACAAGTCACGACGTCATGCACCATGTGGCCTCGAATGCCCGCCTCTTACGGTAAGCTGGTTTGCCTGGCTGTACCATGAGAAATTCCACAGGGACAGTGGAGCCCAAATAACCTTGTTTTCTTTCTCGCGATATCACAGTGGTGAACCCGTGCATCTCCACTTACTGGCTAATGGTGTTTCCAGGAGCCGGTAGTGATTCGGTTGTACTTAACAACAACAAGAACAATCTCGCCACAAAAAAATCGGTGGCATTTTCAGACAACGCAAGAGGCGCTTTTCTTTCTTTCGGGATCTTGGAATTCCAGGACCACCACCAAGCTTCACTTCTGGAAATCTCTCAGAACTTATTCACAAGGTAATGTCGCAGCGCCGAAGAGCGCAAATCAATGCCTGCTTCGCTTTTCGAACATGCTTCTGTTTGTGGGCTTTATATGGGAATAAATTTTTATGATCTCAGTATGTCTAGTTGTTCACGGTGATGTACTGGCCACTTATATATTATTACCTTGCTCTCGTAGCGGGCTGAAGCTATTGAAGGAGCGAGCCTATTGAAGTAATTGTTAATAGCAATAGTGCTTCTGTGAGACCAGTCAGAATATCATTCTTGTGTTCGGTCCTTCATCTTTTTATTTTTATTGTACAGACGTTCCATACGTCTTTCATAATTCTATGCCGACTATCACATAACTATATTGAGCTAGCTCGAGTCTAATTCCTTTATGATATATTATTTAGTGACCCACGTGAATACACGAAGTTATTATTTCTACTACTTGTGGCATTACTATTAAAAAGACTCTCCTAAAGCCTCCGTATTTTTTATACGGAGCTAGCAAATGTAACAGCCATTGCCTAGCCAATGTATGTGTGCGTCGGGGGTGTGGCGTGGAGGTGTTGTTGGGAGGTTTAACCCTCTAAATTTTTTTAAATTTGCATGTGTATATATACACGTACACCCCTACCCCCCCCCCCCTTTCCTCGTGAAAAAAATTTCTGGCTACGCCGCTGACAAAAAGTGCTCCAGTAGAACGTTTACAAAATATCACTTTATTGTTTTTAATAATTGATTTTCTTAGCCCACTTACTTTATACTCTGCGTGCTTTTTCCTTTCAACCATTTTTGCATAATTTCGAGACTTCAGTACACACGTCAACTTTCGTTTTGCAAAGTTATGCGGCGTCCTTAGTTACTTCTTTGAGCACAATGTGCAGTTTGTTTTCATCATGGAGACTCATCCTAATGTTACGTTCTGCAGGGGACAGTAGCTGCATTCAAAGAATGGATGGAAAAGTACGGAGACTTGGTGGGGTATGGAAGTTCTTTTAGAAAGCAGGCTTTTAACCTCTATACTATAGTTGAATCATCGTGCGCCATATTTAATAGCGTTCACGTGGTAAGGCGCTTATTCAATGTCCGCGTATACGTTATTTTCCTTGCAGTTTCTACAATGGTGCGTTTCCGGTTCTTATCGTGAAAGACCCCGAGTTAATCAAGAAGATCCAGATAAAGGATTTTGGCAACTTTCAGAGTCGAGGCGTAAGTCCAATGCCAGCGTTCTAGTCCCACAGTTTCTTGATGCCTCTAAGTTTCTCTGTTTATGCATGTGAGGCTGATGTCATAGGCTTCATTTGACTTCGCTTATGGGCATCGTGATACCACAAAAACAAAAAAGAACGGCCATGGACACGGGTCAGTTTACAACGTTTCGACCGTGTTGCCAACATTACTTGAATTCAGAATGACACTATCCATCCTGACTTCTGTTCTGCATTCGCTTGTGGCAAACATAGAGTAAGTTTTTTTTTTTTTTCCTTTCAGGTCTACAAAAGGATCGCGATAAGCGTGTACAGACAACGCTGACTCGGAAGTGCAGCCTGTATGGAAAAAAGGGTGGGCGAAAATAAGTCAAATGAGCATTAAACTGGGGGCGGGGGGGAGCGGGAGGTTAAGGGGGTTCGATGGGATGGGGAGGGCGTAAGCTATCCTGTTGCGAGTCAGCGCTGCCCGTATGTGCTTCTTCTCACCCTTGACTTTACTTGCTATAAGGCTAACTTAAGACAAATCGCGAACAACTAGCCCGACTTTTCGTTCGTTCATTCATGTTTTCTTCCATGTCATGAACGTTATTTGATACGTTTAGGAAACAGGTGGTACTCCTCAAGTGGCTCACGCACTTGGTGCAAAACACCTAAGAACTTATACGTTTTAACAGCGAAAAGCAGGGAAGCAATCTCACAAGGACGATACACGCAAACAGGACGTGCGCTAGTGTCTCCTTCTTGGGTGAACGTTGCCTTGCGCTCGTTGAGATGTGTGTGCTCACTTATCATCAACTAGCTCAAATTTCTGCATTGAATAGCTATCAAGAATTGTCACTGAATCCACCTATTATTAAAAAAAGTACTCTACCTAAGTGGTATGAGTATTTTATCGATGTCCGCGACGGCCAGTGGCGTGTAATTTGTTTCAATGGATTTTTGTCATATATGCTTTCGGCACCTAGATATCTAGCTGTGCATTACTTCGAAGCTTATCCGTAGCAACTAACCCGAGCGCATTACTTGTTTGCCAAGAATCCCTAACGGAGCTTGTGGCAGGGCTGTCTGAAATGAAGGAGGGGGGGGGGGTAATGCAAGGAACATATAAAGAGACTGGTTCAATCAGTCCCAATCACTTCCTGTGAAAATTAGAAAGTCTGTAGACGCGACTAAAGCTCACACACACTGAGAAGTGTCGTATTTATTCAAGGTGATATATCAAATCAAACAACAAGAGATTTGCAGAAGTGCGCTTCAAAAACATTCAAAGTTTGTCTTGAAGATAGTGGCATCCATGGCCGTTAATAACGCATTTAAGCTTTGTTTTGTTTTAACGTCACAGTCTACATTTATGCAAGTGTTGACTATGTTTGTGTTGAACGTTACGTTACGTATGCTACGTTTTATTTTAACATACCGTGTATATACATATATGCGATTGTTGACTATGTTGTCTTGACTGCTTTGTTATATCTTTACATGACAATTCATCTACATGATGTATGACTTCAGAACTCCATACAAGGGGACATTATTCTTTTTTTAGACGTCATAGTGCCGTAGAGCCACGCTGTTCTTCTCAAGTTCTATACTGTGTGTGCTGCGGCTTTGTGATGTTCGGAAATTTAGGACCATGCATGTTCTATGTTCAACACGTCTGAGAGCTAAGAAGTAGGCGGCGCCCCAGTTGTGCGCCATCATCCCTGTATATGAACCCATAACGCGAATCACAGGTGTTGTCAGGCCTCTCACAAGCACATCCCATCAACAAGCTGAGCCTTGTCAACATGCCGGGTGACCGTTGGAAAGAGATGCGCAGTCTACTCACTCCTGCCTTCTCAACGAGCAACATGAAGAAGGTAACCAGCCTCTAAGCTACATTGACTATCGTGGTTTTACGCAGAGAGAGGTAGTTGATTAGGATAATAGTTTATTGGATATCAGTATATTTTTTCGAAATTTTAAGGAAATATTTTAACGCGTAGTACGCATGCAGTAACTACAAGTGACTTTGAAAATATTGGCAACAGTTTTTTCCGAATATTATCTGCATTTACGGCAGGTCGGTTGATATTTTGATGCTATATTTGTAATATTGATGCTATCTCAAAACGACGTATTTATAGTATAACTAAGTGAATTATTTAAATGACAATCATCAGTGCGCAGTCGACTTTGTAAGTTGCCTCCTTACATATAGCAAACAATCATGTTTCGCAAAAGTTTCGGCTACCCTAGCTCTGTTACCATGTTATCGTTATTCCATCTTTTTCTATTAGAAAAGACGACACGGCATAAGCACCCATACTAAAAATCTAAATTCCTTAATGTGAGCACCCTACTGCGACGTAGTTTCACTGTTTAAGGCTGCGTGAAATGTAGTGTCCTTGAATACAAGTTACAACGGCACATCTTTTATTCATTTATCCGGACAATGATGCCAAGTCTTGTTGGTCTAGCATACGACCGCATTACTCGCTCTATATATCATATTAACCCCTCGAGCAAAGACACCAATATTGAATATTTCTCTATCTGGACTCATTAGACTGTGGCCTCCTCAGTGAAATAACTAAATCAGCCGGAGCAAAAAAAAAAATGGTCATGGGATAGTAATACAATGCTGCGCAAGTAAATAAAGATTGCCAAGTGTCATGTATTGTCCCTGATCATGAACTGATTCCTTGCCGTCATTAACAAAAACCTATCTTCACTTTCAGATGGCAAACCTAATGGACGCTTGCACGAACGATTTCCTCGACGTCTTGAAATTTCTTCACACGCAAAACAAGGTCTTCGAGGCTCGCGAGCTGTTTCAGAGGCTGACTGCCGACGTGATCATTCGATCGGCGTTTGGCCTCAAGTCAGATCTGCAACTGAAGAAAGGAAACAAGAGTACCACTGAGTCACTCTTTAAGGATGGTTTGCGGAGCTTCTATCAATTCCGATACGCATGGATGAACTACCTCACTTGTAAGTGCGCCGCTCTCGACAGCCATACTTCGTTTATTTATGACTAGCGTGTCTTTTAAATCCGAAGCATTTCTTAGCAAACCAAATCTACTTTGACCGCTTATATTTACACCTAAGCTATATATTTATATCTAAGCTATATATTTACATCTATACCAAGCTAAGGGGTCGTCCCCTTAGCTTGGTATACACTGAAATCGGCGTAGAAGGACATGAGTGTATGACGAACGCGGCGGACAGGTCATAGCAGGAATAACGTCGCAAGCCTGCCGCGCACGTCATGAAACCCATTCCCGCAGTCACGTGCGGCACATACCAGCATAACGCGGCCCGTGCTACACGGGCATGCGCTACAGGTGATTCATGGCATATATCAACCAAGGAACAGCGAGAACAGACTGGAAATCTTAACGCGAAAGCGTTAAGGAGCGTGTGTCGCAGAAAATTTGGTGCCGGTATGGACGGTGTTGTCGGGCAAAAAAAGAAAAAATAGTGCGCAGCTTGCGCTAGTGGCACAAGGCTGGAACCAAGAGCGGAGCTTGTATTTGACCTAGCTGAATTTTGCTAGTAATGCCATGCGTTTGCTAGAGATGCTAAGTTTTTGCTAGTAGTACCAAGTATGGCTAGACTAGGCTTCTTGTTCGGTTTCGGTCGGTTCCCCACGCTACGCATGTGTCATGTGGTTTTGGTGAGAACATGCCACGTGACTAGCTATTATGTGATGTTACGTGATTTTAGTCACGTGACTAGTTGTTAGGTGGTTTATGGTGGGAACATGCCACGTGACTAGTTCTTACCTGATGTGCGATTTTGGTCCCGGGGCTAGTTGTTACGTGCCGTAACGTGATTTAAGTCGCGTGACAAGATGTTACGTGATTTTCATTCACGTGAATGTTGTTTCGTGATGTTACGTGAATTCTAGTCGCATGACTAGTTGCTACGTGATTTTACGTGGTTTCAGTAACGTGCATAAATGTTACGTGATTTTCAGCCGCGTCACTAGTTTGTGTAATGTTACGTGATATTAGTCACCGGACTGGTTGTTACGTATGTTACGTGATTTTTAGTCACGTAACAGATTCGCCCATCACAGTTATTTCATTCCACACTGGATAAATCGGTGCACGTGTTGTGGGAGTGCAGCAGAAGTTGAAGAGGACTAATCAAGCACTGTACCTGTTCACGATGACGATAATTCCTGTTCACACTACCCGGCGCAACGATAGGCTTGAATGGCTCCACCATTAAAACCCGATGGAAGGAAAAAATAATAATAACACCTCAAGCCGGAATCACCCAGGCATTCTGCGTGAAAGTTAAGTGTTCTACTACAGAGCCATGTTGGTGCTTCCAAATTCTTGGGAAAGAGAGCCTACACAAGCATCATGTCGGGACAATGCCAGTAGTGGTTGCAGTGTTGACTAACTGCTTTGATAACAATGTAACAAACATTGACTACGCAATCTATAGTGAAGCGTTGCTTGAATTCGCCGACGAACGCTACTTATCATATGCACGTCATCGGAGCGTTCGCAAAAAAACTTGCATTCCTTATCTAACGTAAGTGCAAACGTTATGTCGGACAGTGAGCAACCCCATACACGCCAGTGTAGTCGACAAGCCTGAGAAGCCCACGATATGCGCACAACTACTAAACTTACAATGACATCAATCCACCTAGTAGCAAAGCTTGGCTAAAAGCAAGAAATCCGGCATGGGCTGCTATCCGCTGACTGCTTCGCATGAAATCGATTCCCACAATTTATGGGATCGGCTGGAATTTTTTTCAAGCGTTTCAAAACGCCGTGCTATGCTATTTCGATAGCCTCTGCCGTTGAAGCAGGACCGCTGATTTTGCGGACAGTCGATCGCTGCGCGCACCGTTGCATCTGCAAAAAAAAAAACGAGAATACAGAAGATATAGAGTGAGAGAAAGGCAGAAATAGAAATAAGCCCAGACAAAACAGAAAAAATAAATAGAGGAAAGATAGACAGAGAAAGGAAGAAAGAAAGGGAAAAATCACCACGGCTTGCACTAAGTCGCGTAAGCCTGGGTCACAGCCGAGCTGGTGGGCAACTGGCTCGTCCTGACTTGGCTAGGCCTTTACCCTCTCACTAGTCTCTTTCCGACCCCTTGCTGTACTATACTATATTATACGTTGCTATGCTTGCTCTCTTTTTACCTTTCTTTTTCAGTCTGTGTCTTTCAATCTCTTTTTCTCTATGCCTGTAGGCAAACCTCGACCATCATGAGCAGGATTTGGGGACATGTGTACGTAGCGCCATCTCTCGTCGGTGAGAGCGGTGGCCTGCCGTAACTGAATGGGTAATATGCTAAAAAAATGATATCTGACGAAAGAAGCTAGTTATCAAAAACTAATCTCGGTTCTATACAGCAGAGACTTATTTGAATATTCTGGTGAAATTACAGTATCGCACTACAAATCGCGTGGCTTCCCAGAGTGTTTAGTATTTAACAATGGGTCCCCATGTGTTTCTAATGGGCGGTGTTCAATTGTCCTGGGAAGCCACACGCTTTCTAGTGCAATACTGCAATTTTGCCAAAATGTTCCAGTAGGTCTCTGCTTTGCAGAACACGGAGTTGTTTTGGATGACTAGCTTTATTCAAGAGATATAATTTTTTTTATATTTCCCATTCAGTTATGGCAGGACGCCGTTGCTACCACCGAGAGATGGCGCTACGTAGAGATGTCCCCAAATCCTGGGGATAGAGCTCTGCTACAAAACTCTATAGCGCGTATGGGCCACAGAAATCGGACAAAACCTACTAGTCACCACACTGGTCCGCTAAAAGTTATCAAGGGAATACACGGGCGGCAAACACCGATTAGGAGCCGCACGTTCTAGCTCCTCTTGTTTAACCATCTGTACCGAGTGTTTGGCCGGTGATTGAGCGCTTGCCGGCTCATGATGATGACCATTTTCTATCTACGACACTCGGCAAGACTCGGCCATAACAGCTCTACTGTAACAATACTTACTTGGCGCCAGTGCTATCGATGTGGCTGCGCTACTTAGGTGGCTGTGTGTTCTTACGGATAATCTGTATGCAATCCTCATTACTCTATAGACGAAAAACAAAAGCTTCCACAAACACACCTCATTACGAAATCCGGGTGTAGGCGTTGTAGGAGCAAAGTACCCTCAGCTTTCACCGCAAGATAGCAAAATTTTCTTACTACGCAAGAGAGGGGCTCCTTGAGTTGTTTTTATCTGCGTATAATACACCTCGCCGTAACGCTGGTCGTTCATGATTTTAATGTAACAATACTTTTCTCTCTTTACTTTCACGTTCTTTTACTTCAATACTATATAGTGATTTGGCTGGTTTCTAATAAATGAGGGTAATCAGCGTGCTGGCATTTCAATTTCAGGACAATAATAACTGTTGCTCAATAATTTTTATTATGCAATATTGTCCATTACAAATAAATGAATTAATAATATAACTACCAACTTTCCAGTAAAACATTTTTGGGAAGTTGGCAGAACCTTTTTTTTACCCGTATTAGGTCCTTTTTTGTGGGCTCGCTAGTGCATACAGACATCCTGGGAATGTATACTGATATCTCTTTCATGCAGTTTGCTTTTTCTTGTGGGTTGCTGACGCACTGAGCTAAAATCCACCACTTGGAAGTCTTGCGTTCTCATTGGCAGACGCCAATAGCATGCGTTAGAAATTTTCCTTAAATCGTTAGGTGCCAACGACAAGTTACTTCACTTATTGTGCAAAAAAAAAAATAACAAGCAGAGCTCTAGGCACAACGCTGAAGGTGACCCGCATGGGTGACTCCTTGGAGATTATGCATTGTGCCGAATAAAATTAAGACGGCTTCTTCAGTGGCCAGTACTAAGGCCATTATGATACGTGCGCCGCTAAGTCACATAATTGGAGATATTTATAAAGTACCACATCACACCGCAAACGCCACTATAGCCTCCGCGTTCTAATCGAAGGTTGTCGAGTGCGCCAGTCTACTTCATCGTGAACTAGTATTTGTCTTCTTTGGGTGTAAATTAGGGGTAAGAGCAAGCTCAACAGCAAAACATTTCGGCTAATGACTCGCTTGGCATCATTACCTCCTATATTGTGTGCTCTACTGAAGAATTGGAGTTCCGACTTTAAAGTTGCAGCGCAGACATGTCAGACACACCACGTAGAAAGGACACGACACACACAAGTGCCGACTAACAAATGACTTATGTACCAACTGAAGCTTTGTTGAACTTGAGGTCGCGGGGCGTTCACATTGGACCCTTCTAGCTTTAGTGGCCGTAGCTTGCAAAGCGTTAATTTCTTGTGCTATAAGCTTGGCGCGCTGTATTTGCTCTTTTATTAAAAGAAGCACCACTTGTTTTCTTTTTGTTTCTGCCACCTAACCTGACGGACTCGCATTCTTTCTCACAGCCTGCTTTCCAGAGTTCGCGCCTCTGTGGGAAGTCATACTTTCATTGAAGGCGCGATACAGCAAGACTACCATCGACAACATGCGGGACGACATTACTCCAATTCTGCAGTTTCGCCGTAAAAACACTGAGGTAGGTCAAACCTCCAGGGCAGTAACGAACTTCGTCTTTGCGTAAGAGAGCAAAGTACTAGCAGCAGCACACTAGCTGAAAGAATTGTTCTATAGAGATGAGATAGAGAACTGTATCGATTTCGTGGAAGAACAGCGCAAAAGGCGTAACAGTGAACACACAGGACACAGCGCTGTGTCCTGTGTGTTCACTGTTACGCCTTTTGCGCGTTTCTGCCATAATATTCATGAACCAACCAGCCCACCTAAGAATTCTTAGGTATATGGATTGTTTAGCCTACTCGGGAACAAGTGATTTATCATTTGCTGAGTTTGGCATCGAGGAGTACATTCTCCAGTTACTGGCCCGAAGGCCGCAGGTTCGACTTCGGCCACGGCGATCGCGTTTCCATGGAGGCCTAACACTAGATGCCCGTGTACTGTGTGATGTCAGTGCGCGTTGTAAAGAACACCAGATGGTCGATACTTCCGGAGCCCACTACTACGGCGTGCCTCATAACGTTATCGTGCTTATGGAACAAAACCACAGCTTTATTATTATTATTATTATTATTATTATTATTATTATTATTATTATTATTATTATTATTATTATTATTATTATTATTATTATTATTATTATTATTATTATCCAGTTAGCTTTGGAAATCAAAAAATGCAGACGCTCAGGGGAAGATGGCAGCTTGAAGAGATGAACAATTCGTGAACGGTGTGTCGCCGAAACCGACGTTTCGACAAGCGGACTTGTCTTCTTCAAGGCTGTTGCAGCCTTGAAGAAGACAAGTCCGCTCTTGTCGAAACGTCGGCTCCAGTGACACCCCGTGTCACTGGCGGCCCATCTTGCTTTGGGCCTTTGGCATGCATGTTAGATGAGACAGGTCCACTGTTAAGGGGAAGACTTGGGTGCTGGGATCGTTCGGATTTGCCTCGCTTGCAAAAGCATAGTGGCTTAGAATTGCGTAAGGACTACTAGTGGTTGACAGTTGTGGCTTCTTTTGACAGACTAGTGCCGCGCACGAGCAATGCGTCCACATTCACTCGCAGTTAGAAGGGCAGCAGTATATGAAAGCTCCTCATTCAGGCGTTCCCTTCAATGGTGTACCGTACTGTACATTCGTTTGCGTTATGAAAGTGGTCGACTCGTTGGCAAATTGCTTATTAAGTGTAACGTTTGCTTTTATAGCGGTCGATAGGAATGGATTCCTAGAAATAAAAACCAAGTACCAATGTATGGGGATGAAAAGTATTGTCACATTCTGATGACCCCCTAGCAGTGAAAAATAATAATAATCTCTCTCTCAGGTGGCCAGGAACGACATTTTGCAACTGATGCTTAACGCCGAAGTGGAAGAAGGAGCACCCGTCAACGTACACTCGCTGGCAATAGACTACGACGCGGACTCCGCGTCCGAAAGTGAGGAAGTAATTTTTGATCACTGAGAGCGCTACAATTAGAGCACTGCACGGGCCTCATTTTTCGGCCCGGGGCCGGCCCGGGACCGCTTTATGAAGCCCGAGCCCGCTTTATGAAGCCCGAGCCCAGCCCGGGCCCGGGCGTACATGACTGAACCCAGCCCGAGCTGGGCCCGGGCCCGTGGTTCTAAGCCCAGGCCCGGCCCGGGCCCGGGCGTTCATTACTAAACTTATCCAGGGCGCGCGTGTTCATGACCAGGCCCGGCCCGGGCCCGCTAGAGGATATTAGTTGTTGAAGATTATTATTAATGATGCCTTGCGCTTTGTAGCGGGCGATCGCACGGAAAATCCGGTGTGTACATGCATCGAAACGTTGCTTGGCCCGCGGTGGTAGCTCAGCGGTTAAGCTGTTGCGCTGTTAAGTCCTAGGACGCGGGTGCGATTCTCGCGGCCACGGCGTCCGCATTTTGATGGGGGCGAAATGCAAGAACACCCGTGTACTTAGCTTTAGGTGCGCGTTGAAAAACACCTGGTGGTCGAGATTAATCCGGTCCCCACTACGGCATGCCTCGTAATCATATCGTGGTCTTAGAACGTAATACCAAGGGATATAAATGAAATGCTGCCTATATGGCACATGGCAAGTCATTACAATAACAGTATAGGGAAAGTAAAACATAGTAGAGAGAGAAGAAACTTTATTGGCATTTGGCCAACAGTTTGGTCTTGGTGGCCTCAGATGGCGGCGCTGAGTCCCTGAACTCGGGCGGCATCTTCAGCCTGCCGGACGGCCCAGAGCTGGTCGTTGAGCTCCGAGCTTCTGAGCGCCGCCTCCCAGCGGCGGCGTCGCCGACGTAGAAGGTCCCCCGCGGCTCCCGCAGCCGGGACGGCGGCGGGAACGAGTGAGCTCGAGGCTTCTTGTTGCCTGGTATTGGCAGCCGCCATAGGCGCATCGCGAACGGCGGCCGTTTCTCGACCGTTGTTGCCGGCGCATTCCCAGAGCATGTGGCGCAGCGTTGCTCTGTGCCCGCATGTTTTACATAGATCGGTGGTATATAAGTGTGGGTTGCAGTGGCGTAAGACGACCGGGCTGGGGTAAGAGTGTGTTTGTAGTAAGCGATAGCTTACAGCATCGTGCCTGTTTAATTTGTCATGCGGTGGCGGGAACTTACGCCTTTCCAGTCTGTAGTGTTGGGTAATATCTCGGAACGTGATGAGACGATCACCCCACGACCATTGTGGTACGTGTTGTTGCTGTGTGTCTGTCGAAGTGTCTCGATCCGGCAGATCAGAAGCCACGTTCTCGGGAGCGGAGGCGGCGGCCACTGAATGTGCCGCGGCTCGGCGAGTGAGACCTCGAGCCGCGGCGTGGGCCGCCTCGTTGCCCGCGAGCGGGACATCGGTGTGTGCCGGGGTCCAAAGGAGGAAGACTGTTGAATTTTGTGGTGGCAATCGCGACGCTAAGTTGCCATCACCGCACATCTTAAGGATGCGGGCCGCTTCCAGCGAGACGCGGCCGCGCGCAAAGTCGCGGATCGCCGCCTGCGAGTCGCTAATTACGGTCGTATAGCGTTCGGCACCGTGGCGATTGCTAGAGCTATCGCGGCTTCTTCGGCCGCCTCCGTATGTCCCGTGGTCACCGTAGCGCTCGCAAGGCATTTGCCCGTACGGTCAACGACCGCAGCGGCATGTGCGTGTCTCCCGTCCCCATATCTCGCGGCATCTACGTACACAACTTCGTCGCTAGTGCCGTACTTCTTTTGAAGGTCACTAGATCGCTGGTTACGGCGCCCGACGTGGTGCGTCGGGTGCATATTCTTAGGAAGCGGCAGAACAATTAGGCGGTCACGAACCGAGGCAGGGACATCCGCTTTTTCTCCCTGTTGAGTGTGGTATCGGACATAGTAACAAAATTTATTTATTTAAATTAAATGTACAACTAACATGAGAAAGCGGATAGAAGCAAACGTTGGACATTTTCTTTAATGCTCTTTTCTGCACTCGCGTTGAAAACAATAATTACAATTTTTTTTAAAAGAAGCTCCTGATTAATAATTTGTTGCAGCAAGATAAAAAACGTTAACGTTATATATTGTGAACAGCCACTAAAACCAGAGTAAATATAAATCGTTCATATTCCAACGTCGTCACGGAAACGTTATCGCCATGTACAATATAATTATGTAATCAAGGTAATTGGCACAGAATGCCTTAGACTATGGAAGGCATAACGTTCGCGTGTGCTCGAAGGCCCCACTTAGGCATTTTAATGAGCGGGCCCGAGTCCTGCCCGGCCCGCAGCCTCATGCTCGGGCCCGGCCCACGCCCGCGGCTTCAAGCCCGGGCCCGGCCCAGGCCCGCACATTCAAGCCCTAGCCCAGCCCGGGCCCCCAGAAAGTGCTTCGGACGGCCCGTGGGCCGGGCCGGGCCCGGGCTTTCGGGTCGGCCCGGGCCCGTGCAGTGCTCTAGCTACAATGCGTATTCAGTCTACAGACTTGTTCACTGATTAAGAGTCGAAAAACAGCGCTAAAGGGACAGGGCTAAGAAAGGACCCAGACCATGGCGCTGACAAAAAACCAAATGTGTGTTATTCTTCCAGTCAGCATACATACATATACTCCACGAATATCTCAGTGAAAGTGGAACTATAGAATAAAAAAACTGAAAAATGAAGACTCAGCCTGCGCAGAGGCGATAGATTGTTGCCTCTGCGCAGGCTACGTCTTCGCTTTTTTTTCGTTTTTTTTTCTGTACTTTCATCGAGATAGTGATGGAGTATACGCGTGCTGACTGAAAGAACAAAACACATTTGGTTGTTAGTCAGCGCCGTGGTCTGGGTACTTTCTCCGTCCCGTCTTTTTAGCGCCGTTCTTCTACTCTTAATCATGAACCAGCCCAAATGCGTATCCTACTGATGCTCACTAACGTTCACTGAACTCCTCTCGTCATTTCTGTTGTAGAAAACGAGCCAACGAAGGTCGGCAAGAACATAAAGAAACGCTTCCTGACCAACGAGGAAATATTGTCCAATGGTCTGGTTTTCTATAGAGCAGGGTACGAAATATACTTCATTCGTCTGAATGCTCAGTATTGCAAACTTAAGTCTTTGTTACCACAGATCCACCCCCGCAAAGTGCGGTGGTAGCTTTTACAGCCTTTTGACGAATTATCATGCTTCATGAGATTGCAGTCCTAAATAATTGCATATCTGGTTTCACACATAGTAGCGCATGCGTATTTTCTTATGCCACTTCACTTGGGACGAACTTGCTGTAGCGCGTTGTATCCGGTCCGCTAAAAACGTTTCGAATCAAACATTTGACAAGGGGAGAAAGATAGGCGCAAGATTAACGTGAATGTGCTTAATTCCCGACGTGAAAGAATTCTAGGGAATTTGCCTGCGACTATCAGTTTTCCTCTGCAAAAAGTTGTTACAATCTTAGGAGCCTGTACGATGCCTCTTGAAGTTTTGAAAGCTGCTTGTGCATAATGCACTAGATAACTTTGCTGCTGCAGTTTTGATCGGCCCTACAGGGCCTTTGAAACGTCAGCCAATGACTGTATTTTCGTGAGGTGACACGTTTTAATCGCTTTGATAAAGCAGTGCGAGAAACTATAAGTGCAAAATAATATCTTTACGAACTTCATAGAACTCTAATAAAATTAAAAAACGCAAGTAATTTTTTTACAATGACGTTCCTTTAGAAGAAAGAATTGGAAATACTTACTTTAAGTACATTTCATGCGGAAAAATAGCGGCCCAGTGTAGTAAAAACAGCTACCATAATCAGGGGCGTAGCCAGAAATTTTTTTCGGGGGGGGGGGGGGTTCAACCATACTTTATGTATGTTCGTGCGTGCGTTTGTATGTGTGCGTGTATATATATATACGCAAGCAAAACTGAAAAATTTCGGGGGGGTTTGAACCCCCCCAACACCCCCCCCCCCCTTGGCTACGCCCCTGACCATAATGGCATTTGACTGACTCATCACATATGCCGTTGGCATGCCATGACCGAAGTAATAAAGTAGTCACTGCGTTAGTGCACGATACCTTGTTTTTGTGTAAAATTAGTGGAAGACACTCGTTGGTTTTGTCCCATAATGTTATATTTGCTGTTGCCCAACATTCTTTTATTTCAAAAGTGAAAACATTTTTGCACTTTTATTTCCTAGCCGCTTAAGCTAGCTATTGGTGATGCCAATCACTGAAATTAGCGTTTTTTGTTTCGTTGTTAAAATTCTAGCTTTGAAACAACCGGCACAGCAATGTCCTTCATGGCCTACTTGCTTGCGAAGCACGCGGATATTCAAGACCGACTCAGCGAGGAAGTCCTGGCAGTCCTGGAAAGAGATGTATAAATTTGCACAATCCTGATTTGCAATCGTAATCCTAGGATTAGGATTGCATAATATGCAATTCTGTAACCGCAAGATGTCTTTCCCATCGCAAACACCGATTTCATCGGATCACAATTCATTTGCAGGGAGCTTTCACGTACGATAACGTCTTTGGTATGAAGTACTTGGATCAAGTCGTATCAGAATCTCTGCGCTATTATTCGCCTAATGTGGGGTGAGTGAAATTTTTCAGTGCTTAGTATTTGTGCATTTTGCGCACTCATTATTATAGATTTCTACTGTGCAGAAACCTATATTAAGGAGTGTGCAAAGTACCCACTGTTCGCGTTGCGCTACCCGCGGAGGCCACCGGGAGCCGCGATGACAACAGCGCTAGGGCACAAAGTGCCTGAATGCGCGCTCGTTTTTGAGCATAGGTCGGCAAAAAAATTGGAGCTCACTCAGACTCACCAAAATTTTCCTCAACCGGAGCCACTCGGACTCAGACTCACTAAACTTTTTCTCAGCCGGACTCACTCAGACTCAAACTCACCAACATACTACTCAGCCGGACTCACTCAGACTCAGACTCACGGCTTCACCTGAGTCTGAGTGAGCCTGAGTGAGTCAACTCATGAGTCCGTTGGCGTAAAATTAGCTTTTTCTATCTTGGTGTAAATCCTTTTTAAAGTCAGTATCTCCCATAATCAGTGCTCTACGATATACCTTTTGATCTTGCCTTCAAATACGAGTTATCATCAGATATTGTGCTGCTCATCTGCTGCCCTAGGTTCTGAAAACGAAACTGTGCCCTTCGCCGTCATCTGGCCCAACGCGGATCATTGTCTGAGAACACTGGGCAGCTACGTCACGAGGCAGGGTGTGGCAAGAAGATCTGGAGCGGAGCTGAGTGCAGCGGCTGGTCGCACGCCACTGCCTTTTACGGCTAGAACTATGTAATCGAACTATATCACCAAAATATGTAACTGAAGAAAAAGTGTAATCCGTTTATTGTAACTGTTTTACTAAATTAATTAAAAGTTTTGATAGCAAGTTCTGTCGTTATCTGCCAGGAACGAGGGTGTGCTTAGACTTCGTCGAGCGCTGCCTTCCAGGCCTGAACAGTAAAAGGCACGGCTTCTACGCTTCGGACGCCAACGCACAAAAAGGCAAGACTTCTACGCTCCGAATGCCATTGTACGCTTGTGGACGTCAACAGAGCCTGTCGGACGCCTACGCAACGCACGCCAGCTGAGGGATACGTCACAACGGCAAGATATTTCGCTACTTGTCCACGACAATCGCCATCAGCAAGCACGGTGCACGCAACAGACGTCCGAGCTCCCGACGCACAAGCAACGCAAGGTGGGCTCACATTACGATCCCCGGGTGAAAACGCGCTTTCGAGCACGCGCGCTGAGCGGGAAGAAGAGCACGCTGTGTAAACAGTCGACTCCAACATGAACACGAAACCAACGCCCGAGGCAGCAGGCGCAGGTGATGTTGTAAACACGGAGACCGGCGCTCGACCGCGGTGAGCTGCTCCTCTTTCTTTAAGGGCCAAAGAGAACTACGAGGCTAACCGTGAGAAATACTGCACAGAACTGCACAGCATGGAGGAGAGTGGAGCACGGTATGCGGGAGCTTTCGGCCACGGATAAGAAAGATGTTCAGACGGCCAAGAGGACACTGCGCGTATGTTTCGAGCAGTACAAGGACGTGTTCGCCAGATACGAAGCCTTCTTGGTCAAGACGAACTGCCCCGAAAGTCGACAAGAGCTGGATCAACGAAACCAAATTGAGGAGGAGCGTCGCGTTCTCGTCACGGGGAGCCTATGGGAGAGGAGTGACGATTTAGGTGTTAGAGACGAGACACCATCGAGACGTTCATTCTCGGTCCACTCCACACGCTCTTCGTCATCACGGCTCACCAGTTCGTCAACTATCAGCCTGGCTGCCGTACAAGCTCGTGCGGAAGCCGAGGCCGCCAAAACGAGGGCTCACTTCGGTCGCAAGGAGGCAGCTATGAAGCTAGAGAGGGCCAAGGTCGACGCCGAGCTCGAAATCCTTCGTCATGAAAAGGAGGCAGCCGCGGCAGAGGCGCATGCTGGTGCTCTCGAAGCAGCCGTGGTCCAGGATGGCGGGGAGAGCTTGCACGCACTGCCGCTGCTGCATCCCGATCAGCGCACTGCGGATTACGTACAGAGCCAAGAGGCCGCGCACGCGCCAACACATCGACATTCTGAGCTTCATACAGAAGGCAACGCTCCCCGTGATGACCTCAACAGCAGGCGGAATGACGGTGCACATGTTCATGACCACCAGACTGTCCAGCAGGGTAACCAGCTGTCCGTGAACACTACGGCCTCAAGGGACGCAAGTTCCGATCTGACCGGAATACTGAAGTTCCTCAGCCGAAGAGACCTTCTCTCTACGAGCCTCACTAAATTTGATGACTGTCCGGCCAACTTTCGAGCATGGAAATTGTCATTTAGAGCAACAACGCGTTGCCTTGAACTTTCTGCTCAGGAAGAGCTTGACTTACTCATTGCTTGGTTAGGCCCGGAGTCATCAATGCAGGCTAATAGGCTAAAGTCAGTTTACATACATGACTTCGAAGCAGGGCTGAAGGCTGTCTGGAAAAGATTGAACGACACCTTCGGAAGCCCTGAAGTCGTGGAGGATGCGCTGATGAAACGCTTAGAAGCTTTCCCACGGTTATCGGGAAAAGATAATGTGAAGCTTCGAGAACTCGGAGACTTGCTACTTGAATTGGAGGCAGCGAAGGCGGACCCGTACTTGGCAGGACTGAAGTACTTTGATACTGCGCGAGGCGTGAACAGCATCGTCTTAAAGCTCCCACCGGGCCTCCAGGAGAAATGGATGACCGCAGGCTCAAGGTACAAGAAAGAGAACGAAACGGCGTTCCCACCATTTTCTTTCTTCTCGAAGTTCGTGAGAAACGAGGCTGAGGTGAGGAACGACCCTAGTTTCTTTATACGTACAAACGATGCCTTGCCGGATCACCATCCGAAAAAAGGAAAACAAGTTCCGAGAAACTCCTGCGGTGGAGCAATGTCAGCGAGGAAAACCAAAGCAGACGTCATTCCAGAAAAGAATGATACGGGGCCGTTGAGCGTCAACAGTGCTGAGGAATCAGGGAGCTTAAACAAGTGGTGTCCATTCCACAAGAAACTCCATTCCTTCGAAAGTTGTCGTGCGTTCGCCAAGAAAAGCTTCGATGAGAGGAAGGATTTCCTCAAGAAGCAAGGAATTTGCTTCCGTTGTTGCAAGTCGACAAGCCACATTTCAAGGCAATGTGACATCTCTCTTAGGTGCTGGATATGTAATTCGGTTAAGCACCACACAGCGCTTCATCCCTCAGACACGAGCACCTGTGATCCATCGGGAGCCGCGGAAGACGAGGCCAACGCTCAAAAATCTTCAGGGAACGTCACCACCACACGTACTGAAGTATGCAAAAGTGGTGATGAGAGCAAATCGTGCGCAAAGATCTGCCTTGTGAAGGTAACTCACAAGTCTCAGCCACTGAGAACGGTCAATGTCTATGCCATTTTGGACGACCAAAGTAATCGGTCACTGGTCAGATCTGAGCTCCTGGACGTCTTCCGTGTAGAGGGGTCTCCGACCAACTACACCTTGACAACGTGCTCAGGAACTACCGAAGTCACCGCAAGACAGGCCGAGGGATTCTCAGTGCGGGGCGTTAGAGAAGAAATCAGCCTTGAGCTTCCGCCATTGCTGGAGTGCAACGACATTCCTGACAACAGAACTGAAATACCAACTCCTCAAGCTGCCAAATGTTACCCACACCTGAGTCCCATAGCAGACAATATTCCTCCAGTGGATCCTCGAGCACAGATATGGCTTCTTCTCGGTCGGGACGTTATTGCAGCACACAAGGTGCGTGAGACACGCAACGGGCCACGGAATGCTCCGTTCGCTCAGAAACATGACCTCGGCTGGGTGATCGTTGGGAACATTTGCATCGGCCGTGCACGGAGGCCAAGCACTGCAAGTGTTCTAAAGACTCATGTGTTGAGTAGTGGTCGACCATCCATCCTAGAGCCTTGTGAATCTCACTTTACTGTAAGGAAGAGCAGAGTTCTTCAGCCTCAAGGTGGACCATAAGGTCTGGGTCGAGTGCCTTATCGGTAGCGGAAGTCAGAGACAGGTTTGCCGAAACGCTGTTCGAAACAACCAAAGAAGACAACGAACTTGCACTGTCCATAGAAGATAGAAAGTTTCTTGAGATCATGGATAAAGAGTTCGTTAGAGATCGTTCGAATAGCTGGGTAGGTCCTCTTCCATTCCGCACGCCAAGGTGCCGCCTCCCGAACAATAGGCAGCAAGCTTGGTCTCGCCTCCTGGGTCTGCGTCGCACATTGTGCAAGAACCCCGAAATGAGGGAACATTTCGTAGCTTTCATGAAGGACTTGTTCTCGAATGACTACGCTGAGGTAGTTTCACCGCTCGCTGACTTGAGGGAATGCTGGTATTTGCCCATCTTCGGTGTCTACCACCCGCAGAAGCCTGGGAAGATCAGGGTTGTGTTTGACTCCAGCGCGGAGTACAAGGGAGCTTCGTTGAACAGTGTCCTTCTAACGGGACCGGACTTCACCAACAGCCTCATCGGAGTGCTAATACGCTTCAGAAAGGAGCAGGTAGCGGTGATGGCGGACATACAGCAAATGTACTACAACTTCCTTGTCCGAGAAGATCATCGCGATTTCCTCAGGTTCTTGTGGTTCAAGAACAATGACATATCGGAAGATATTGTGGAATTCCGAATGAAAGTGCATGTCTTTGGAAATAGCCCATCCCCAGCCGTAGCAATGTATGGGCTTCGACGAACAGCCCGAGAGGGCTCACGTGTGTTCGGAGAGAGGGCAGCGAAGTTTGTGGAGAACGATTTCTATGTCGACGACGCACTGAAGTCCGTTCCCACGGAGGAAGAGGCGGTCGAGCTACTGCAGAAGGCGCAGAAATTGCTGGAAACGGCCAACATACGGCTACATAAAATTGTCTCAAATAATGAGAAGGTACTTGAGGCTTTTCCCGTTCGCGACCGCGCGGCAGACCTCCGGGAAATTGACTTCACCAAAGACACATTGCCTGCGCAACGTAGCCTAGGGCTACTGTGGAACGTGCGCGACGACACGTTCCTTTTTCGCACTCCACCTGAAGACAAACCATGCACACGTCGTGGTGTTCTCGCAACGGTCAACGGCTTGTATGACCCATTGGGTTCGTGGCTCCGGTGACTGCACGAGCCAAGCACTTTCTGCGCGAGATAACAGCCGACGGATATGACTGGGACAAACCGTTACCACTTCACAGAGAGCAAGAATGGGAAGACTGGAAAAGCTCTATTCAAGCGCTGGAGAGTCTTCAAATCAGCAGACCGTATGCACCAATATCGGTTTCAGAAGCTGAGCGCAAGGAGATCCATATTTTCTGCGATGCATCAACACAAGCTGTCGCAGCCGTGGCGTACCTAAAGGTCACAGACAATACAGGAAGACACCACGTCGGATTCCTAATGGGGAAAGTCAAGTTGGCCCCCCTAGCTGAGCTTACCATTCCGAGATTGGAACTGTGTGGGGCGGTACTCGCAGTCGAATTGGCTGAACTTATCCAGCGGGAACTGGATCTGCAACCAGACATGCTGAAGTTCTACATCGACAGCAAGGTCGTATTAGGCTACATACACAATGAAAAAAGGAAATTCTACGTGTATGTGGCAAATAGGGTGCATCGCATTCGCAAAACGACGACGCCAGAGCAGTGGAACTACATTCACACTAATCAGAATCCTGCAGACCATGGCACAAGAATGGTCTCGGCGACGAAACTCGGACACACATCGTGGTTGAAAGGTCCTGACTTTCTTCGACAGGGTGAAGAAACTGTGTTGCAGCCATCGACTTTCTGCTTGATGTCTCCAGATGAAGATAAAGATGTGCGCCCAGAGGTTAACACCTTGACAACATCGGTTGTGACAAAACAGGGGCTTGGGGCTGAGCGATTCAGCAGGTTTTCGAGCTGGGAGAAACTCGTCCACGCTTTGGCATTTCTTTTGCGAATTGTTCATCGTGTTAAGGGTGACGTTGAGCGAACGAATGCGGCGAAGATCTTTCTACAGCAAGAGAGACTGTGTTTCGCGCCGTTCAGCAAGATTCCTTTTCTGAAGAGATAAGCGCTCTTGAAGACAAACGACCTGTTTCCAGGAGAAGTCCACTTCGGAAGCTGGATCCATTTCTTGATGAGAAGGGCCTTCTACGCGTTGGTGGCCGCTTGCGCAGAAGTGATCTGCCGGAAGACGAAAAGCATCCTTTCATCATTCCAGGCCGGCACCACGTTACCACGCTTCTCATACGTCACTACCATGAACAAGTACAACATCAGGGCAGACATTTCACGGAAGGAGCAGTAAGGTCAGCCGGGTTGTGGATTATCGCTGGCAAGGGACGCATCACATCCATAATAGGAAAATGCATCTTGTGCAAGAAACTTAGAGGTCGACAACAGGAACAGAAGATGGCTGATCTGCCAAAGGACCGACTGACCACCGATCCCCCATTCACCAATGTTGCAGTCGACGTTTTTGGTCCATGGATGGTCGCTGCCCGCCGCACAAGAGGCGGAGTGTCTAACAACAAGCGTTGGGCAGTGTTATTCACATGTCTGAGCATTCGTGCAGTGCACATCGAAGTCATTGAAGGCTTGGACACATCCAGTTTCATAAACGCATTGCGGCGTTTTCTCGCGATACGAGGGCCTATCAAGCAAATTCGCTCTGACCGCGGCACAAACTTTGTGGGAGCTTGCAGGGAGCTAAACATCAGCCCACAAAACATGGATCGTTCGCTGCTGGCGAAGTTCCTATCTAAAAGGGGTTGTACTTGGGTCTTCAACCCACCACACAGCTCTCACATGGGCGGAGTATGGGAAAGGATGATAGGAATCGCACGTCGGATCCTCGACTCGATGCTGCTGCAATCCCACACTCATCGACTGACCCACGATATCCTCACAACGTTCATGGCCGAGGTTTCCGCAATCATAAATGCTAGGCCCCTCATTCCGGTGTCTTCTGATCCGGAAACGCCCGTAATTTTGACCCCAGCGGCAATCCTGACACAGAAGTTGGGATGCACGACGTCAGGTTTGGAGGACGTTGCAATTGGCGACCTCTACAAAAGCGAATGGCGTAAGGTTCAGAATCTAGCGAGCCAGTTCTGGAAGAGATGGCGCACCGCCTATTTGACCACACCCCAACAACGAAGAAAGTGGCAAATCAACCGACCAAACCTCAAAGTCGGCGACTTGGTGTTGCTCAAAGATAAGCAAGCCGTTCGTTTTGAGTGGCCAGTCGGCGTGATCGTGCAATGCCTACCTAGTGCAGACGGCAACGTCCGGAAGGCTGAAGTGAAGACGGCAAAGAATGGATCTGTTAAGACGTTTGTTCGTCCCCTATCAGACCTTGTGCATCTGATGACTCCATGAAATGATGGTGGCGCCCACAGTGTGAATCGCCAGACGGGGAGTGTGCTGCTCATCTGCTGCCCTAGGTTCTGAAAACGAAACTGTGCCCTTCGCCGTCATCTGGCCCAACGCGGATCATTGTCTGAGAACACTGGGCAGCTACGTCACGAGGCAGGGTGTGGCAAGAAGACCTGGAGCGGAGCTGAGTGCAGCGGCTGGTCGCACGCCACTGCCTTTTACGGCTAGAACTATGTAATCGAACTATATCACCAAAATATGTAACTGAAGAAAAAGTGTAATCCGTTTATTGTAACTGTTTTACTAAATTAATTAAAAGTTCTGATAGCAAGTTCTGTCGTTATCTGCCAGGAACGAAGGTGTGCTTAGACTTCGTCGAGCGCTGCCTTCCAGGCCTGAATAAAAGATGAAACAAAAGTACGTTTTTTTGTTCTGGGTATATACGTGGCTGAAAATTAAACATGTCGCGCTTTTCCCGTGTCTCATTTTGCCTCGCCTTACTCTATATATGGTGTATTTAAGGCAACCTCAGCGGGAGTGGGAAGCGGGTATTCCGCAGACGAGGTCAGCGCAAATCTGTTTACCTCGGATGACAAGGACACCGAGACGCACATTTAAACGCTCGCACTTTCGTTGATGATATAATGCGTGAGCTGAGCTCCCTTTGTTCTTGACTTCTAGGAGCGCGCTGCATCTATGCGCTGATGAGGTAGGTAGGGTATATCCGCTATGAGTAAGCGCTGTTCAAGGCAGGCAACTTTGCTTTCCTGGCTCTTCTCCAAACAAAGTGAGCAGGTTGCGCGTTGATTCACGCCTTTATTTCGGGCGATACTTCCCCTTGTTTTGTTTGTTTGATTCTTTCCAGTGCTCGCAGAGTCCGCTACGGTGACGGTGTTACAGTCGTTACGGTGCTCGGCTGATGACCCAAAGGTCGTGGGTTCGATTCCGGCCAAAGTTTCGGCCAGAAGTTTTTTTCGGGGGCGAGGAAGGGGGGGGGCAACTCCTTGATCTAAAGTGGGGGCCGGGCAGCCAGATGTGGTCGAGTCTCATTTTGGGCTCTGTATGCCATGGCGAAAAAAAAAAAAAATCGGAGAAGGGGGGGGGGGGGTGGCAAGGGAACGCCGCCCCGTGGCTACGCCACTGATTCAGTGTACTATATATATGTGTGTGTGCGCGGTCGCATGTGTTATGTGGTTGGTATCATAATCGTCCACCCATGGAGCATCGGAGTTAGCATGTCAGGCCAATAGCCACGGTCCAGCTTTGCGCCACTAGGGCAAGCTGCGCTTTTCTGTAGGTTTCATGCTGCTCAGGGCGGCTGTTTTCTTTCTAACTGTTTTTAACTTAGTCTACACTGCGTCGGACTGGGTATCAAGGTATAGAAGCGCGGCCGAGCTATGCAAACGGTTAGGTCGAGCGATGAAATTAAGAAATTTGAAGGCATAAATGGAATCAGCTCGCGCTGGGAAAAGTGGGTTTCAAATCATCGGGAGAGGCCTTCGTCTTGCAGTGGACATAAGACAGGCTGATGATCATGATGCTGATGCTACGTAAACTGCTGTATAAAGCTTTCTTGCTTGCTTGTTCCTTTATAGTGTTTTATTATTTTCTTCAAACTCGTTTTCTAAAGCAATCAGCATTCTTTGGACACTTCGTCCGCTTTCCAGAATCTATCTTTATGGTATGGTATGGTATGGAAAAACTTTTATTTAGGTCCGTCGGGGCGTGAACTAGCACGTAGCGGGCCGCTCCCACGTCGGGACAGATAGGCCTAACCTGTCCGCCACGAATCTATGTTTATGATTATTTAACAATTTCTCAGATATCTTGGAACATTATTCAAAACGAAATTTGAGGCCAACTCGGGTTTTGGGTACGCGACATTTCTCAATGAATCTCATTCGTGTCAACGTGGCCCATCGGGTATACGTGCCACTCCTTTCGTTGCATTTCATTATCATTTTCTGCGTTCCTTCAGTGGAACTCTTCGACGCTGCAGTTGACATATGTCACTGCATGGGCGCATGACGTCGGGTACGTGCCATTATTTTGTAATAATTATCATGACATATAAAAGATATCTTCACCAATCACCCAGCCGCCACAATATAGATAAGATCAATAATGGAATTAACGCTGCTAGCTTTCTTCGAAGCCTCAATACTCTGCCACTTTTTACTCATTCGCTCCCCCCCCCCCCCTTTTTTTTTCCTGAGATTTCAGCTTAGCTATACATTTTAGAGTCAAAATTTATTGTGTATCCACTAAAAGACTGCTCACATTATAAAAGGTTATTAAACTAAGAAGCTCTTAATAGCAAATAGGCCTACTAGTATACGTTGTGATCTCGTATCGATATTGCTATTGTGATGGCCGCCCGACCCCGGAAACAAACGCTTATTAAAAAGATATATATATATATATTCCAACTTGCTCCCAGAAGTATCACTCGGCAAATCCTCGAACCCGCTGCACGCTCTCCGTATACGCTTTATGCATCTAACGTGCTGGTATCAGGAAAATTCTTAAGCGTTCCAACTAGTTAAAAAGATCAACGTCGAGAATGAGTACCTCATTTTAGGAAAAGAAAAAAGCTATATGCTAAAGTAAGTTTTCGATAGTGGGATCATTGAAATGTTAAAACATTTGGAATATCGGAGTGTTTGTTAGTCGATTCCCACTGTCTTTATTCACAAAAACGTGCTACCTATGCAGTGCGAATATTGGAGCGCACAATTTATGCCCAGAAAACAGTGAAAGTCAACGGTACACGAATAACGGCTTGCTAATTGCGCATTCTATCAAAATTTAATTAGCATCTTCTGTTAAAACCTCAGTGCTTGAAAATTTTCAGACGGGCAGTCCTGCCATCGGAAAACAAAAACAAAAAACAAGCCCCGCCATAGTGGTCTAGCGGTTATGGCGCTCGACTACTGACCCGAAGGTCGCGGGATCGAATCCCGGCTGCGGCGGCTGCATTTTCGATGGAGGCGAAAATGTTTGAGGCCCGTGTACTTAGATTTAGGTGCACGTTAAAGAACCCCAGGTGGTCGAAATTCCCGGAGCCCTCCACTACGGCGTCTCTCATATTCATATCGTGGTTTTGGGACGTTAAAACCCCAGATATTATTTAAAAAAAAAACAAAAAAAAACAATGCGGATCCGACGGCACTCCGATCATCGATGAAGAAGCTGCTTTCCAATTTCTTTTATTGTTTCAATCATTATGCCATCTTTCACATACCTTTTTTTTTAAGTTCATGGCTCCTGCAAACGCGTTTGCACCATGGCTTTAGCAAGTTCTTCATTGTGACACTTCCTTCATTGAGGTCACGAAACATGCACCACAGGCACACATCACAATGCATTTTCGTGAACTTCAGAATAAGTATTTCTACTAAGAGTTGTACACAGATGCGTCAAGGTCAAAGCAGCTGTATCTTATGCAGCGCTTGGTACTAGCTTCTCTGAATCCAACGTGATGGATCCGGAAACAACTATTTTCACCGCTGAAGCTTATGCAGTATTATAAGCTGTAAAGTACATCACCAAAACAAAAATAGAGAAGGCCGTAATATTCACCGGCTCCCTGAGTGTAGTCAAAGGTTTAAAATCCCTCCGTAAAAGCAAAAATCCTGTGATAAATTATCTTTATTCCGCCCTGTGTACAGCGTACATGTCAAACCAGCATGTCATAGTATGCTGGGTACCCGGACACAGAGGTATAAAAGGCAATGTTCTTGCAGATGAAACTGCAGGAATGGCGACAACAAGAGCGAGCAACCACTCTTTTAGTCTCCCGGCAAGATACTTGAAATCTTTTATAAGGAAAAGGCTAAGGAGTTAATGGCAGCAAGAACAGGACAAAGAAATACATAACAAACTACACACAATTAAGTCCCACATAGGTAACTGGCCACCAGTGTAAAAAAAAACGGAGAACAGAAGTTATGTTTGGCCGCCTAAGGATTGGTCACACATATAGCCCACACAGCTATATACCTGCTGACCGACACTGAACCACCTACCTGCGAAAAATGCGGCAAGTCTCTCACTGTGCTTCATGTCCTTTTGGAATGCCGTGAGCTGGAGACATACAGGAAAAAGTATTTTCCATTACCATTCCGCCAGCATGTGGCGTTACATCCTGCAATGTTCATCGGCATTGAGCCGCTTTTTAAAACAGAGTCAGTTTTAGCCTTTCTCAATTAACTTAACATTTTTCGGGTCATTTACCCAGGAGACCGTAGCGCGACCTCCTGAGAGAGGTTGTTGCTGCGGCAGTTTTAAGGGAAGCACCAACCTCCTAGCCCTTGCGCGCAAGGGCCTATAGGTGAGGTATCGGTGCCACGTGCATACTTTCATGAACCTCATTACGATCACCTGCCATACAGCCCATAATCATCGACCATCCCATGCGCCATTGTCATATCTTTGATATATGTTTTAAGCTTGTATAAATTTAAGCTATTGATTTTAGGCCATTTTACAGCCCCCTTACACAGTCCATCGTAGTCCATTCGTAATCGTTACTGAACATTCATAGCGCTGGCGCTCTTTGGCCACACTTGGCCCTTGCGCCAATAAACGCCATCATCACCACCTTTTTTAAGTTCATATGAGCAATTTTAACACGAAAGTGTTTTATGCCGGGGTCCAATGCGGCTCCACTGGCGTATTTCCGTCACGGATATGACGTTGTAAAATATAGAGACTAAGAGATGGCAAAGAAAAAAATATGAAGAAAAATTCCGTCACTGGGAGTCGAACTTACGACCCCTCGCTACGCAGCGCGCGGCGCGAAACGATTCGGCCACAGACGGCACGTTCTTCGCCATACTAACGTTGAGCTATTTATATACTACACCATTTGCCGGTGGCGGTACTCAGAGATCGGTGGTGCATCAGCGTGTTTCGTTATCACTTGCGAGATGGCGCGAAGGGCTCGAAGAGCGTGCTTTACAGGTCGTCGCCCCACGCGTTTCGATGAGCGCGCGCCTCTACAGGGCGTTGTCTCTCGTGCGCGCGCTTACCTCGTGATGGCGGTGGTTTTTACGTCTTGTGCTCTCATCGCAAGTTTGCGTTGAGAGCCCGAAGGTCACTTTGCTCACTTCAGCGGCCGCTTTTGCGAAAGGGGCGCGCTGCTCATACAGAAATAAGATACAACTGTGACAGTTAGTTGGCGCTCATCCTGTGTATGTTCGCTCCGTGCGTCCTTTCTGCATGAGCAGCGCTTTGCAGGGTTCGAGCTGCTTGCCGTTCTTCGCGTGACATTACAATTTGTTGCTATAGCATTCATTCCTTCGCCCTTGGGGGTGAACGAATGCACGCTCAACTACGTCTGTGAAGACACGTTTCACATTCGTGTTATACCGATTCCTATGACAGAGGGATCAGCCATGTTTTTTTTCGTCAATCCCCCGGAGCGGGTTGGTCGGTTGGTTGTTCCTCATACACTTGGCGTATAACCCACCCCGAGGGATTGGCCATGAATCGGATGGTGCCTTGATTAGGAAATTAATTAGCTTAAGTGGGTGTGAACCATATATGAAAGATGTCATCATCATCATAATCATTGTCGTCGTCGATGCTTGTGCTAATGTTAAGTGTGATGACATGAGATATAATTTCATTTATGGAGGGAGTACGTAAAAATAGATGCTGTCTTATTCAAAAGTTAGGACTGTGATATACTGACGCCAATCATGCGTATGGCATTGGTTGTGTTGATTCAGTGGACGAGAATGAATTACGTTGACTTCTTTATTCTTTCAGAAACGTAAATAAGCTTCATTGCTTCACTATCGAACTCGCGTCATTACGTGCGACGGCTTCTGTTACACCGATGCACACTCTGTTGGTCTCGTGGGGCAGTTAAGAATCATGTAGGGATGTACGCTGTATGAAATACGTGAAAAGCGTAGCGAATGGCATTAAACGCCTTTTCAACTCTTGCGTGAAGCACTAATTACGCCTCCCAATAGAAGCTTTCGTAAATTTCCTTTACGGCCTCACTATATATATTCTCGTTGAGCGCTACGTATGACATGACAATTACTTCTTGTTGTGGCAATTCCTTTGCCATGCCACAGCTCTGTATTAACGAGGAGCCTCGTTATACCTGTATAATGGACAGGAAATCAAGGCCAAATAAGGAGAATAAAAGTACGCTGAGTGCACGAGCTACAACTTAGCGGCTGAAAGGTGAAAACTATGATGTGTAATCGGGCCCACTGAAGCGCTTGGCTGTGGTGACAGCTTCGTGTAGCACACGAGGAGCTCCACAATCAGCTTCACGTCAGCTGACTGTGGAGGTAGCGCTTGATTGCGCTGTGACCACAATCATCTCACGTTGTATCATGGATCAAAATCCTTGTGATGACACACATCGTGAGCTGCATGGTGTCATGATAGGTCCATTAGACCACCAGCTTTCATTACACAGCCCCCGGGATTGATTCAGCTTTTTCTGTACTATCATGTTTGCTTGTATTAGCCCATTGAGTTAACTCGACGCTATGTTCAGTCTGTATAATTCCTGGGAATATAGGCAGAAATATATTTTCTTTAAAAAACAGGAAACAAAAAAAAAACATTGACCCCCCCCCCCCCCCGGAATTTCTCGGTTTTGCATGTGTTTGCATGCACGCACACATACAAACACACGCACGAACATGCATAAAAGTTGAGTGACGCCCCCCTCCTTTCCCCGAAAACGGTTTCTGGCAAGGCCCTGTCCACAACTATCGTTCACCACCAGTGCTTGATCATTTCCTTCAGTGTCACTATAGGCGCCTCCTCAGCGGTACGCTTACGAGAAGCCCGTTTCTTTTCCTGCGGCTGATTGCAGCAAGTAGGACCTCAGAGGGCGGAGTTTGACCTAGTGATATGCATAAGAGCTCTCTCTTGCATGAGAAACAACGAGGAAAAAAAAAGAATTCCATGGTCCACTGTTTCCTGCTTAATGTGGGCCGGCCGTGAAGCGTGCAGATGGTAGCGCGGGAGCTCGGATGAACCGTGCTAATCATGCACGGTTGATCGCTCAACCGGCGCTTGATAATTAGAGGCAGGCCAAAATTGCGATTGTCCGAGTGTAACATCATGAGTGCGGTGACGCTTGACTTCTCTTTCTCGAAAAGACGAAGGCACATTGACGATTCGCATTGGTGGGTCGTGATATCTCGAATACTCTATAGGTTCGCAACTCCAGAAAGCTGAGGCACTGCCAGAGTTTTATAAATAAAACTTGATATAAGGCTCTGTAACTTCAAATCTTTTAAGAGCTGCCAAGCCTTCCATTCAACGACCAAGTCGCCTTTTTTAAAAATACGAAGCATCTCTTTGCGGACAAAGACACTGTGACCTTTCCTTTCATTGCGATGGCCATTATCCCGTCCTTTGTTACATCAAGGTACCTAATGTTTACAGGGTTGATTACAAAGTCTTTTTTCAGTGTTCGCTGCAGTACACCCCAACAGAATACTGCATCACAACAATCAATAAAACAATGATCAATTGTATCATGCTTTTTGCACAATCTGCAATTGACCTCCTAGGAAACAAAAAGTCCTTTAGTTCTTTGCCATGATTTTACAGGAAGAGTACCTGTGTGCATCTTTAAAAAGAAACTCTTTGTTCCTGGAGAGACGCACATTTTTTAAATTCGAGTTAATGCGTCAGAGAGCTGACAATCTTCAAACGGGATTGGAAAGCACACATGAAGAACATTCTTCACCAACTCCTCTCTATTTATTTAGCGCAGTACGCCATGCGTCATTCATTCTCCAGGATACGGCAGAATACAAACGCACGCGGCGTTGGGTGAAGCGCACGAGACGCCACACGTGGAGAAATTAATATTATGCGAGACGCGGGCCATGCTGCATCGTTGCCGGCGCTGTGTCATGCGTCGTATCGCTGGCGACCCGCGTATATAGTTTTCCATATTGGGGTTGTAGCGCCGCACCGCAGGGAAAAAGAACAGCGTCCCGTGGCTCGTGGTGGCGCGAGCTAGTGGGAACGCTCATTTGTAGGCTCATGCCACAGGAGGGAAGAAACGAGATGGCTGAACCAAAATCACTATATCTTACATCATGACCAGAATCCTGAGGCTAAAATTACAGCGCAAACGCACAAGACACCCAAAAAGAAAAGAAACGCACGACACAAGCGCTAACAACTGCTTTATTCTATTATGCGCCCAAGGCAACCTTTACCGCACATGCGCACACAAAAATAGCTCTAAACCAAACTGTGTAACAAGGATGATAGTGTATTATAGATACGCAAAGACATGAAATCATATTCAGATGAGTGCAGGGACAAAGAAGTAAAGAGGAATAAGAAGGACAAAGAAGTGTGTTTGCGCTGTAGTTTTAGCCTCAGGAATATGTACCAACTAGACCTAAGTGAGAGAGAGAGAGAAAAGACATTTATTTGGTCCGGAGGGAAGAGTATGAGATGTTTACACATCCAACTCATGGCTAGTCCCATGTCGGGACGGGGAGGCCGAGCCTCTCCGCCCTCTCAGGGGCCTTCCGGACAGCCAGGAGCTGGACGTCGTAGCTGGGGTCGTTGATATAGTGGCGGTCCACCAGGCTTCTTGGCTGTAGTACTGCAACGCAGGGCATCGCCAGAGCACGTGTTTCAATGAGCTAAAGTGTCGAGCTGCGGCAGTTGTTAGTTCGCACTCGCCTTGTGTGTTTTCTTTTCCGGCGTCCTTTGTGCTTGGGCAGCGCGCAGCAAATTGCTAGTTTCTTGCCGTTCTTCTTGTGACATTCCATTTTTTTGCTATCGCATACATCGACTTTAGAAATCCTGACATGATAGCGTGAAGAAGGTTTTGACGAAATATATAACCTATTTACCGCCAGAAGAACTGGCATATGTGTCATATGGCGCGGCACGGGACAGGAGCCGCTGACATTGTATCTTATATTCAATGTTTCGTGTGTGAAGGCCTACGAGTAGCCCAGGGTCACTACAAGCGCATATGTAGCCACAGTGACCGACATTCACAGGGGACTTGGGCGGCATAACTGAAAGGAACAAAGTTATACCAAGCAATTTGGCACATTGTGCATGCCTCAGCAAGATATTAGCTGCAATAACTGGGATCCCAATGGTCACTTGCACTGGCGTAGCTAGGGGGGCGTAGTAATTTCCTTTTTTTTCAGTTTTGCATATATATACATACACGCACGCATACGAACACGCGCGGACATGCATAAAGGGTTGTTAAATCACCGCTCCCCCCCCCCCCTTCCTCCCCTCCCCGAAAAGGATTTCTGGCTACGCCCCTGGCCACCTGAATCAGGAAGTATTCATGTTTAAACACTGAAATAAATGAAAAAATTCCAGTAGATCGTACCCATCGTGGGAATCGATGTCATGCGAAGCAGTCAGTGAGGTACTCCCTTGTTTAAACTTGAGTCAAGTGTAAGAGGCGGATAGACATCTTCCTGTAAATTGAGCAGTGTGCATGTCATAGGCTAACAAGGCACGTTGACCGCACTGTCTTATAAGGGTGTCTTATATGGTCCGACATAACGTCGGGACTCGGGTTAGATCACAGACAACAGTTTTATCAAGAAATACACACTACGATGTACTGATGTGGATATCACCAGCAGTGTTCGTTGGCGTACTTCTGCACTAGAGCCTACGAGTCAAAGTTGTACAGGCTCGTCCACACTTACGGTGAACACAGCTCACATGGACGCGCCGCGCTTTCTATTTTCCACAGCAAAGCAAGAGCGGCGCGCTCCAGCGCTGTAGCAGACGACGCAAAGCACCCTGTGCGCCTGCGCCGCTTCGCTGCGCGGCCGCGCCGGATGCACTGGCGCTGTGCGGAGCGCGGCCACGCTGAGCCGTGTTCACCATAAAAGTAGACGAGCCTGTACATATAGATAATATTGTTACGGCAGGGGCGCAGCCAAAAATTTTATCGCTTTTTTTTGGGGGGGGGGGGCACCTCTATGATCTGAGGTGGGGGCCCGAGCAGGCAGTTGTGGTCGAGTGTCATATTGTGCTCTGAATCCCATTGCAAAAACATTTAGGGGAGGGGGGGGGGGGGGTCCACGAGCCCGGTGTGCCACTCCCTGGCTACGCCACTGTGTTACGGAGGAAGACGAAGTGAAGGAAGACTAAGAACTGGTGAAGCTGATTCTGATTTAATCTATCTAATCTCGTCAAAATTGTTCTGATCAGGTTAATACGGCTGTCTGGAATACGAGCTCAATAGCATAATTTTTGAAGTCTTAATTTGATGTCTTATTTATTACTGCCATTTCTACTTTTACTTTTTTTTACCATGTTACATTCTTCGAATAAGATTTTAAGCTTCAACTACATATTCTTGGCCCATCCCTCAGAGTGGGTACGTGCCATAGAACAGAAGGCAAAACAAAACAAAACAAAGCTGATTCTGACGTGGCGACAGAGCACACGGAATGCACTCCGATATTTTCAAGCTCCTGCAGACGAACGATGGCTTGGACAAGAGTAACGGTAACAGGGGTGGCATCGGTGCAGCGCGAATAGAATGCTGAGGGCCCTATCGCTTCCAGTTCACGACGAATAATTCGTGTCAGGTCTTCTGGTGGCGAAGGATGTTGCGGTGCCGACTGGTCTTCACACGTCGACGTGGCAGCGGTGTTTGGAAGTCTTGGCGAACGGTTGCAGAATGCGGCGGCTTTTTTGCTTGCTCGAACTGACGACACTCCTTGATGATCGCATCCATAGTGGAACAACCCTTGCACATCAGGAGACTGAATGCGTCGTCGGCGATTTCCTTCAGCACATGCCCGACCTTCTCACTTTCCGTCATGTCAGTGTCGGCCTTTCGGCAGAGAGCTAGCACGTCCTGAATGTATGAGAGGTACGATTCCGTGGAAGATTGGGCACGGCAGGCCAATTCCTTTTTGGCGGCGATCTTGCGGCCGGCATGTTTGCCAAATACCTCTCGCAAACCTTCTTTGCATTGGTCCCAGCTAGTGAGTTAATTTTCTTTGTTTTCGTACCACACCTTTGCCGTGCCTCTCAAGTAAAACGACACATTAGCCAGCTGAAGCGTGGGATCCAATCTGTTCGGCACACTAACGCGTTCAAACATGGCAAACCATTATTCAACGTGGACGCCATCGGTATCGCAGAATGTACTGGGATCCTTAGGTGGTACGAAAACAAGTGGTGGTGATGGCAACCAAGATGGCGACGTTGTCGCGGAGGGGCCACCGTCAGTCATGGTTGGGAGGGCGATGCGACGTCCGCTACAGAGCTCCGTTGCCTTCTGCAGTACCCAGCACCTCCACCGATATGATGCGGGGTTGTTTGAGTATATACAATATGCATTTACAGAGAAGAACTGTAAAAAAAAGAGTCAAGATGGCTGACCACCACACTTGTGCGCCAGTCAGCTTCACCAGCTCTTCGTCTTCCTTCCCTTCATCTCCGTATCAATAATAATTAGATTTCTATAAGAATGAATAGGACATTGCAACCACAATTGACGTTAGACGGGTTCCACAGCTAATAGTAGGCAACCGTCACCACCACTGCTGATATGCAATACATATATTTACTATCTGTACCGCGTCTTCGGTTGCTGCAGGGCCGTTGCAGCACGTTTGTCTGTTTGCTTGTGTCTACGTTAAAATTGCTAAAACATTTATGTTGTGATGTTAATGTGAGAAAGCTGTTTGAGATGTGTGTGTCCATAAGATAATCAACGAGCACAATTCAAGCGTACTTTTCTTTTTACTCTCCACACGTTTATAATTCCTTTGACGTTTATTCGCCGATCCACGAGCTACCTTCTTACGCTCATTATTTTTCACACTTCGTTTTATACATTACGCAATCGTCATCACGCATTTACACAACCGGGAATTGACCGGTTTGCTTCGACAGCGTTCTTATAGGAGTTGATACAAAGCCGCGAGCAGTGGAGCCACTGACCTGGCCTCAGGCAGTCTGACTCTCGCTCATAATTGATCTGTAGGCCCAGCACAGGGCACAGGGCACGTGCCCTGTGAGCGCAATTCGAGTAACGGGGATGTGCATGGGCGTCCTTGACCGCAACGGCGTATACTATAGGAGCACGATTAGAGCAAGGCGCGGAGTGGGGAGATCGGGAGGCAGCATATAGGTGGTGGCGTAGCGCCCAGCGTGTGCGTACAAGCCCGCACCATGGAAGCCGAGCGCAGGTGTCCGGTCGCAGACGCCCCGAGCTCCCCTTCGGCGAGGCGGGCGCGTGCCGCATCCACTAACTGGGTAAAGTACGCTTTCTTGCTGCTTCTGGGCGCCACCGCCTGCTTCCCCTGGAGCGAATCGTTTTCCTGCAGTTTGCGATTGATTGCGACCACTTTGTTACACTGCGCAGACCGGGCGCGCTGCCGGTGTCGTTGTTGCTGTCGTCTTGCAGGCACCATCTTTCTTTCTTCTTGCTCTCTCTTTCGTGAGCTGAAACGTTGGTCTCGTGGCAGGCGGCACGTGGATGGGCGTTAGTACGCGTACAACGGTCACGTTTCACGGCGATGCCGTTTTTCTGTACGCACAGTGGGGGAGAGTGAACTGCGGGGTTGCGTCTGGGAGTAAGACGCAGGTAACCGAACCGTTTACACTGTTTTGCCTTGTTGTTGAGAACAAGAACAGACGTGGCACGTGGTGAACGTTCTTATTGCAATGTGAACTCCTCCAAGCGAACTGTACATTGCCACGTTACTATTTTTTTTTATTTGTGGGAGCGTGACGCAGTTACTGCTTTTACTACAGCGAAACCGTTGCTTGGCAAGCCCGCGCAGTTACAATTATACGTGGGCAAGCGGGAAGCCAGGTAACGCAAGGTGCGCGTATACACAGGCGTAAATAAACCGACATATGTGAAAAAACATTGAAGTAGCGGGCGTGCACCAGCTCGCGTCACATCGCTATGTCCCAATTTAAAGCGTTCTGGGTGTCGTTTTCGTTGTCCTTGTCTTGGGTGCGCTTACCGGTTTCAATATGTCGCTATACCAACTAGCTCGGACCCAGCCTCTCATAAAGTACGCTGGTTTCACTAAAGCGACTTGTTTCACGAGTCCCCGGATCTGTGCGCTCATTCTCGCTACGTAAAACTTCATTCATTTCTTCCAAGTCAAGAGCGAGCGACAGCTCTTTACTTGGAGCTATAGAGGCTTAATGAAATATACAGTAACATTTTTGCTATACTTATAATCGGTTGTTCTCTTCATTCCTTCCGGGCAATTCAACCGTTAAAAACAAAAAAAGAATTATACGCACCCACCCTTCATGCTTCACCCTGTGTGTGTCTTTTTCCGTGTCAACTCGTCCAGTTCCTGTCAGCGCGAACAAGGCATGTATACGCACCCACCTCGGAAATTTGCAGTAACTGAATAAAGTTATTCACTCATTCACTCATTACATTTGTACCTTCATAGTATTCAGAAGTGCACAGTATGTAAACTTAGATAATCATTTAATTGTTTTTGCTCTCAGAGTTTTCATTTATATTTTTTTATGAAAATCCGACCATGTCCACAAGACCATCACAAAAATGAGCGATCGGGCTTAAGAGCATTCGCTTTATAAGACATTCAGCGGGGCAGCGTGATGACAGTGGAATCAATCAATCAATCAATCAATCAATCAATCAATCAATCAATCAATCAATCAATCAATCAATCAATCAATCAATCAATCAATCAATCAATCAATCAATCAATCAATCAATCAATCAATCAATCAATCAATCAATCAATGTTCATTTAACTGCAAAAGCATCCCGCAACTTAGAACATTCGTTCTGGTGCACTGTAATAACTCCTTTTTACTGCGTGAAAAACATTGTCATGGATTGAATAAATAAATGACAAACCTTTAAGAAATACGTTGCTATAAATCATAGTTTTTCTACCGTATGTCCGAGTCTGTCGGCAATATAGCTCGGCACACTCACTCATGAGTGCACTCACTCACACTCACTCGCACTCATTTGAACGTTGTGAGTGTGAGTATGAGTGAGTGCTCATTAGTGTGAGTGGACGTGAGTGTGAACGTGAGTGAGCACTCATGAGTGTGAGTAGGCGTGAGTGTGAACGTGAGTGAGTACTCATGAGTGTAAGTAGATGTGAGTGTGAACGTGAGTGAGCACTCATGAGGGTGAGTAGGCGTGAGTATGAACGTGAGTGAGTACTCATGAGTGTGAGTAGTTGTGAGTATGAACGTGAGTGAGTGCTCATGAGTGTGAGTGGACGTGAGTGTGAACGTGAGTGAGCATTCATGAGGGTGAGTTGGCGTGAGTGTGAACGTGAGTGAGTACTCATGAGTGTGAGTAGATCTGAGTATGAACGTGAGTGAGGACTCATGAGTGCGAGTTGTCGTGAGCGTGAACGTGAGTGAGCACTCATGAGGGTGAGTAGGCGTGAGTATGAACGTGAGTGAGCACTCATGAGTGTGAGTAGTCCTGAGTATGAACGTGCGTGAGTGCTCATGAGTGTGAGTGGACATGAGTGTGAACGTGAGTGAGCATTCATGAGGGTGAGTTGGCGTGAGTGTGAACATGAGTGAGTACTTACGAGTGTGAGTAGATGTATGAACATGAGTGAGGACTCATGAGTGTGAGTAGGTATGAGTATGAACGTGAGTGAGTGCTCATGAGTGTGAGTAGGTATGAGTATGAACGTGAGTGAGTGCTCATGAGTGTGAGTGGACGTGAGTGAGTACTCATGAGTGCGAGTAGGAATGAGTATGAACGTGAGTGAGTGCTCATGAGTGTGAGTGGACGTGAGTGTTAACGTCAGTGAGCGCTCATGAGGGTGAGTAGGCGTGAGTATGTATGTGAGTGAGTGCTCATGAGTGTGAGTAGTCGTGAGTGAGCACTCATTAGTGTGAGTAGGTATGAACATGAGTGAGTGCTCATGAGAGTGAGTAGTCATGAGTATGAACGTGAGTGAGCACTCTGAGTGTGAGTAGGTATAAGTATGAACGTGAGTGAGTGCTCATGAGTGTGAGTAGGCGTATGAAAGGAGGCCCGTGTACTTAGGTTTAGGTGCACGTTAAAGAACCCCAGGTGGTCAAAATTTCCGGAGCCCTCCACTACGGCGTCTCTCATAATCATATCGTGGTTTTGGGACGTTAAACCCCAGATATTATTATTATTAGGCGTATGAAAGTGAGTACTCGTGAGTGTGAGTGGACGTGAACGTGAGTAAGCACTCATGAGTGTGAGTAGGCGTGAGTGTGAACGTGAGTGAGTACTCATGAGTGTGAGTAGACGTGAATATGAACGGGAGTGAGTACCAATGAGTGCGAGTAGTGTGAGTAGGCGTGAGTATGAGCGTGAGTGAGTACTCTTGAGTGTGAGTAGAAGGGAGCTGTATGTGAGTAAGTATTGACGAGAGTGAGTGGACCTGAGAATGAACGTGAGTATCGACTGTATGTTGCCATGAGTATAACGTGAGTGATTACCGATGATTGTGAGTAGACGTGAGTGTGAACGTGGGTGAGCTCTCATGAAAGTGATTAGACGTAAGTATGAATGTGAGTATCGACGAAGGTAAGAGGACGCGACTATGAACGTGAGTGACTACCGATGAGCGTGAGTTGGTGTGAGTATAACAGTGACTGAGTGCTCGTGAGCGTGAGTAGACCTATGAACGTGAGTGAGTACCAGTGAGTGCGAGTAGGCGATAGTGAACGTGAGTGAGTACTGATTTGTGTGAGTAGGCATAGTATGAACGTGAGTGGGTACTCATGAGTGTGAGTAGAAGTGAGTACGAACGTGAGTGCTGATGAGTGTGAGTATACATGAGTATGAACCTGAGTGAGTGCCGGTGAATGTGTGTATCGACGGCTGTGAGTGGAAATGAGAATGAACGTAAGTGAGCCCCGATGAGTGTGAATATAAAGGTATGCAAGTGGGTGAGCACCAATGAGGGTGAGTGGAGTGAGTATGAAAGTGAGAGCCGATGAATGAGAGTAGACGAGAGTATGAAGATGAGTGATTACCGATGTGTGTGAGTATACGCGAGTGTGAACATGAGTTCTGGGAGAGTGATAATTGAGTGTGAACACGACCTGTGAGCGTGAGTAGATATGGATATAAGTGCGAATGTATGACTGTGAGTATGACTGTAATTGAGTATGACTGTATCAACATGAGTTAGCGCTATTAGTGGGAGTAGACCTTATTATGGACGTATCGGTTAGTGTGGGTAGGTAAATAAAACTGAGTGATTGAGGAACCATGGTGTGTGCCTTTGAGTGGTAGTCGGCATGACTTTGAATGTAAGTACTCAGGAGTGAGAGTTGAGGTTAGTATGAAGGTAAGTTAAAAGCACCAAGGAATGTGTGTCAGGGGTCGGCAAAGTTTATGGCACACACTCGCTCGTTCACTCAAAAAATACGCTGCTTCTTATGGGCTCACTTGATCTCAAACTCGCTAAAACACTATTTAGCCAAGCTCACTCACATTCAGGCTAAAGAGAGGTTTCCTCAGCCAGATTCACGTGGACTTAGAAGCATCAGATTTTTCTCCAAGTGACGCACGCGGACTCCACCCTAACAATATTGAGAACTGCCAGGCTCGCTGGGACTCAACGTCACCAGTTCGTCCCAAAACGGTCTCACTCAACGACTACAAAAAGATCAAAGACCATAGCCCGGTACACTCACTATGAGTGCACTCACTCACACTCATTTGAACGTTGTGAGGTGAGTATGAGTGAGTACTCAGAGATGTGAGTGGACGTGAGTGTGAACGTGAGTGAGCACTCATGAGTTGGACTAGGCGTGAGTATGAACGTGAGTGAGTGCCTATGAGTACGCGAGTAGGCTTAGAGTATGAACGCGGAATGGGTGTGTCTATGAGTGTGAGTAGGCGTGAGTATGAACGTGAGTGAGTGCCTATGGTGTGAGTAGGCGTGAGTATGACGTGAGTGAGTGTCTATGAGTGTGAGTAGGCGTGAGTATGAACGTGAGTGAGTGCCTATGAGTCTAGTGGGTGTGAGTTGAACGTGAGTGAGAGCCTATGAGTGTGAGTAGGCGTGAGTATGAACGTGAGGGAGTGTCTATGAGTGTGAGTCGGCGTGAGTATGAACGTGAGTGAATGCTTATAAGTGTGAGTGGGCGTGAGTATGAACGTGAGTGAGTGCCTATGAGTGTGAGTGGGCGTGAGTATGAACGTGAGTGAGTGACTATGAGTGTGAGTAGGCGTGAGTATGAACGTAAGTGAATGCTTATAGTGTGAGTGGGGGGCGTGATGAACGGAGTGAGTGCCTATGAGTGTGAGTGGGCGTGAGTATGAACGGAGTGAGTGCCTATGAGTGTGAGTAGGCGTGAGATGAACGTGAGTGAGTGTCTATGAGTGTGAAGGTCGGCGTGAGTATGGACGTGAGTGGAATGCTTGTGAGTGTGAGTGGGCGTGAGTATGAACGTGAGTGAGAGCCTATGAGTGTGAGTAAGCGTGAGTATGAACGTGATGTGAGTGTCTATGAGTGTGAGTAGGCGTGAGTATGAACGTGAGTGAGAGCCTATGAGTGTGAGTAGGGCGTGAGTATGAACGTGAGTGAGTGTTTATGAGTGTGAGTAGGCGTGAGTACGAACGTGAGTGAATGCTTATGAGTGTGAGGTGCGTGAGTATAACGTGAGTGAGTGCCTATGAGTGTGAGTAGGCGTGAGTATGAACGTGAGTGAGTGCGAAGGCTGAAAATATTGGGGTGAGTGAGTGTGAGTGAGTATTCTCTTACAGTGCCGACCTATGGTCGGCAATCTACTCATGTTAGTTAAAACGTTACATGGGTCTCGCTTTCAATGTTTCTATAGCTTCCATAAAAACGAACAGAGCGGCGAAAAAAAAATTGTAAACATTTACAGAGTGTATAGTTGTTCTCGGAAGGCTAAATCAGGTAGTTGTTTTATTCAAGAATCCTCAACCAGAAAGAAAAAAAAAGAATTGTTAGCTCATCTAGTTCTTGGCTAGGCTTTAGAAGAAAGGTCCATTCAACAAATTGTTCATGTGCGCATTGTGAAATATTGCATAGCCCCTTTTACAGAGCACCCGAGTAAAAGTAATAAAGTTGCAACAGGATTAATTGGAATTAAATCTGTGTACACAGAGAAAGCACTGCGTGAGCAGGTTCTTTATATTTGCAAGATAAGATGGCAAAAACCCTGTTATACTTGTATAAAAGTGGGACGACATGTATCCGTTGGTACCCAAATGTCCCAATTCTTGTTTCCCTTTCTTAAATTTGATATCAAGTTGAATTTTCAAGGCTGCGGGCACTCATAACTTTCGGAATATCATCGTTGACAACGTCCTTCACAGACCACTGTGCATGCTTCTTTACGTGAGACGCTATCTTTATTTCATAGCATGAACTTTTTATCAACTCTGATTTCGCGGACTCAAGCGTCGACTCCGGAAGGGAAATGTGATGACGGGGTTGTCTGTGATGAAGACGACACGTCGCAATGAAGCTAGATTCAGGACAAAATCACAGATATCACTCATAGCTTTGCGGCCAGATCCGCTACCGCAGCTCGACGATCAAGAAATGCCGCCGTGCAGGGTAATTGCTGTCTCTCAATTAGCACAAGCATATAATTGCCGTGATCAGATTGCCACAGTGTAGGCGGTCTCTGCTCCTCCTTTACGTCATCAGCACAGCTATCTCCTCCCTTCTTTCTTTTCTTTCTTTCTTCTTTTCTTTTCCTTTCCTTTCTTTCTGTTCTTTCTCTTCTTTCTTTTCTTTTTCTTTCTTTTCTCTTTTCTTTCTTATCTATCTTTCTTTTTTCTGCTTGCTTTTTTCTTTCTTCTTTCTTCTCTTCTTCTTTCTTTCTCTTTCTTTTCTTTTCTTCAATCAACTTTCTTTCTTTATTTCTTTCCTTTCTTTATTCC